>NW_020537324.1:21021738-21318140 GCF_003426905.1 Ctenocephalides felis | reverse complement strand
CATGAACTCTGCTTTTTTTCGGCCTCATGACTTGTTAGTTTGTTATATCCAAGTTTTTCAACAATTTGGCTGGAGGTATGACAAAGTTAGTCGTACTGCTGAATCCCGTTTTTTGGCTGGAGCTATGATTCGAACTCGGTACCCTTTTGGTACGAAGCCATCACTCTACCAATTACGCCAGCACAGCCCACATGGATTTTTCTATTTTTCTGCCTCATGACTTGTTAGTTTGTTATACCTAAATATTAAATTCATTTGATCAACAATAACCAAACACAACGTTCGTCGTATTGCTGAATTACGTTTTTTTGCAGGAGATATGATTCGAACTCGGTACCCTTTTGGTACGAAGCCATCACTCTACCAATTACGCCAACACACACCACATGGATTCTACTTTTTTTCGGGCCCATGACTTGTTAGTTTGTTATATCTAAATATTAACTTTGTGTTATTCAACAATAAATAAATACCACAACGTTAGTCGTACTGCTCAATTCCATTTTTTGGCTGGAGGTATGATTCGAACTCGGTACCCTTTTAGTACGAAGCCATCACTCTACCAATTACGCCAACACACACCACATGGATTCTACTTTTTTTCGGGCCCATGACTAGTTAGTTTGTTATATCTAAATATTAACTTTGTGTTATTCAACAATAAATAAATACCACAACGTTAGTCGTACTGCTCAATTCCATTTTTGGCTGGAGGTATGATTCGAACTCGGTACCCTTTGGTACGAAGCCACCACTCTACCATATACGCCAACCCAGACCACATGGATTCTACTTTTTTTCGGCTCATGACTTGTTAGTTTGTTTATATCTAAATATTAACTTTGTGTTATTCAACAATAAATAAATACCATACAATATAGTCGTACTGCTCAACTCCATTTTTTGGCTGGAGGTATGATTCGAACTCGGTACCCTTTTGGTACGAAGCCATCACTCTACCAATTACTCCAACACATGCCGTACCAACCCAACTTTTTTTTGGCCATATGATCTGTTAGTTTATTTTCGTTTAAAATATACAATATCACCTACTTCGTAACGGTTTACTAATGTGTTCGTTGTGGCGGCGCGTTGGCAGGTGGGAGTCGGTGGGAGAGAACAGGGTAGCACGTTCGAGACGTGGTAAGGTAAGCAAGGTAAGAGTATCAGTTGTTAACGTAGATAAGTGTAAAGTAAGGAAAGAGATAGTAGCGTGAAGATGGTTGGAATATAAAATAGAATATTGTAATTGATTTAATAATTACGTTAATAAACATAAAGATATATCAATAATAATGAGGATGTCATTGTGCAAAAACAACATAGTTGGAAACTTCATTTTTATTGTACAAGTCCAAAGTTAAGAAAAAGAACATAGTTGAACATTTGATTTTTATTGTACAAGTCCAAAGTTAAGTAAAACTGACCAATATTTAAAGTATTTTAATTAAAATGAATTAATTAACACTTTGAATAATAGTATAGATTAAAGTGAGTGAACAATGTTAATATTTTTGACATGTTTGAAATGAATGAAAAACCATAGTCTATTTAAAATGGTCAAAGTCATAACTACATTAACCTCGTCGAAGAACGAATTAATGAGTATATTAATGTTTATATAAACATCAGCAAATATATTTATGTTTATAATACCTGTAAGGTGTGTCTCTAATATATACAACTAAAAATGGTGTGAAAATGGTGAATGAAACCCTCGAAATAAAGTTTAATTACTTTTATTCAAAGCTTCCAATCAATATATCACAGTACTTTAATAATACAATAATGAAAATGAAATTAAGTTATATTTACAGTTAAGAAAAGTGCATCATTCAAAGGATTAATAGAAAACGCAATATTTAATTCAGAGTATATTTAAGTCATCGGTCCGACACATATGTTTAAGGCACTTAAACAACACAAGGGATTGCAAAAATGCTTAGTGTATATAGTACACGCTTTACAGTCAATTTAAACATGTAAAAAAAGAAAACAAACTGTTTTACACAATTGTCTATACTAAAAAGTACACCCAATAAGTATCATTAATAACACGGGAAACCTCTAAAATTCGGATATGTTTAAATATCTTTGTAATTTACGTTACAAATTAAATTAAATACAATATATCCATTCATTATTTCATTAACATCTAAGCACTTAACTATTTATTACACAGTAGGCATCTTCTCTGGTGACAAGACGGACGGACAAACAGCATAATTAGTAGATCAAATGAATGTTTTCACTCATGAGGAACTTGAGAGTTGAAGAACACTTGGTTTAGCCTATAAACAAAAACAAAAACAATAAATTAGTAATAAGTCTCATAAAATATACTATAATAATAAATTATCTGATTAATCATTCAGTGATGACTTCCAAGCAACCTCAGTAAGACCTTCATAGTAAAACTCAACAAGTGGTTGTTAGTGAGGTTAGTCATGTTATTGAGTTAATAAGAGTTAAGTTAATAATGCATAATTATAGGCAGTTAAAAAAAAAAACACTTGCGAGTCATTCACATGAATGAGTATTTTGAACTCATTGATTTAGAGCTTCAGGGCGGTAATAGTTGAATTGAGAGGATCTGCAAAGAAGGAAGAAACATTTAAGGAATGTTTGCATTTATACTGGTATGAATAAACACATACCTGGTAAAATGTTTCTGGAAAGATTCCTGGTGAAGGAGTCAGTGTGCAGAGCATTGGTAGTTGATAGAACCCGGAAAAAATTAAACATGTTATTTATTGTTCACATTTATACTGATTATGGATAAAAGCATACTTCATATAATATTTTCAGAACGATTCCTGGTGAAGGAGTCAGTGTGCAAAGCAGCAGTAGTTGAAAGGACCTAAGAAAAGAAAAGAATTATTTTAGCAACGTTTGCATTTATACTGGTTATGGATAAATAATACCTGATAAAATGTAAACATTGATGTTGTATAAAGATTTCATAAAAGTGCTTATGCGTTACCAAAGAATCCCTCATGACGCTTTCCAAATATTTAATCGTTGTATCATTCTAGCTGATTGTGGTGTAATAATCACAGTGGCCGATAAATATGCCTAAAAAACAAATTTTGGTCCAAAAATTTTTTGGTCAAAAATATTTTGGTTAAAAAAATTTTAGGCCAAAAAAATTTTAGGCCAAAAAAATTTTGGT
Source organism: Ctenocephalides felis (assembly GCF_003426905.1). Classification (NCBI taxonomy): domain Eukaryota; kingdom Metazoa; phylum Arthropoda; class Insecta; order Siphonaptera; family Pulicidae; genus Ctenocephalides; species Ctenocephalides felis. The sequence continues at coordinate 21,314,968 of NW_020537324.1, read as the reverse complement.
CCAAAAAATTTTAGTCAAAAAAATTTTTGTCAAAAAAATTTTTGGTCAAAAAGCTTTGGTCAAAAAAATTTTGGTCAAAAAATAATGGGAAAAAAAATTTGGTCTAAAAATTTTTTGATCAAAAAAATTTTTGGTTTCTAAAATATTTTCAAACTAAAGAAAACATTTGTTTCCAAAAGCTTTTTTCCAAAAAAGTAATTTTTTTATTTCTAAAATTTCTCAAAATTATAATTTTTTCAAAAATTTAATTTTTGGTACGGAAAGTTGCAGCAATTTGCCTTAAGGCAAGATGCCATACACCACTAGTTTATATTTAAAATACGCCTGATCACACAGTAAATTGATACATTTTCACAGTTTTCACTACCAATGAACAAGCATAAGATAGCATTGCCATGACAACGCTATGTTATGAGACAGAATTGCCCCAATAATGATTGAAAAGTAAGTTTTATAATATAAAAAAAACTAAAGGAATATATATAGTAGCTGGTCCGGCAAACGCTGTTTTGCCATAAGAAAACTTTTAGTATAAATCTAACTAATTAACTTGTAGAATGTAGAAAAATGTGTAGTGGTATATCAGTGAAATTTTATTAATTATTCAATTTTTCAAAAGTTAAATTTTCAAAGAGATAAATTAAAGAGATAAAGCTGGGCAACTCTTGATAAAAATTGAATATCCATATATATCCATGACTTTTTAACATAAAACATTGATAGGAAAAATGTGTATGTTTTTCACACGTTTGATTTAAGTGAAAAGGCATGGATCCATGATATACAAATTAAAGCATTTTCAAACAATTAACACTTTCAAGCCATATACCATACTTTCGACAATCTATACCATTTTTAGACATTTTTTTTTTCAAAAACTGTTCACAGATTTTAAAATTGATATTAAATTTTACAAATCAATAAACACTATGAAAAATCCATGGATAACTGTCCATGTAATATTGCAATATAAAAATTATGAAATTAATACAATTTAAAATATCTAATAATATCTAAATAATGATATATCTAAATTATAATTTCTAATTTGAAATTATAAAATTAGAAAATTATAATAAAATAAAATAATGTAAATATAAAATAAAAATATAATTTAAAATTATTAAAAATAAATATTTTTGAAGACACTAAGATGAAAACAAATTATAAAAATAAAATTAAAAAAAAAAATGAGAATAGTGATAATAACACTAAAACAAATAGAAAAAATATTTCAAATGACTTCAAATATGAAAACTAAATTTTTGAGCCTGTTATATTTAGATAGAGAATGTATATTTGTATTTATTTCTATTTGTATATATTTATTTTGATAAATAAATCAACTAAAGTATAACTTTGATTACCAGTTGGCTTGTGCTTGTACTTGTTCCAATCCAATCCAATCACCTTGCAATTTGATAATGCGCAATTTTTGTATTTCTGCAGGCGTATTTCTAAAAATAATAATAAAATTATATGAGTTATAAGCAGAATTGCACAATTGCAAATTGATGATAATAATTACTACTGTATAATTAAGACATTAACCAATTGACCAGTACCACAATTTATTGCAATATTGCATGGAATAAAACTGCAATATTTATTTTATTACAATAATGCAAAAAGTTATTTAAATTTATATTATTTTCGGTAATATAATATCTATATATATGTATACAAATTCACAAAAATCAAATTCTTTGGAATCTAAGTTGTTTTATTCAATTTTATTACTTTTTGCAAAAACTGATTAAAAAAAAAAACAAATTATATATTGTTATTTTTTAAATAATCACTCACTGAAAATTGAATTATTATTGGTAATAGTTTCAAGTCTTATACATGTATAGTTGAATGTATATTAAATTTCTAAAAAAGAATACATATGTTTTAGATTTGTTTTGTGAAATGAAATACTTTAAAACAACCATTTTAAAAAATAATACAAGTAAGAAAATTCATAAAATAAAAACATAATTGAATTTCAATTGATCGAAAAACAATTGAATAAAATACACACAGTAAAGGTAGCATTTTTCCTCAATGAATGTACATAAACTTTTGCACTTTGTACAAATATTACAAGCAAATTTGAGCTAAATCATTTCAAATAATGAAGAATTTTAAAAATATTTATCATAATCATAATCATAAAATATTAATTGTAAATTTATCAAATTGTAATGAAAAAAAAAACATCAACTGTTGTAAATAAATTCAGCATAATTGTATAAATTTTCAAATCCATCACAAAACAATTTTTCCGGATTGTTAACAAAAACTAGTAACGTACTATACAATTAACAGAGCCAATCAATTTTCGATGGTATTAAATGAATTATTTGTCATCAAACTCGAGCAAACACTTTTTTAATTTGGATAATCTTGCACATGAAAGAGCGAGTTGTACGTTGTACCTGGTTGTTCAATTCCCAGCTGTCAATAACCTACATGATAAATATATTAGGCTAGGCTAGGCACATGTACTACTATGCTATTTCTATTAGTAGGAAGAAAAGTTCAAAGTTTGTTTCCTGACCAAGTCCTACATTTTACTTCGTTACTTGCAATTAATAAATCAATACATTGTGTCTTTTGCAAAACAATTAAGGGTGCTTGAATTTAATTGTAAGTCCCGATGAATGGTTGCAATAAAAAAATTAAATTAGTTAATGCATAGCTATATAAAAACATTAGTCGAAACTGAACACGGCGTGAATGTGTTGAATATTTTAATGTGCTTTGCAGATGTCTTATAAATATGATGTGATGTAATTGTGTTTTCAAAATGATGTTCTGTTACAAATCAATATTGAAACTAAAAAATTTCAAATGATATATGTATCGGCTAAACTATGTGTATAAATATCTCAAACTGCGTATATAAACACTCTAAATATTATGTATATATTGTGAACTCTAAATCTGATAATACATGTTTTTGCACAATTGGCTTGTTCGATCGTCATGCAAAACTAATCAACATACCTTAAGTCAAATTGCCTGAACTGAATTAGACAACTACCGTTTGATGAATGCGATCACTAGGATCACTGACTCACAAACTTCATGCCATAAATAGTATATTTGTGAAAGGCTTCAACTGATTTCAATTGCTAAAATTCCAAGATGATTAAAGAAAAATTTAATTCTTAATCTGTAAAATACAGAGATTTGTATTGAATTAAGATTAACAAAATTGTAGATATATAATTATATACATACCTATACTCACTAAAGATTTCCTGCACTATTTGGAATCCATAAAAAATATGTCTTAATTGCTCCTTCATATTCATTTAAAATGAATAAGCTATTTAGTCTCCCCGCGAGTAAAAAAGAAGTAGTTCCATGATAAAATACATTTGCTTAAAAATTAAGATTGTGTGGTCAATGTACACTCCACCTCACTACAATGCAAGGTTCTCCTGATATATAAATCAAAGTGAATTAGCACTAGCATTAGAGTTAGTGTAATGACATTTATTAAGCAATATAGAACACTGATTTGTCAGTAAAAGATTAACAAAAATAGGCAAATAAATTCTCGGTGCAGGGTAAAGTTACTTAGGTCAACCCTCTTAACAAAATTATGCTACATTATTTTGTGCAATTTAATTTGAAAAAATTTTTAGCGGCCATTAAATTTATATTTCATGGGCTTTTGTTTATCACGGAAATATAAATTAATTTTCTTAATACTTTATGATACTTATAGAAATTGTGCTTTTCGTATGGTTAAGGCCACCTATAGCCTTAGACTTATTGCTAATACTACATAGAATTCAATCTAATTAAATTCTTTATTAATTACCAAGCCGAACATAATTTCTGAAATAAAACCCAAAATAAAAAAAATAAAAGAATGAATGTAATTCGCACAGAATGAAAAATGTTTATGCGATAACTGCAGTTATTAGCTTGTTGAAGCTTTGGAAAATTGTATCTCATTATTGCTTCGCATTTAACAAAAAAAAAAGCATGTAACACTCTGTATGATCCAGGTACGAGTATGTACAAAAAAATGTAATATATTATTCTAATTAAGTAAACTTTAATAAAAAAAATCTGAATCATGTAACTATCACGACTGGGTATAGTATCAGTGGAAACTATTCACAAAATGCTTACTTTTTAAATTATGTTTTACAAAGTCGTCCAGTTGTAAATGTATGCATAGTCGACTTAATAAGAGCTTGATATTCATCATTATTAAACAAAATACCTCCGGGCCACAAGTTAAGCAATGGAACAATTTGAGCAACCTTATCCAACATAAATCGAGCACACAGATAGTAAAACTATAAAAAGCAGCTTCATGACAATATTTCTTCGTGAAAATTCTTATTATTATTCATTAACTAAGTTAATGACATGACTAACTAATATTTCTTCGTGAAAATTCTTATTATTATTCATTAACTATTATTATTACTAAGTTAATGACATGACTATCTTAATGACATTTATAAAGCATTATGAACACCGTATTTGATACTGATACTCTGATAATGATTATATGGTGAATGATTTTGACAAAATTTAGGAAAGATTCTCACTCAATACATAATAATTCTCACTCAATACATAAATCGTACAAATTATATTTCACGTAGCACTGTTAAACACGAAATAAAGTCGTAGATAGTCCGAACGCGAAATATAATTTGCACAAGTACAACTTACCAAAATAATCATAGCTTCTTCTGGAAAAGGGTTTCCATTGTTATATGTGCCTCAAATGTTTGCTCCCAGCAAGTCCAAAAAGAAAGTGAAATATCTTTCTGGCAGCTCAGACGGATGTAACGGCATGTAACATAGATATATGTAATTGATTTTGATCCAATGTAGTCTCCACGGACTACCTTTATGTTTACTTATCTATGGACTACCTTGTCAATTCTTGTAGTCTCTAAACTGTTGTGAGTAAGCATTAAATAATTACATTTATGAAGCATTATGAACACTATATTTGACACTGATACTCTGAGCTAATGTAGTCTCCACTGACCGCCTTGTCAATTCTTGTAATCTATAAACATATATGAAAATAAGCAATGAAACGGCTGTTCGATCGTTATTTCGTAATCACCCTTGCAGTATTTCGAAGCGTGCCGTATGCATTTATGTTTGGCGCAATTTCGTTATGTTTAATAATAACTGGCAGAATGACTAATATTTGCTTATGCTTATTTATCTATGAGTATTTGACCGTGTATATTAAGGTTGTTTGTGACGATATCCTAATGGAAGTCGCCATGGACGAGCGGGTTGAAAAGATCAGGGTAACACGGTCGAGACATTAATAAAACTTAAAACAAAGGTATTTGTTCATAACTTCAGTAAAATTTACCTATACTTCTCTTTAATCAAAATGTAACAATTATATATCACTTAAATTTATTATTTGAACTATTTCAACTATTTGAAATACATAATTAGGTACTGTGCAATTAATTATTTATTGTTAGTAGCCATAAAGTGTAAATAAATATTAGTGTTATTGATATTGATTTAATTAAATATTATTAAAATAGCTTCGCAACTTGAAGTAGCATCACCTGACAGTGATCAATAAATGATATTAACGATAAAATCAGAAGTTTTGATAGAATCTTTATGAAGCAAGACTGACAAATTTTTTTTTAACCTCCCGTAGGGTAAGTTATTGTAATTGTCCAAAAATCGAAATTGAATTTTTTTTGCATTTCTCGACGTTTTGAAAGTTTCTGAACATTTTGGCATACCTCAGAAAAAATGGATGTGTGTGTGTGTATGTATGTATGTATGGATACAATTTTTCGGGCGCACGGATCAACCGATTTGAATGGTTCAACTAGTTGGTATTGGTATTTTGCCTTGAGGGAAGTTACATGAACTTCTCGATATGTGTAAAAATCGGCTTAATTAATAAAAAATAAATTAATTTATGAGTGATTAAAAGTATTCCGAGTGGATTAATTACACAAAATTGAAAACGAACAAACACGTTAACTCAGAGCATTTTCTAAAATCAAGTTTTCAAAAACCAACAATTTTTATATTTGAACCAATTTCCGTGCGATTTTAAATGGTTTAGTATGTTTATTAAGGCCAAGTACTTGTTATACCAAGTAAATCGTCTAATTTTAATTTTAGCTAACGTCAAAAAATCTACTCATTTTCTCAAACTTTGATGAATTTTTAAAATTAAACTACTTGTCGTAAAGCCGTAATATTGCAGTAAGTTGTATAAGACCATGATATATATCGCTTAAAAAAATTAATAAAAATTAGTTTTTTTTCAACAGTTAATTACAAGAAAACGACTCGGTAAATTTTCACCTAAAACTAATCAGTATCATTCCCAACTAATATCTTTTAAACCGTTTTTGATTTTTTAAAATCCATTCTTCGTTATAAAAATCGTTGACTTTTTTTTCAACAATTAATTATGAAGAAAAGTCCAACTAATCAGCACGATTGTCAGTCAATATCTATCAAACAGCCTTTAAATTTTTAAAATCAATTAAGAAATATGGTCTAAAATGTGGACGGAAAATTTTACACTGCTATTTATGAAGAAACGGCTCAGCCGATCGACGCGCAAAACTAATCGAGTTACATCTAATAGCATTTAAATTTTTGAAATCGGTTAAATTGCTTATTAGAAAACATCGATCAAATATCGAAAAATCGGCTCACATACGCACACACATACTTTTACCAAAGTTGGTCTCATTTGGTTAAAAATGACTTGAAATGTCTGGATAAATAATTTTTATTTGCTGTTTTTTATGTTAGTACAATTTTTTGACCGTTCGTTTAAATTTGAACAGTAAAAAATATTTAAAGGTAATACATTGTTAGACCCTGTTTTTTTTGTACCAAGATAATTGTTGTTTTGTCAACGAAGGTTTATTTTTATTAAGAGCCTTTTCAAAAAAATCTGATTTTATTTCATGAATATTGAGACCTTCAGTTGTCATGGCTTCCAGCACAGCCTGTAGAAGTAAAAGCAAAAATTAATCATAATAGTTGGTATCAGTATATATTAACACATAGATTGCATTGAACTGAAGAAAAATACCTCTTTGCACAATTTAACTAAATCTGCTCCTGAATATTGTGCTGTCATAAGAACCAGTTTATTTATATCCACATTTGGATGTAAAGGAATTTTCTGAGTGATTTTCTTCAAAATTTCCAACCTTGCTTTATCATCTGGCGGAGAAACATATAGGATTTGATCAAATCTACCAGGCCTCAACAGAGCTGAATCTAATGCTTCTGGCCTATTAGTAGCCGCAATTATGAAAATACCTGGACTTTGCACTACTTCACAACCTATCTAATATGTTTAAAACTTCATTATACAAAATATAAAATATCTAAACTAACAAAAGTTATAAACCTCAATACCATTGAATCTAATTTGTTGCTAATTCCATCCATCTCCATCAAAAGTCCTGACAACAATCTATTTTGAACCTCATTATGATTATCTGAACTACGATTACCAAAAATAGCATCTGAAAATTGAAAATTGTATAATTGTATTGTTGGATTTATTATTAAATAATTTATTAAACAACATTTTACTCACCAATTTCATCTATGAAAATTATGCTTGGAGCATTTTGTCGAGCTTGTTGAAAAAGTGATGTTAAAGTGACTTCAGCAACCCCCACATATGGAGAATACAATTCAGCAGCAGATATTGAGAAAAAACTGAAATTAATTTGCTTTGCAATCGCACAAGCCAATGTGGTTTTTGCACATCCAGGGGGACCATAGAGAAGCACTCCTTTAAATTGTATTATTTAAGCGATGAGTTGTATAAAAATAGGTGTTTTTTTGAATGTTTGATTGAATTGATTTTGGAAGGACCAATTTGTTGTAAAACACTTTAATTATAATCTTATGTGTTTATTTCAAATTAATTACAAATTGTACTTGTATTTACATGTATGAAATTAATTACAAATTGTAATTGTTTTTAATGTTTTAAGTATCATATTGATTGACTTTATTTTGTAATTTTTGAATGATTTTATTTTGTTTTTAATCATAAATCAGATGCATTGATTTAACGTGAACATATGTTTTAACAATAGGTATGCTTACAATTACATGAAATGTAGTCAACTATATATATATAGTGTTGCCTCACACAACAGGCAATATATTATTTATATAACACATCACTCAATAAGCCCATAGAATAACTAAGAAAACCCCTTTTTTTGGATCATTCTTTTTTAACTTCCCGTAGGGTAAGTTATAGTAATCGCAAAAAAATCGAAAATGAAAATTTTTATATATCTTTACGGCTCAGAGGTTTCTGAACATTTTGCCATACCTTAGAAAAAATGGATGTATGTGTGTGTGTGTGTGTGTGTGCGTAGTATGTATGTGTGTGCGGATACAAATTTTCGTCGACGATTTCGAGAACACGGATGAAGCAATTTGAATAATTTAAAAAACATTCGATCCGTATTGATAAGGAGACGTGCTGATTAGTTTTTGGAGAAGGCAGGTCTAGCCGTTCCGGAGATACGGGGCAAAAAGTGCCAAAAACGGTAACTCAGTTTTTAAGAGAACGGAGCGTCCGATTTGAATAATTCAAAAAACATTTTATTTGTATTGACTAAATAAAAAACTGTTCAAATTTTTGGAAAGACAGGTCCAACGACTTTGGAGATATAGGGGAAAAAGTAAAAAAATGAGCCATTTGGCGGTCAAAAATAAACATTAGACATATGCACATCAAATTATATTAATTAATAATTAATTAATATATAATTAATAAAATTAATAAGTAATTAATTTTTCAAAACAAAAAAAAATTTTTTTTTTAAACTTTTTTTTTTCAAAAAAAGTAATTTTTTGTCCAATTTATAGTTTCTTAAAAATCTCATTTTTTCAAAGTAATTTTTTTTAAAAAATGTTAATCGTTTTTAAAAAAAATAATTTTTGGTACGGGAAGTTCCAGCAAATTGCCTTAAGGCACGATGCCTTAATTGCCTTAGGACAGAATTCCACTTACAGCTAGTTTATTCAATATAGTTTCGTTCGAGAACGATATACCGATTATAGCAAACTTCAAACTTTTCGATACCATTTTCGTAGTATGATTTTATGGCCCAAAATTCGGCGATCACGTCTTCATTCGGCGCAGATTTCTCTACAGCGAGCATCCTTTGATCTAAGAACAGAAGATGGTAGATGGGGAGCAGATCTAGAAAATATATTGAGTGGGGAAGCGATTCGTATCCCAATTCATGTTTTTTTGCCACTGTTTTCGCGGTATTGTAACTTGGTGCGTGTCCTGTTGAAGTAACACTTTTTTCAAACCGAGCTGTTTTTTGGAATACGACCTTCAAATGCTCCAACAAGGTTAAACAATTGTCACTGTTATGGTCTGGTCTTTTTCAAGATAGTAGATAAATATCGTTCCTTGCGAATCCCAAAAAACTGATGTCATAATCTTGCCAGCTGATCCCCTGTGTTATTCCTCGCCATCATGTCCAGAACACTCGACTGACTATCTAGTGGTGTAGTCAAATCCATCCATGGTAAAATATTGATGCAACAGCTCCAAATTCTCTTTCAAACCATCAACTCACTATGATTTTGGTCAAATGTGAGTTCGCGCAGCAGTCATTGTGCACATGACTTATTCATATCCAAATACTCGTTAACGACATGTCCAACACAATATGATATCTTTTTAGTGTCAACTATCTCATATTGTCATTTTAGCTCATAGGAATCTTTATGTATTTCTGATTGCTAAATAAAACTGAGTTTAAAAAAAAAAAAAACTATCTCAGGCCATTTCACTTTTCGGTGTTCTAAAACAATTCGCTGGACTTATTTTATGTTTTCTGGTGTGACCACCTCGATTGATCTTCCAGAACAATTAGCATCATCAGAGTCTGTACTACAAATAAAATCAGTAATCCACTCTCCACCATTTGCCGTCAGAGTACGGAAAACAATTATCAAGCCATGTTTTGGTTATGATGGTATTTTTATCCATAAAAAAACAATGATAAATCAACACACAAAATTGCTTCGAAATCATTTTTTTCAAAAACTCAAAAGTAGCGTCACTGCAACCCCTGTAACTTCTAAACTAATCATCGGGTTGTCATAAAATTGTGATAGATATCTTCTTAAAGTTGGTGCTTCACACAAATCGCATGGATTATTACATAGCAGCACCATCTTACGGGCGTCATCCTACAGACTTATTGGTTATTATATATAATATACATATATATAATATATATATATATATATATATATATATATATATATATAATATGAAAAATTATTTTCATCTTTTTATGCACTGACAAATAATTTTTTCACATTATTTGCTATGAACAACAAATATAAGATCAGTGTAAATACAATCACATTATTTTCTTGATATCTTTTATATTTCCAACAAAGAGTGAGTTTGGAAAAAAGGGCAACTTTCACACGTTTTCACTGATATCTTGGCCAAATGATGAGATAGGGAGGAATGGCATCAAAATCATTCAAATACCAGGATGGAGCCAATTCTGTATTCAAACACACCAATATTGAATTGCCTTTGATATTGAAGTATATAACGTGAATAGTGCGATACATTAAAGATTTTTTTTTTCTTTTAGAAAATATTTCGAAACACTTGGCACTAATATATATATATATATATATATATATATATATATATATTTATATATATATATATATATATTAGGGTGATCCTTAAAATGGTCATTTTCGAATTTCTTTGCTCCCAGGGGCTCAAATGGTTCCAAATAGATAAAAAACAATTCTCTGAAAGTTTTATCTCTTAATATTAACGTTTAGATAGAGCGCAATTCAATCAAACTTCGTATGGAAAGAGCATGGAAAAAATTTTGAAAATTTAAAAAAAATGTTTTAGGTATAACTTAGCGACAAATGAATAAGTTTTATTCATTCATTAGTTCGCTAAATTACATCTAAAAAAGTTTTTTAAAATTTTTGAAAATTTCCCCATGCTATTTCCATACAAAACTTTGAATTGCGCTCTATCTCAACATTAATATTATAAATATATATATTGTTGTGGTATTCACCCTTTACAATATTTATAAATAATATTATAAATTCGATGTAATAGTCAATATGAATAACGCAATTGGTATGACTAAGCTTGCGATATTGTACGCAACAAAGTATTACAGATAAGCAACATTGTAACGAGCCGTAACGGTTTCTGCGTCTCAAACAAACACCAATGAGTCATTCCTAACGGTAAAATAAGCGAACCTTCTAGAAGGATGATTGCGTCACCATCGGAGATTATAAAAGCCTGAAGACGAGAGAATGCGTGGTCATTCATAGCTTACTTGCCAAACAGTTCACATCACTCTTATTCAAAATATCAATTGTGTAATAAGTGTAACCAAATAATGAATTAAATAAAATTTATAAATGTCTTCAGATGTTTAATTAAATATTCCACAGTGGTAAAGTTTATGATAGCAGCAGAAGAACCTAAATTTTAATTGTTGACATCGTTGGACGCAACATAATTGTTGGTGACGGCCTCAACATAAATTGTTGTTAGCCCAAGGGTGCACAACAATATATTTAACCTGACGAACTCCGTTTCGCCACCAGATGGTTTCGTGAGAAAGATGAAGAATTTGTTTGTTTGTTTTATATTTGAAAAGGAAAAATTTGATTTTATTATACAACAGTAATGAATTTATTTCAATTTCAAAAATGAAGTGTTTTTTAGTTGAGCTTCTCTAAGTAAATCCGCAAATTATCCGTTTCATTGAAGTGCTCTTTAGTAAACCACATTTTTGTTTTTTGGTCTGACAAAGCGGATGGTTTTCCAACTCGTGAACAGGCAACTTGTAACTGCCCATGTGAAAAACAATGATTTTCTAAATAATCTATTTGAAATTTATCCTGCAAACACTAAGCGATTGGCCTTGCGACTTATTGCGAACGCAAGGCGAACTGGAAATTGCAATCGTTTGAAGTCAAACGGAAGACCAGTCAGAATCATTGGTATGTCACCAAATCGCCAGCAATTTTTGATTGAATGGTGAAATTCAGTACGTGTACATTGTTATTCTTTGCGACAAGAATTGCTCGTTGACTTAACCAAGCATAATTCTGATAATTCTCACTAATGTCATTACTCGAATTTTTAATTACGGTGCGTGAAGTTCCAGCAGCTTGCATTAAGGCACGATGCCATGCACAACTAATTTTCTTAGCTATAAACCTTGCGGAGCTCGAGACCTTTCCAACGAATGCAAAATTGTCGAAACCGGTTCGTGCGTTCTGAAGTTATTTCGTCAGGAAGGAAAACCCGACATATATATATATATATATATATTATATATATATATATATATACATATATATATCTTACCCTACCTTTTGGTTGTGCGACGCCCATTTGATTGAATATTTCTGGGTATTTAATAGGCCATTCTATTGCACGATATAGCAAGGATATTATGGCATCTAATCCACCAATGTCTTTTAAACTCAATTCATTTTGGCGTAAAACAGATGAATATATTTGCAGAGAACTAGGATAAGTATTATGTATAATTGATGTGAAAATCTTTTTGAAGTTGGCAAAATTTTGGGTTATTATCTAGAAGAATACAATAAAAAAAAATAATATTTATTAAGATAACACTTTGTATAATTAAATATTTAGGTATTTATAAATACCTCATTTTGTCTGTTTATGTATATTTGAACTTTTTGACATACTAGTTTTATGTCAGCACCAGTGTAACCTGGAGTAATACGAGATATAGATCTGGAGATTTGTATAATGTCAGGTCCATTTAATGCTTGGCCAAATGTATGTTTTATCCAATACTCCAAAATGTTAAATCGATCATTCTCACTTGGAAGTTTCATATGTATCTAGAATAAAGTAAAATATTTAGACACTATGAACAAAAAAGATTAAAAAAAAAATTACCTCAACATCCAATCTACCTGATCTTCGTAGCCCCATATGTAAAAGGCTAACATTATTTGTTGTTGCAATTATTAATAAAGTAGGCTCACAGAGTGCATCATCTAAAAGTTTTAACAGTTGGGAACTAATTCGAGTAATATGCGCAGGCGAATTTATTGTTAACTTTGGGCATAAATTTTCTATATCTTCCAGCAAAAGAATACAAGGAGCTAAAATAATGTGTGATTCATTCAATGTACAATACACATATTTTGAATTTTATAATGTATTAAAGCTAAGTAGCTAATATAAAAAAAAATTACCTCAACATCCAATCTACCTGATCTTCGTAGCCCCATATGTAAAAGGCTAACATTATTTGTTGTTGCAATTATTAATAAAGTAGGCTCACAGAGTGCATCATCTAAAAGTTTTAACAGTTGGGAACTAATTCGAGTAATATGCGCAGGCGAATTTATTGTTAACTTTGGGCATAAATTTTCTATATCTTCCAGCAAAAGAATACAAGGAGCTAAAATAATGTGTGATTCATTCAATGTACAATACACATATTTTGAATTTTATAATGTATTAAAGCTAAGTAGCTAATAGTAATTAGATTCATCATAAAAATATGATCTTGATCATTTTTTGCACTGAAAAGTAAACAAAAGGAAGGCCTTATCAGGATTTTTTTTATGTTAAAACTTATTGACTATATCATATTATAAGGTTGTTCGGAAAGTCACTTTGTTTTTTTATCACAGAGGATTTAACTATATTTTTTGAACCCAACATTACGCTTGAGCTTATAATTATATGATAAAAGCTTATATTTTTAGGTTTGTGCATAAAAAATTATAATGAATTAGATGCAGTAGTTTTTAGAGGGTGCCACTTTGAATACGGAAAGCAGAGCAGCATTTTCAACATATTTTACACTTTTGCTATAGAAAAGGTCAAAATACTGTTTAAATCAAAATGAAATTTATGAATGTGTATGAAAATGAAGTGTTGATAGTACAACAGTGCCGAAAATGGTTTGCTAAATTTCATTCCTGGTATTTTGATGTCGAAGAGCTCAACATCCAAGAAGTTAGGTTGAAGCTGATAAAGACACGAGAAAGGCATTAGTTGATGCAAACCGGTGAATAACAATACATGAGATCTCTTTCAGTTTGAATTTATCAAATTTAACAGTTCTTCACCGTTTAAAAAGTCTGGGATTTTCCTAAAAGCTCAATGGTTCTCATAGAAAGAAACCTGTGTCTTCGCCTAGCGTCCGCTATTCACCTCTGAAAATATTCAAGTTTTGAAGCAATTTGTCACCAAGAATTTCAAATAAGATGTAAAGATTACAATACACGCAATTGCTCATGAAACAAAAAAGAAGATCCCGTTCAAAGCAGGTGCAAAGCTGAAATTTGCCTGAAAAAGGTTTGGTAAGATTTTAAAGGAGTTGTTCATTTTTCAGCTTTTTCAGGATAACATAACAGTTAATTCAGATGCCTTATGTCATCAGCTGGTTAAACTAAATGATATACTTTAATAGAAAAGGTCAGAATTAACCCACAAGCAAAGTATAAATTACGTGTCAAAATGTCTATAAAACACAAATTTACTTTCCGAACAACCCAACATTATAACTTTTTTTAATTCAAACATGATAAAGGATTATTATGAATTCCTCCTAGATATGAGGCTAATATTATTACATTATTATACCTACATACATCCATCAACACTCAACTGCTTAGCATTATGAAATACTTCTCTTAAATGCTTCTCAGATTCTCCAGGATCTTGTTTAAACAACTTTGGGCCACTTAGAGATACTATAGGTAGTTTAATAGTTGAGGCAATTGTATAAATTAATGATTTTTTACCTATGCCGCAAGGTCCTACAATTAAAAACTAAAAATTGGATTATGAATATAAATTCTTAATGTTGTGTTAAATTTATATTTACGAATTACCTGTTTAGATGTTTTAAATTTGATTTGTTTACTAGAAATGAGAAATTTATTTATAGCAATTAGTTGAGATAATTTTTTAATTTCATTTTCAAAACCAAATATTGGATTATAATTTGGTTTCAAAATGTGCTGATATTCTTCAAAACTAAACAGATTTAAGATTTCAATTTTACTTATGTTAATCACCTTTCCAAATTTCAAATTTTCTCTTGCATCATAATTCGAATTCAAAGTAATAGAGTGAATAACAACTTCATTTATACCAAATAATTTAAAATATTTCGAACCACTCAAATTTATTTTGCAGCCAGAGCAAAAGACATAAGACTTCAAAACATATCTTTTCAGCATATCTGCAAGTACTTTTTTTTCTTGTTTCCATTTTAAACATGTTTCTATAGAACAGAAAATCAGATCTATTTGTACAACATTAATTCCATATACATTAGAAATCGGATAGAAACTGGCTATGGGTATCAAAGGCTTCACTATCTTAATTTCCGAGTTAATTATACAAAAATCATCAGGTATATTTTTGCAATATAATTTGCAAACATAATAAGAATTCATATACGGTAAAAGAGCATAATTTCCAACATTTAATCCGAGCTTTTGAATATTTTGTTTCGACAAATACACTTTTTGTGAGGTTAAGCACGTTGATTTGCGTTGTTCTACACTTATTTTTATACTTTTCAACATTGTTATATTATTTGATTCTTTAGACTGTTAATATAAATAATGGATTAGATAATAATTAAACTGATTAAATTTAACTAAAATTTGTTACTTTGACAGGTACATTACCGCCATACTCTTCTTTTATCTTTAATTATTGCTACGGGCACTACATTGCTATGGCGCTTCAATCGCATATCACTTGCCATTCAAATTAAAGCGCCAAAATTTGAAATAAAAATGTTTGTACTTTAAAAATAATATTAAATTACTGTTACTATTAAATAGTAAAAATCGAAAATGAAAATTTGTATATATCTTTACGTTTCAAAGGTTTTTGAACATTTTGGCATACCTTAGAAAAAATAGATATATGTGTGTGTATGTGCGGAAATGGAAATGGGAAAAACTCTCACACTACTTCTTCCCTGAATCGAGTTGGAGTTTAACTCAGCTCACGGACTTGCCCTAAGGCAGAGCACTCATTATTATTATTATTATTATTATTATGTGCGGATACAAATTTTCGTCGACGATTTCGGGAACACCGATCACCCGATTTGAATAATTTAAAAAACATTCGACTCGTATTGATAAGGAGATTGATAAGGGAGTGCTGATTAGTATTTGGCGAAGGCAGGTCTAGCAGTTCCGTAGATACGGGGCAAAAAGTGCCAAAAACGGTAACTCAGTTTTTAAGAGAACGGAGCGTCCGATTTTAAAAATTCAAAAAACTTTTTACTTGCATTGACAAGATGAAAAACTCATTAAATTTTTGGGAAGGCACGTCCAGCGGTTATGGACTCTCAATAAAAATAAGTTACAAAAATGTCATTTGGCGGTCAAAAATGTTTATTGGACATATGCACATCAAATTATCAGATATTTTAATAATGTGTGCACATTTATTGTAATTTTTTTTTAAAGTTCCGTATCAAGATTTTTAATTACGGTACGCTTCCAGCAATTTGCCTTAAGGCACGATGCCATACACCCCACTAGTTTTTTGCCTATTTTGACAAATAGTAAACCATAATCGAAGATTCAGATCTCACTCTCATAATATTTCAGAAATTATAAAGCTTCACTGGGTGCTGTAATTTGCATTTTCTCACAAAATTGCAATAAATGAGGGTATTGTATTGACGTGGTTTAAAACTAAAAGCTACAAATAAATATATTTATTTATATACACAAAGTTTTATATTATATATTATACAGTAAATTTTACATAGTATATAAATGATACATAATAACTAAGTCAATAAATCACTAAATAACTAGACAAATATATAAATTATTCCTCATCTCATTTCTTATAATTACATAAAAACATATATAAATATATATATATATATATATATATATATATAAACATTATATTAATAATAATAATATATGTAAATATATATATATATATATATATATATATATATTTCAAAGTAACTAGCAGCCCATTCGTCAAAATAAAAAGGTAATAAAGTATTTAAGAACATTTATTTATACGTTTCGACACAAGATGCGTGTCATCATTCAGCAACTACAATAAATTTGAAAAATTTTACTAATAATAAAAAAACAGTTATAAAATAATTATAAACATAAAGAAACATTATACATACCACCAGGACAAAAACACTTAAAAAAAATTTGAGTGTTTTTTAAGTGTTTTTGTCCTGGTGGTGAGTATAATGTTTTTCTATGTTTATAATTATTTTATAATTGTTTTTTATTATTAGTAAAATTTTTAAATTTATTGTAGTTGCTGAATGATGACACGCATCTTGTGTCAAAACGTATAAATAAAAGTTCTTAAATACTTTATTACCTTTTTATTTCGACAAATGGGCTGCTAGTTAGTACTTTGAAATATGTTTCAACGTCGAAAAAACTATCAAGATATATATATATATATTTATATATAAATGTGAAATAGTTTTTAAATATGTAAGCATATTATATAAAAAATCAACAGTTTTTAAATTTATTTGATCCCTTATATTGATGCACATAAGTTAATTACATTATATATTTTCTTAATTAGACATTTTAATGTCAGATATAAAATTCATTATTTATGTAATAAATTGAAGTTTTTACATATACCTGACTAGAATAAAAATGGTATATATTTATTGAATGTAGTAAAACTCAAAATCATACGTGTTTTGTTATCAACTTATAAAAACAATTGCAGTTTTGAAAAAGATATAATTTTAAACAAAGAACTGTTCTCGTAATTGCTAAGCTTGAACAATTACAAAATTGATGTATTTATATATTTACATAGAAACTATTATATATATATATATATATATATATATATATATATATATATATATTTATATATATATATGTGTGTGTGTGTGTGTGTGTGTGCGCGTGAATGCATAGTGCATACATAATATTCATTTTATATTTTTTTACTTTATAATACTCATTTGTTGAAATCATCTACATATATAAATTTTAAATGCTACTGTAGTTGTACAATAAATTTAATTTCAATTCAATCACTCTTGTATCGTCCATACAAACAATTTGACTAATTCGTAACAAAATTGATCTTCACTTATCAATGGTTATGCCATATATTATTATATTAAGTAAATTTTCAAGCAGCAAACATATTCTACCTAAATGTAAGCATTCCACAATTTCACACCACATCTGGAGAATATAATTGCATTATATCTTGAAAACGCCCATATATTCATGGCTTATCAACAACTTTTTTTTATTATAAAGTAAATTTTCTTTAATGTTTTACAAAAAGAATATGCATAACAACATACACATACACAAAGACACAATTATGTTATATTATATTGTAATAATATTATATATATATATATATATATATATGTTTGTGTATGTGTGTGTAATGTTCACATACACATAATGTAATCAAAACACACATAGCTGCAAACTTATTTTCAGATATAACAACATTTGGTATATAAAAATATTTACATGCCTTCCTAACATATCTAAAATTATATATTTAGTATAAACAGTGTGTCAATAACAAAATTTGCAATAACAATAATTTATGTTCTGACAAATATAAATATATTTGTAAAATCTAAAATTAATACCACATCACAGTTTTTTTTCCCACATAATAATGTGTGCATCATTTGTATTAGGAACCACCTTGCCTGATTGTTGTCCAGATTGTTTTTGCTTTTCATTTGCTGAAATACAACTCTGAGGACGCCAATTAAAATAACCTCTACCGCCACTTATAGTTATTATTGTACGCTTTGAATCCTGAGCGTTCACTGTTATTCCGCGTTTATTAGAAATTTTAATAGTGGTATTTGCATTAGATGTTGCAGGAGTCAATTGACTGCTTGGTGGTAATACTGAATTTGAAGTAATATCTGGCGTCAATCTTTCAGATGCTGCGCTATTATTACGTGAAACACCACGCCTAGAAGCAGCTACCGACTCCTCACTTCCTGAAGAAGTAGTACAGAGACCAGAGGAACTTCGAGAATCATCAGGAGACCAGTTGGATAAGTCCAGTGAGCGCGGCCGACCACATTTCCAACGTAGGCGCCTGTCCAATGTGCTCACTTTGCCAGGGATTGCTGCTAATTCGGGGTCGCTGCGTCGTAAAGGACTTTCGAAGGAAGTTACTGTTTCTTCATAGTCCTTAATATACATTAAGTCCCCATATAGTCCATATACATCGCAGGTGTCTCCAGAGCCTTGAGAAGATGTTGTACTAGCGGCGCTGAACGAACCGAGACTGCGCGGAAGAGTCTTCGAACCACGAGAAGCAACATCGCCACCACCATCCTTTGATCGCCGGCGACGTAAAACTACAGGACTGTTGGCTAAATTTTGACGTAATTTCACGCTTACCGAAGCAGCATTATCATTCATATTTTTAGTTTCACTTTTGTGTTGTTGTGCTAATGAGTTATTGGTATTGTCATCAAATGCCTCAACTTCTTTCCTTCTAAGCGTACCCATATCATAGTTTTTCGGACAATAAAGCGGTAAAAGAAAAGTAACTGGTCCACTGTGCACATGATAAGATACATCAAATCGTCCGATAATAGGAACACCTTCTAATCTAGGTAAAGGTACGGTAAGGCAAGCTCCAGTGCTTGTACCAACCCAAAGAAGTCCTTTGCATGCCATAAGTGCTGTAACTGTTATTTGGGCATTTCCATGCAACTCTCGGTTTGTAGTATTCTGTGCAACACGGGCCGCATCATTTGCGATATCAATATCCTATGTAACAAAAATAAGTTTTCATAATTTATGTTTTGTCTTCGAGGATATATATATTCCGTAGTAGTAATATAATACGAAACAAAGAATTAAATAAAATGGGAATAGTATATAGATATATATTCAATAGAAAAGTCCTGGATTTTTTCAATATATTGATTCTTTCTTTTCCGAACAGTAAATCCAATAATAAAAAACAATTTGTTTTTTGAAGATGTTTAATAACGACGTTTCGGAACTAGATACGTTCCATCATCAGGTTTATTCTGTCAAAGATAATGTTTCTTAAAAACTATTGATTAACATTAATTAATGATGGTTATTACAGATTATTAAGAAAAATTATAAAGGAATGGATTATGTACCAGTGTAAAGAGTATACATATGTATGTGCATGTATATATATACATAATAATATTTCTCAACATTTGCTAAAGCAATACATTCCCATTTTTCGTAAATTACCGATACAAGAGCCATTAAAAATTATTTTTGCCCAAGTCCTTACATCTGGCCGACAGAACTCCATCGGGAAAAAATCGAGTGTTTTTAACAAAAAATATTAGTGATATGGATATGTAAATTATTACAGGTAAATAGTTTTTGCTTCTCAATTTTATATAAAAACTCTTTTAGTTAATTTTTATAACTCTTTACACTGGTACATAATCCATTCATTTATATTTTTTCTAAATAATCTGTAATAACCATCATTAATTAATTTCAATCAATAGTTTTAAAAAACATTATCTTTGACAGAATAAACCTGATGACGGAACGTATCTAGTTCCGAAACGTCGTTATTAAACATCTACAAAAAACAAATTGTTTTTTTATTATTGGATTTACTGTTCAGAAAAAAAACAATCAATATACACACATATATATATATATATATATATATATATTTGAGTGTGTGTGTAGATAGATATGATACTTTTTTAAATTTATTACCTGCAAATGCCTGAATGTTTCACAATGATACAAACAAAGAATGCTTGAATCTCTGAGAGCTACCCACAATCCAATTCCAGAGAGAGCTAAATGACTTACAGTCTGAGAACTATTATCTTGACGAGTTATATTAAAACTTCGTAAAATCTCGCCAGAATGTGCATTAAGTAACATTACCTAAAATAGATTATATGTAATAATTTAAGTTAAAAATGAAAAGTATAGCAAGTTATTAACCCTGCTCACCTTCCTGCCACAGGACACAAACAATCCTGCATCAGTTGTTGGTAATAGTGATGTGATTGGTTCTGAACCCATATTTACAATTTGCGGCTCTCGTAGAGGCCACCAACTTTTGTCATTGCCAGAACGTCTAAATAGTAATTGAATTAGAAGATCTTGTGTGATCCAAGTCGAACCAAGTGATTCGAATCATTCGAATCAAGCCTTTAACGACTTGATTCGAATCAGATTTTACTTGATTCGAATCAACTCGTATCAAGCCGCGAAATATTTACTGTGTACATGTATGAACACAAATTTTCATGATTATAAAAAATATGTTTTAAATTAATACAATATTATAATAATATAAATAATAATAATAATAAATATAAAAAATAATAATAATAAATATAAAAAATAAATCTTGAATTAAATCATGCGAGTCACCCGGCTTTAATACGCTTAAATGTATCACCCGACTCCAATTTATATGACTTTAACCGCATTCATTGTCGTCAAGTCGATATGAACTCATCCGAGTTCCTATGACTCAAACCGACTCATTTCGACTTCAAGTCGATATGAATTCATCCGAGTTCATATAACTCAAACAGAATCATTCCGACTTGAGTTCGAAACATGTGTCCGTGTTTTAGCGTATCGACTTATCGAGATGCAGTGCGTATGGGTCTTGAGTGTTTGTTTATTTTTGACTAAGAGCTGAGAGCAAATTTGTTCATGAAATATCAAAAACTCATTTAGATAATAAATACGCGATTTAGATTTTAATTAATATCAAAATAAACTACACAACGAGTTTTATACACATACGAAATTAGCATATTTTAATTATGCAAGTAATGGCAAATTCACGCAAATGAAATAATATCAATCTTTACAGTAGTGGATTGAATTTTAAGTCATTCGTAAGACGTTAGATTCAGCCCCCTGTTTAGATTAGATCTAAACAATCAATAATATACACATGCATTCGTTCAACGTAAGATTAAGAATATTGTTTTATATGGTTTAGTGATAGAGAAGTGTTTGGTTATATTTTACTGTAAATTCACTTGAAATATTAGTTATATTTGTAGCTAGTTTATTATTATATATATATATAATATAAATGTATTCATCTCTGCACTTTTTGGAATTATTTGCTTACTAAATTAATTATTTCACTTATGAAATTATTAAAATGATATTATTTCTTCTCTTAAATTATAATTGTTCATATATGAACTTGATTCGAATTGATTCGAATCATGATTCGAATCACTCGAATCAGGAAATTTGCGAGTCGGCACATCACTACTGTAAATATATAACATGGAATAATACAGTGGATAGACAAAGAAAAACGATGATCGATACAATTATTAAACATTTTGTTTATACATAAACCTACCTGTAAACAAGTACATTCCCATCAGCTAAGCCCACGAACGTCGAGTCGCAATGATACTTAAGACGCGTAATTGGTGCTTGAACGTTTGTCTGATATACAGGATCGGCTTTGTCCGGATCGTTAGCCGCATAAATCATAATTTTTCTAGCGTCTGTACCGAGCCACACAGCGTCTGGCGGGCCGCGAGCATGTTCTAAAGCAGTTACGCGGGTTTCGACCAAATGGTGCGAAGCACAATCCCGCAATGTTCCAGCGTTTGGTGTTGCACCGCTACTGGCACCGCCACCACGTTGAGACACAGACAAAACTGATAAATGGCTACTAGCACCATCACTTGTGCACAGCCATACATAGCCGGATACAGCACCGCGAGAGCGCGTCCTTCCTATAAAGCAATTTCACGAAATTAACATTAAACTGATTATTTGGTTTATTTAGTATGTAACTTAATACAAGTATCACTTATATTATAATATTAAAAGATTAATGAGTTATCTATTATAAGCATACCGCAACTATATTTGAATTTCGGCTGGTAAATGGATGATTTTCGACGGTTACCGATAACCCATTAATATAAATTATTCTTTGGTTCGTCATTTTTTAATGCATAAGCAAACTAGCTGTAAGTGGAATTCTGTCTTAAGGCAATTAAAGCATTGTGCCTTGAGGCAAATTGCTGGAACTTCCCGTATCGTAACGAGATGATCGAGGAATATTAAATGTTTTAAAATAGATTATTATAAATATTGTAACATTGTCTAATATTTATAAAAATTAAATAAACTGAATTGGAAAGTTGAAATTATTTGTTTAAGGTATATTAGAACAGAATTAAAATAGAAACCTGAATTATTTTCGATATACAAAAAAAAAAATTTAAAAAAAAAAATTGAAACAATGTTTTTTTTTCAAAATCAATTATTTTGTTAAAACAAGCAGAAAGTTCTTTGAATCATTCAAATCGGACGCTTAGTTCCCTTAAAAACCACAATTTTTTGCACATTTAGCTCTGTGTCTCCGAAACCGCTGGACCTGCCTTTGCCATAAACCAATCACCACTTCTCCCCGTTATTGCAAATTAAATGTTTTTTGGATCATTCAAATTGGATGCTCCGTTCTCTCAAAAACTTAATTTTTATTTTCTGCACTCTTTGCTCTTTATCTCTGTAACTTCTGGACCTGCCTTTGCCAAAAACTAATCAGCACATCTCCCTATCGATAGGAATCGAATGTTTTTTGAACCATTCAAATCGGTTGATCCGTGCGCCCGAAAACGTGGACGAAAAAATGTATCCATACATACATACACACACACACATCTATTTTTTCTAAAGTATGCCAAAATGTTCAGAAACCTTCAAAACGTCGAGAAATGTAAAAATTTTCGATTTCGATTTTTGGACGATCACAATAACTTACCCTACGGGAAATTATGTGATAAAAATGACGAACAATTGCAAGACCATGTACTTTTACCAGTAGAAATCATTAAAGTTAAATACTAAAACTTACGAAAATTATACCTGTATTAGTAGGAGCATTGTAGTAACAACCGCATTTAACTTCAGCTTTATGTTGTGAACGATAGACGCAGTGAGATCTAACAAATAGTGGCAATCTGGTAGCAGGACGTCGGGCAGGCGATGCGTCGCTTGTCAACCAGGCAGGAGAATTGTTTGGGTCGAGAGCGAGTTGGGCCAGTCGTAGTTCAGTCAGCCAATCTCGACGCACAGCCGGACCTGCAGTCTGAAATGTGTATGTCTCTTCTTTTCCGCCACGCGGAGCCCTGGCAATCAACTGTAGGCAGCATGAATCTAGCCATGCCATTTCCTCATCTTTTCGCTGTTTTTAAGTTAATTTGAATACATAATAATAGACTAAGAAATGAACAAAGTAATATATGTCGTTGTATTTATTGAATAAAAAATAAATTAGAGAAAATAATTGAAGATCCGTAATTCTATCAAATTACCTGTATGGAAGACTGAATAGTTTGAAGAATACGTTTCGTAGTGTCAGGTTGTAAATCAGGATAGTTTCCTTTCAGAGTATTTACAATGGTTGCTATGCGAGATATCGCTTCATAATCGTGCATGAGAGCGTTCATTTCTCCACACAAAGAATCCGCCCCGCCGCCATCTGTACCGTTGGTTGACTTTAGCGATCCGCCCCTGTTTAGCCCTGCACAATATATGAAAAGGTATTTAAAATAAATTTAATATGGTAAAAATAATATACAGGTATTAGACTATAAAATAAAGCGTATATTTACCGGCAGTGAGTATCCGGCTTAACGTGGGACTAGCGCCCGAGTCTTGAATTTCTACATCCGCCGCTGGATGCGTCCACTTGAAAGTTAGCTTCTCCACGGCACCAAAATCAGATGAATGGCGAGGAGTTACGCTGACACACACAACTCTATCATTCAATAATAGTAATCGTCGAGGCTTAGATTTTGTTATCATTCCATTTTGATTATACTCCTGATTTGAGAGAACAAATTTATTACAAATTTGATTGAATAAGAGGCAAAGAACAATAGAACTAACTTTTATTGTTATGAATATAAGAAAAAAAAGATTAATTACCAATTGTGTAACATCATCTTCTCGGATAAGATACCGATTTCCATCGCTGAGAGAGCGAGCGTTGAGTACGCCTCCAATACGAGCCAGCGTTTCGCAGAACGCTTGGCTTTGCTCTGCTTCGCGTTTACGTTCGTTAAGCATTTCCGCTAAAGATTCGAGCTGCGTCAAAGCCAATTGCAAACTCATGCGGTCATGATGACCCTGAGGAGTATCTTTCAATAAATCCTGAAATTCAGAGAACATAATATATTATTCAATTGATATATTTCAATTTATTCTCAGTATTGTCCCGTCAATTAGTATTATCTCATCAACCTTAAAAAATAGTTTTTATATGAAAATACATTATATTTTTTCATCGAAAGACAGCAATAAGTTTCTATTAATATGAAATTGTAATGTTTCAAGTATAACATCAATTTTATATAGGCGTTACAGGGTACTTTATTATAGAATATTCAGAAGAAAAATATAAAATTAATTAAAAATTTAGGTTAATTTTTATAGAAATGTAATGAAAATAATTAAAAATAAAATAAAATCTTCGAGCGGGTTTGGAACTCCCGAGCATAGACGCAAAGATTAGAATTAGATACCACTACCTTGCTACTGATATGAGAAAGCTCTCCATGTTATGTGTTCAACACGCTACTAAAATGCAAACTTTAATTAATTTTATAATTAAACCGCTTTTCATAGGCCTTTAATATTTCCCACGGTCAGTTTGGGCATAAAATTTACCAATATGCCACGTTATTATTATTTGCCGGTTCTCATTGTTAAAAAAAATGCCGTAATATTACAAAAATTATATTTATTTAGTGGTTAATAAATTTTAAAATATATTCATGTGCAATGTCTATTTTACCTGCAAAAACATGATGAATTGCGGGAATCTCTGCACTGGTTTCACCATAAGACCGAAGAATGACAGCCTGTCGTGTGCCGTCATTTGCTTTACTTTAAAAAAGTCTGCCAAAGCTGACTTTCTTTTAGATTCCATTTTGGCGAGTTCCATCGCCACAGAGAAATTATTAATAAAGCCACTATAGATTTCCAAAACTGTACTTTTGGAAAATGTACTAAAAAACACATCGCCTAATCGCTCATCACGATCCCAGGCACGAACACGCTCCGCTAACGCTAATCTAAACATCGAATGGCACTGTAGGATTTCAGGCAGACATAGGAATAATGTAGAAATCTTCGCTGAATTCAGTATAGGGGGGTTGCTTTCTTCCAGCGGTTTTTTATAGTCCTATACGAGAAATATAAAATATTTATTTTAAGTCATAATTTTTTCGATTAATTCGAAACAATCGATGGATCACACGGATCACTTACGTTAACAAGGCGCTGAAGAGTAGCAACATATGAATTCTCGCTATGGACTATTGACTGAACTATTAGCCGTCGCTTTCGTTGTAATTCTGTGAGACCCGGCGGCGGCGGTGGCAATGTTGGCGGAGCGGTTCTTCGCAGCGGAATTTGCTGTTGCAAAGCCGTCGACGTCAACTCACTGTTAGGTGGTAAAGATCCACTGCGATTCGCGTTGTTCACACCGCTACTGCCCGACGTGGTGGACGGCGATCTTCCATAGAAAGAACCTTTGCCTCGCAAAGCTGTATTTGTTACAGGTACACTGTCTTCGTCCATCTAAATAAAATTAAATAATTAAGCATAAATATTAGTAATTTACTCTATATGTGTAATAAAAACAAAATTGATATGAATATTGTCGCTAGATATACCTCCGTTAGTTGAGGCATCTTAGATGAGCCATCGACAACATTGTGATTATTATTAGTTGCTGCAACAGCTGCAGCTAATGCAGCGGCTGTAATTTGCGCGTTGTTGGATGTTGTAGTGCCTCCTAAATCATATTGATGCGAAGAACCTCTTCTCATTGAAAACCATCGCGATAAGCGCCCTCCAGGCGAGCCATCGCCAGGATGAGCAGGATCTGCACCGGGTTGAGCCATTCCAGGAGAATTCAAAGATCCGTTCATAGAAGATGAGCCCGATGAACCTCCGGAAGAGCGCCACAGAGTGCGAGCTTTATTCAAAGTCGATCGCAGTTGACCGCGACTAGAGCAAGAAAAGAAAACACATATGTGTTGAAAACTTTGCAACACATGAACTACTTTTTTATATTTTTGTAGTGAATTATTCGCATACACAAACACGCACGCGCCCACACGTTTTCGTTTAAATATAGCGAAAGCATTATTATAATGCGAAAAAAGTGAAATTACTATATTAGGTACTATAATTAATCATATATATTTAAATAAGCATTTTAGTTGTTTATTTTTAAAATCTGCATTGATGTAATCAAAAATCGATCATATGGACGAAGGGCATAGTATTTATTCGAACGTGAGTGTATCATAATAACTGCAACGCCTAACCTATGATCTTCTAAATGATTCTAATATGCTAAATTGATATGACGCGGAGTTCGCAGAACAACTTTTGAACTATTTTTTATTTTCCGAAGTAAGATACTGATTAGAATTTATATGCTATTTACTTTGTATACTTTCATTGTAAAGCTAATAAAAATGTATCCAGTACATGGTGTAAATTCTCAATAAAAAATACGAAGAATTTTTATGCCGTTTACTTGAAACGGTCATCTCGACGAATATCTTTACATGTTGCAATAAATGATGTTTTCCAAATGCAATTCACATTAATTATAAAAAATATGGTGAATACCTTGTTGTTGAAGCAGCACTGCGATCGCTTTCATCGTCAGTAGAAAGTTCATGATCAGAGTTAGATCCCCAGCTGTCCTCTGAGGTGTGGGTTCTGCCACCACCGGTGGGCCCTTTACGCCGCCGCCCGGTGGAGGCTCGAACCGAGGCTGACAGTGTTGTCAGAGGGTCCTCCCAGGCACCCAGATGAGGTCGTGGTTCATCTGGAATAGATATTAATATAACGTTTGCGACAAAATCAATAACACACACACACACACACACTATTGCATATATTGCATGATTTCTGAAAGTCTAGTAATCGGGCATAATTTTTTTTTATTGATGTTATGCCCGATTACTAGACTTTGTTAATATATATATATATATATATATATATATATATATATATATATAAACAATATATACATTATTTTAAAATAAATGTAGTATAGATTTCTTATCACTTGAAAGTGGTTACGTACGCCATAAGCGCCAACCAATATTTATAAAGTTGTATGAGAAAATCGTGCAATGAATGAAACCTAGAAGCGCCGGCAGTATCGCATGTCCCGATGCATAAAATTTAACCGCCTTTCGTACTTCCTTATTATTTATCAGTTCAGGGAGAGACAAGGAAAAAGTGAAAGCACCGTCTTCATATCGGCAATTACTTTATAACCATTTAAGGATATCAAACAGGTACTCCTACTTGACGATTTGCTAGTAATGCTAGATTAGAATAATATAACATAAAAATGAGTTTTTACATTTTATTCCTGCAATTTTACAACTAGTATGCGATGGAGATAAATATTCAGGTCATTCAGTATACTTTTCACTACTAAATTATACAATATTTAATTTATTATGATTTGCATTTTTATAAATATGATTTATTAATTTCATTGTTAATTATTTTATTATTACATATCTGGTTTTATGTGTTTATAAATATACCTTTTTTTGTAAATGACGCGAATAGAACCATGTTATTAAGTGCAATGTGTTAAATAGCACTTAATAAATAATTTACAAAAATTTTGATTTATGTACTATTTATTTTAAGATCGTCATCAAGCTTTATTTCCAATTGAAAATAATAGGTGCTTCAGACATAAGAAATTTCTCTATAGTATAGAATATATACCTAACCAGTATTTGTTTCAAGATTAAATAGTAAAGATAAAAAAGTGAATTTATAAATATTTTTCCTTCTACACCCAGCCTCGAGCAAATCAACTATTATCGATTTTGCAATCAGCAATAAATGTAAATTGATATGGAAACGGTAGGATTTCTAGTATTATTGAATTGATTTTCTCTTACGTTACATTGCTGTTCAGCAACCTATTGAAATCCATGTTATGATAATGAACACATTTATAAGCCCTCTCTAGATCGAGTTTCACCTGAGAAAACACCTGCGCTCGTAGGAAGTTTATATTTTCGAATAAATGCACTTTCATTAGCTATTTGATTATTTAGTATTGCAAAAGATACATGAAAGTTTCTGATGTTATGACAATTTGTATTGATAATAATTATAGCATTTATAACTATGTTGTTCAAGTTAAAATCATAAATATACAATAGTAGCTCATAATGATCGGCTTGAGATTCTCTTTAATAAATTGACAAAATAAATAATTATGAAAGCCTGAAAACCTTATTTTCCTATAAAACCACTGCAGCTGGAAATATTTTGAATTACCACCGATGATAAAAAAAAATGTTGCAAGTATAAATAGTAAAACATCAGAATGCGAACTAACATAATTATTGAAAACATTTGTACTAAACTTTGTAAGGACAAATAATTACCATAACAATATGATTATAATTTCTATATATTAATTTTAGAGAGATAAATCTTCATGTCAGCAATCAAAATGATATGTTATATAATCTTAAGTAAAAATATGACATCGCTACTACTTGATATCACTACTGCTAGCCTAGGTAGGTATCGAACTCGGATCAAGTGGATGCTAAATCACGTTCTTACTACGGAGCCCATATAACTATCAAAGATATAAAATTCAAAACTGCTTTCAAGTTTACCACTATTTAAAATACAAATATTTGTTATCGTAAATATTGTATTTACATTAACAAACAATGTAAA
Organism: Ctenocephalides felis; assembly: GCF_003426905.1. Taxonomy (NCBI): domain Eukaryota; kingdom Metazoa; phylum Arthropoda; class Insecta; order Siphonaptera; family Pulicidae; genus Ctenocephalides; species Ctenocephalides felis. The sequence goes on along the minus strand of NW_020537324.1, from coordinate 21,285,085 downwards.
AACAAGAAGATAATTTCGGAACATTAAGTATTTAAGAATGAAAAAAAAATCTCAAACTTGTTTGTAGATAGATAATAAATCCGGAATGCAATTTATTCTAGCGAAAAGATGGTGAATATTCATAAACAAATAGCATTATGTATCAACAAAATATAAACAGAAAAGTATATCATTTGAATAATTTTTTTAATATGGTGTTAGAAAGACTCGATGAAGTATGATTTTGAATACAATACCAAAAATGTATTAAATGAATTATGAATTAAACTTAATATGATTTATTACTGAATTAATTATCGCATTCTCTTATTTTTTGCTTCATTATTTTTTTTTGAATTATTATAATTATCTGTGGTAAAAATAAATAAAACATTAATAGTAGTCGTAACAGTAGATTAATATAAGACATGCTAGTACTAGCATATCAATTTTTCTAATTAAATTATATTAACCTCTTGAATTGAAGTCTATTATGAAACTTTTAATTTTACATAAGTAAGAATTAAGAATGAGACGAATTGATTTACAAAATACTTTAAGGAAAATTCGGTGTACAAATTAATTATCTATAGAAAAAGTACCCATACATAATACCAAAGTGTGAATGAAGAATATTTAATGAGATTTTTGCAAAAATTATTTGCATAAAAATTAAGGTTTGATCATTGGATATAATGTTATTAATTTAGAGCAATTTGGATTCAAGTTTTGATGCTCTCTATTCTTGTAAATATCTTATAGTTTAGGATCAAATATTAGACAATCAAGGATTAAATATCAAACAATTATTGTACTTTTCAGTTTAGCCTTCGCATTAATATAATTATGTACTCCTTTCAATTGTTAAGTCAACAAAAATTATCAATATATCCCAAATTCGCGATTCCGAAAATCTTAAATACTGTTCTGGATGTTTGTGTAGTCAAGCGTCGTCATGAATATTAGATGATGCTAAAACGTTATGGATGTTAAATTTAAATATTCAAGAAGTTTTAATACAAAATAGAATTTCCACGCAATGTGCTACAGTATTTGTGATAAGCAGGAAAAAGACAATGGCATTTAAATTTAAGAAGATAATTCAAAATGATCAGAAAATAATTTTGTAATTGATTTACTACATTAGAGCATCACACACTCAAACCACTCAAAAGAAATTTTTATATACTGATTTATACAAACATTAGTAAATATTCATTTACATTGATAAATAATTATGCATACTAGAAAATGAAATTTAATGCAAATGAATTAGCAACATTTTCTACAAAATTTACTCCAATAATTACAAGCATTGCATATAGGTACGCACCATTACTATCAAAAATTATTAATATTTTTTTATACAATTGGTATCTAATAGAAAAAAAAAGGATTCGAAGCAGTACATAACAGTTCTTATTTGTTTAAAAATTTACTTGGATTTTTCACATATAATTATATACATTCGCGAAATTAGAGCTAGAGAAGGTGAAATATTACCAAATGATTACTATTCCGAATTCTTTTCTCCTGAGCCGTTTTTTTTAATGTGTAACAGTTCTTTTATTATATCACATACGAAAGTAAAAATGCTATTTTATTGGAAATATCTATATAAGAGAAAAAATAAAGCGATGAACAAATTTCTGTTATTAAAATTGCATGCGGAATATAATGACACTAGAAGCTAGAAATAGAATTTCTTGAGATCGCAGGAGAAGCTAATTATTGCAAGAAGCAAACTTGTCATGTATATATTATTCAGTGCAACACAGTTAAATTGCAAATTAAATGTAAAATATGTTAACAATCGGTAGACAAATGTACGGACATTGATCATATTTATTTATTCATATAAGATAGTAATGAAGTATGAGGGTTGATGTACTCCTTATTAAAAATATGATGTACTGTGTGAAATTATTAAATATTTACGTGTAAAATTGATCTTTATATCAACGTTGTTAACAAGATTTAGTTCATTTGATAGCATAAATGAACGAATATAATTTTCACGGTGGAATATGATTTTCGGTGCGAGAGTGTGTACAAGAATTCTTAATTATCTCCCTAAAACGCAGCTCAGTTTTGCCAAAAATAAAGTCTTGAGGAAAATTTTCGGTATTTTATTTGATGCTTCCATTGAGGAACAGAATAATGGTTGAAGTAGCAAATGCCATGAAAGCTATATATATTCAAAACAAAACATTAACATAAATTCTTAAAGGATTTGTTTTATTATTTCGTGATGAAAATATTTTTCAAATATAGAATTTCATAAAAAAAAGTCTATATAAAAAGATGCAGTAGGAGGCAAAATTTGTGATATAATAACAATGTAAATGTAAAATTTCTATGCAAGCAAATATTACACAGTGAGTAATTGATGCCAGCAATTTACATATTTTAGCATCTTTACGCGTTCGCATAATTTTGCACGGCAATGCTAATAGTCTTGGCACAGAATAACGAGCTCAACTTATTCAAATGAGAAATAGACTTATGTTAAAATTCCTTTATAAGAACGTTAGTATTTTGATTTACATTCATTGCAATATATTAAATTTCATTTAATATCAAACCAAAATTTTGATAATAATAAAAATTAACGAATGAGTTAATGAAATTTTAGAAAATAAAAAACTAATTTAAATAAATTTAGAGACGAGGCATTGAATATCATATTTCTACAATAATCATAAGGTGAAAATGATTCTACTATCGCTAAATAATAATACACAAAATATGATGATTGAAGTGTACTAAATGGGCTTCTCCGTGGCCTAGTGGTTAGAGCTCCAGACTTCGAATCAGAAGTTTGAGAACCTTTAATTAAATATAAATTATTTGCGTTACTAGCAAATATTATCTATTTCAAATATTTCAATATTCGCGTTGTCCTATTCAATTTTGTTATGGTATTTCGAAAATTTTGAGTTCTTCGCAATACTTTCCACTAATAATTCAATTAGATGTAAATATAAATCTTGAAGCTAATATGAAAATGATTACAATTTGTTAATGTTAATTAGGGGCTGCCCATTAATATCGTGAGTTTCAAGCATGTTTTACCTTCCCCCATCCAACATACAAAAAGGTGCAAATTTAAAAAAAAAAATTACTGCAACCCCTTGTTATGCTTCTTGTTTTTTTCTGTCAACCGCTATTTTAGCCTCACGTGAATAATGTAAGACTCCTAACATTTTTTTATTTATTCCATATTATATAACAATCAGAATTATTTACAGACCCTAAAAAAAAATGTTATTTCTTAGAAAATGATTTGAGAATAATGAGAAAGAGAAATCACATTCAATTTCTCCACTTCAGATAAAATTAGTAATTTAAATGATATTTGAGATTTCGATATGGTTATTACCAATCATTATTAACACTATTATAGCTAAAAGCTTTCATTAGTTGAACAACGCTTTCGACTAACTACACAAACTAATCGACGTCCTAACATCTCAAATCAAATTACTTCATGTCCATCAATATGTCAATGTATGAGCCTTGGAGTGGATATCTAGATTTCTCTACACTCGAAACTCTAAGCAAAGAAGAAGTTGTTCGTTTCGTTATTGATGGAAATTTTTATTACGACAGACATGACGAAACTCGAAGAATTGTGAGTGATATCGAATTTACTCCTTGGAGAATTCGCAAAAACCCGGCAACGAGAGAAGATCACGCCCTCCCAAACCCCTCGCATCGACCTTGAGACAGATAGTCAGTCCGTGACCTTAGAGAGAATCACACAAAAACATACGAACGCTCGAACGCGATGGAATGGATGCATAGTATTACATGGCAACCCATCCATTACGACATTTCGGTACTAAAAGGCACCCATTCTTAACCTACTCGCACCCTCCAAGAGACACAAGACACGCGCCAAGTAGAGTAAACTATATACGTAGTTCGTACAGAGTGAGGAGTTTTATTTCAAAAGTTCGGAGTCAGAGTCGGGAAAATTAGAAAACTAAGATAATTATTTCTATTACTTCTTCATTGTTACGTTTATAAAGCGATATGCTCACTTTGCAGGTTATAACATTTGGTAAAAATTAGTTAAAATTACACAGGTCCATACAAAAAAAGTTGTCTGTTTTGGATTTGCGGCATATGTTTTCCAATGTAATTTTTACGGCTGGAGTATAATAACTAGACCTAAAATCTTGTCTTTTTTAATGTTTCAATTTTTTGCCATTTGACCCCGAATTTTGACTTTAGATTCGTATCTCAAGTCAAAATTTGAGGAGTTGATGGCAAAAAATTGAAACATTTAAAAAAAGACAAGATCTCAGATCTAGTTATTCTTCTGCGTAATACTTCAAATCTTATAATTTCTGTAATCTAAATTGCAATAAAATTTATTAATGTAGCTTACTGGCCTTTTTTTACTTTAAATGACTATTGAGTATTCGCTTAAATGATCTATTAATTTTTTTTTGATGAAATATAGCAGTAATTTACAACATGTTAGCAGATTACCCAGGGGCAATGCAGACATGTTTAATGTTTGCAAATAATGTTGAATTATACAAAAGAAATTTAACAGATCATTTAAGTGACTACTCAATAGTCATTTAATTTAAAAAGGGCCAGAAGACGACAGAAATTATAAGATTTGAAGTATCATTCAGAAGAATTTTTACATCAAAGATATTGGCTTTTTTTAATTTAAAATTAATTTAAATCCATTTGACCCCCTATTTTGACTTTAGATTCGTGTTTAGCGATAGAAACTACATTACAAATTTCAAATGAAAAAAATTGAAAAAAAAAATAAAAAAAAAAACGACAAATCTTTTATCTAATAATTCGTGACTTACCAATGTAAAATATATGCCCCACACCTAATACAAATACCTTTTTTATTTTGTTCACCTATGTTATTAGTGAAAGTAACAATTTAATTTACTAAAAAATGTATGGCAAGTATATTTGTCAACCACAGAAAACTGATTAAAAAACAATGCATTGAGCACACTTTGACCAAAATAACGACTAATTTTCATTTATATTATAAAAACGATAAATTTGCTAATTTGATAATATTATTTCTTTGTTCTTATGTTTGCATTTAACACTAATGTACCAACTACACCTACCAAAATAACTACTACCTTTTATTCTTATTATAAAAAATAGATAAATTTACAAAAATAATAAATTTGATAATATTAGATTTGATAAAAATTAAATGTAATTTTTTTTATTACAAACATGACTGTTAATCAGGTCTTTTTTTAATAATTTAAATAAATCAGTGAATAAGAGTCAAAATGGGACTCGCAAATAATTTAGTTTCTCTATTCTACTATTAGTAAAAAGAGAAACTAAATTATTTGCGAGTCCCATTTTGACTCTTATTCACTGATTTATTTAAATTATTAAAAAAAGACCTGATTAACAGTGATGTTTGTAATAAAAAATTTTACATATAATTTTTTTGCGGAAATTTTACATTTGATTTTAAACCGTGCATTTTGTTTTTGACTAAATATATCTTTTATATCATTATATACCTTAAATTTGGCAAAGCTTTTACATCCTATGTCGATCTATAACAGTTTAAAAAAAATCCCAACAAAAAATAAAGAAAATAAGTTGACTAATGCATTGTCTATTTAATCCATAAGTATTGGCATAAACTGAGCAAAAATTGTTTATGTTTCTAAATCGTTATGATATAATGCACAGTATTAGTGAGAATTTATGACGCACTGTTACATTAATAAATTTTATTGCAATTTAGATTATTTTAGCTCAAAGCGAATGAGTAGAGGAATTTGTTGAGCATGTGGTTCAAATGCGTCATGACAGAAATAATGAAATTTATATAAACATTTTGATGAACAAGTTAATAGGTAGATAATTTCGGAATAAATTATTTATAATGTATTTAAGTGATTCGAATATCTGCCTTTGTTTATTTTACGTTTGGCAAGATAAATTAAGTTTAGCATGAGAAAGACTAAATAATTGATGTTTGTGTATCAAATAGCAACTGCATGAGTTCTATGTAATAATAGACTAAAACATAGTATAAAACCGTATAAAAACATTAGTCATATGTTTATTATTAATAGACTATTGTATTGTTTGTAGATTGCTGTTAATATAACTATTTATAAATTTCTATTGAGTTTATAAATCTGTGTTTCAATGTCATGGTTAATTGCATTAATCACATTCCAAATTAAGCTATAACTAAACTTTGCAATAAAACATTCTACTAAGATTAAAATAGTATTACATAATAAAATAAATCGTAATTTAAAAAAAATGAATAAAAATCAGTTTCCTAGCAATCCTAATAATGAACTTTGCAGTTCTTGAAGTCGGATTATTGTCACATTTTTAAAAAAAATTATCAAATTTCAGAAATGATAGTTAAAAATCAAAATTAAAAAAAATATTTTTTTAAAAAAATATTATCATTATATATATATATATATATATATATATATATATATATATATAGAGTGGTCTTTGCTCTCAGGGGCTCAATTGCTTCCAAATTATTAAAAAATAATGTTCTGAAAGTTTTAAGTCCTAATATTAACATTAGAAGAGTTCGCACTCCAACCAAAGTTTCTTCATTTTTCTTCCTAAGTAAATACTTATTTTATAAAATTCAATGTTTGTTGTAATTTTTTATTTATGATCAAAATAAGCAAATACAATGTTATTCTCAAAATTTTGATTCACTTGTCGCTAAGTTATGTAATTCTAAAAAACCAATAGAATTTTACCCATGTTATTTCCATAAGAAACTATGGTTGGAGTGCGGACGAAAGTTAATATTAAGATATAAACTGTCAGATTTTTTTTTATCAATTTGGAAGTATTTGAGCGCCTGGTAGCAATAAAATTGGAAAACATCCATATTAAGGACCACCCTAATATTATATATATATATATATATATATATATATATATATAAGGATCGCTTAAGTTAGAACACTTATAATTCACGAACGGCTGAACCGATTTAGATGAAAATTGGCAGGGAGGTAGTTTAGAACCAGGAGAAACATATGTGATGCTTTTTGTCGCATTTTTCATTCCAATTCAAAATTAATTATTATAAACTATCCATTTAATTAATGACATTTACTTTTAATTGTCAACTGTCATTCGTGTTTTTTGTTTTGATACAAATACATTAATATGCATTTTTAATCACCACTTTGGAAAATTATTACGCGAATATATATATAATACATTTTTTAATAACCACGGAAAATTATTACGAAGTGGCAAGTAAATTAATTCTTAATAATAGCAAGCGATGCGATGATTTCTGTAGAAAGTGTATAAAACTTCCAGTTTGATTGTATTGACAAAAATGACAGACAAACTAATGGGGTTTATTGTTTTGATAATACCTCATTATTATAAAGCATTCAAACAACACATCCTTATATACTTAAAGTATTAATATTTTTGATTCTCTAGAAATTGTTTAGAATATACCTTACTTAGCAAAACAACGTTTGCCGGGTCAGCTAGTATATATATTATATATATATTATATATATATGCATTAGTATTAGAGTTTGTGGTATTCAATTGCTTTCCTCTCAATCTCTAATAAATTGCAGATTGATATCGTATTAGTATATTATAGCTGCTCTCATAAAAATAAAGAGAATATGTTCGCTATATTTCTTTATATTGACCATTAGAACCAGTGATGTGCAGAATGCAGTTTAATCAGCTAATGGTATTTTATTATAACAACAACAACGCAATCACAGCGTGAGACAATTCTTGGTTACACCATTTTGCATTTTGCATTGTAGAACTAGAATTTTATTAAAGGCACTGAAACAATTTTATCTGTACCCATAAAATCGATTATTAGCTCATAATTTGGAAGTTACCACCGACCTAGTAGGCCCACAAATCAATAATTACCATTAATTGCCACAAACAAGTGAAAGATTCACGAATTTAAAAATAGTACCTGGTTCATTAAATATTTAAAGAATACATTTGGGGGTATATTGAAATGACGTATTCGGTTCTACGTCATTGAAAAGACGTCACAATGAACCTCCTGTAAATACCAAGGACAACTCAATAGACGAAACGTAATTAGGTCTTATTTATAATTCATGACGATTGACAATGTTTTACGTTGTAAGTCTCCATGTTTCACGAAGGTTTCTGCTTGCTTATAATAGATTGTTTTTTTAGTACATCTTTGATAATGGATTTTACTTCAAACTTTTGCAATGGTATGAAAAATAAATGTTTATTTCTAATCCATTTTGGTTGAGGTTCCGGATTGGCAGAAACTGTTCCGGATCTAAACCTTGCGTTCGGAATTTTATAGAAGCAATATTCGTCCCAAATTCAGGTTTTTATCTCAGATTGTTCCGAATTTAATATTGTCTTATAACAATGTTTAATTTCAGATAATATTTTTACGAAATTAGAACCGAAATAAACTGAACATATCCAAATACATCACTTGAAGCAGACAGACTAGAAGCGATATTTATCACTAAAAATTTGCAGAAGCAAAATTAACTTAAGCAAAAAGGAATATAATTCAGACAAGTGTAAAAAGTTTTATACTAAATGATTTTTATTTAAACTAGTGGGGCGCATGGCATCGTGCCTTAAGGCAAATTGCTGGAACTTCCCGTACCAAAAATTATTTTTTTTAAAATCTCTATAAAATATCTGATAATTTGATGTGCATATGTCTAATGTTCATTTTTGACCGCCAAATGGCTCATTTTTTTAACTGCCCGTAGGGTAAGTTATTGTAATGGGCCGAAAATCGGAATTGGAAATTTTTACATTTCTCGACGTTTTGAAGGTTTCTGAACATTTTGGCATACCTCAGAAAAAATGGATGTGTGTGTGTGTGCATGGCGTGCCTTAAGGCAAATTGCTAGAACTTTTCGTACCGATATTTAATATTTTTAACAGAGAATATTTTACCTTTGTATTGGACCTGCCCAAAAATTTAATCACTTTTTCCTTCAGCAAATAAATGTAAAATGTTTTTTGAATCATTTAAACCAAATTCTCCGCTGACTCTAAAACTAAATTGACATTTCTTGCACTTTTGCCCTGCCTTTGTCAAAAGTAACCAGCAAACTAAATATTTGTATAGAAGAAAGAATATTTATAAATTAAATCTATATAACATTCGCAATTCTTATACGATAACCCCTAATATCATAAACTTCTTTTCGTGTATGTGTATCACCTATACCTAAACAATACCTAAACATTACATTTTACGTGGTTATACGCCTTATAACTACTATATCGTACGTTCCTTTGCCACCATATCGTATACGCTCAAATCCTTACACTTATATCTAAACCGCCTAACATTTATTATCTTACGCCTGCAATTTCACTTACATACTATTTTCACCCTTACCGGGAATCGAACCCCGGTCCGCCGCGTGACAGGCTACGACCTTAACCACCCGACCACCTCAACGCTACAATCAACCGTCTTTTTTCGTGTGTTGTCGCGTCACCTTAGTATTAGTTACTCAATTAATTAGAAAATGAACCAAAGAAACAACAGTGTGTTCCATAATATATTTTCAGTGGGGGGACCCGATAGAGTAGTGGTTAAGATGCGTGACTTTCACGCAGAGGAACCGGGTTCAATCCCCGGTATAGGCAATAGATAGGTAGAGATAATACGTAGGGCGTAAGGTAGAAATATAACACATTAGTATTAAATAAGTATGCAGGGTGTATATAATAAGTTAGTTAGCAAATAATAACCTAGCTGTAATAGATTATTTGTATGGATAGAGAAATTGATGACATATGTTAATAATAGATAATAGTTAAATTATCTATGATATATAAAAGTATAGTATAATATAATAGTATGATAATAGTAAGATTATCATATCCCAAATTTAGTCTTATATTATAATAAGTTTTATATCATAATAAAGAAGCGTAGGTATTAATAAAATGAATATCAAAATCAATTTATGTTATTAGTAGATATAAATTATGTACTCAATGATTTCCTTATACTTATAATTGATTAGGTTTTCACAATATTATTGCCCAAAGTCAAATTGGACCTCTGTGCCCCGCCTCACCATATATTTAACTTCCCGTAGGGCAAGTTATAGTAATTGCAAAAAAATCGAAATTGAAAATTTTTATAAATCTTTACGTTTCAAAGGTTTCTGAACATTTTGACATACCTTAGAAAAAATACACATACATCCATTTTTTTCTAAGGTATGCCAAAATGTACGTAAGGCTTTGAAAAGTAAAGATATATAACAATTTTCATTTTCGATTTTTTCTCGATTTCTATAACTAGCCCTACGGAAAGCTAAAAATTAGATTTATTTTAAGAAATGATTTTAATTAAATCCTTAAATAGTTTTTGTTTGTAACAAAAAATATTCCCTTTCCACTCGCAAATTACGAGATTTATATGTATTTCGCCGCCGGAGTGGAAAGGGTTACAAAATCATATTTGATGCCCCACCCCAGGCAAAATTAATGTCCCGGATTTGAAATAAAAAAAATACGTAATGTTATTTTATACAAGTTTGAATTACGGTAGAAACCCGTTAAGACAATCACGCTTCATACGATTTTTCGTGTAATACGACTCTTTCACAAAGTATCTTTGCCAAGTCCCTATAAAGCGTCTTAACAGGGTTTTACTGTGTATATATTTAAGTATGAAATATAAAATAATTATTATTACCATAACAAAGTAACTTCTCTATACCAAAAATTTACAACGCATATGATGTTATAACTGCTCATCTTTTAACAAAATATTTATGAAAGTATAATTTTTATTACACCCAAATTAATTTTAACATGTGCAGTAAATAAGTTGTAGAGCTATTTTCAAGGTATCATGTGATTTAAACGAGTTGTTAAAATAAACATCCGTTATTATTTGCGAATGCCTGGTAAAATGGCTTATTAGTTTGCGACTAAAATGTTTTGGAAAAGATGAAGAATGCGCAGTTTATTGTCTAAATAATTATATCGAACTCGCATGTCGATTTGAAATTGAAACATTTTCTTTAAATTAAGTGATTTAGTATTTATAATTGAAAGACTAAAGAAACATGCGTGAAATTAGAAAAATTTTTTAAAAAACAAAACATAAGAAAATGTCTATAATTGTATTCAAGTCTTATGATAAGTTATATACAAAGTTAAATATATTATGGTACTTTTAATAAATTAATTTAAAATTATAATTATTATAACAAAATTTATTTAGATTTATTATAAAGCCAAATATTTTTGAATAGCGTTAAGAAAGAAATTAGGTCGACAAAATGTAAATCATATACCTTCATATTTATATTTTGCATCTTATGCATGCAATATGCAAAAGACTCCAAAATCAACATTGGTCTATAATAATTTTATATATAATGATTTTAAAAAATCAGAACAAAAAAATTGATTAATTTATGCCTTGTCTATATATAATATAAACAAAACGTGACATTCACAAGAAACAAACACCTAAAATTTACCTTAATTATAGCATCAAGAATTTTTTAATTATATCGAGAAAAATTGAATAATCTGACAAGAATCAGTGTAATAATCGATAAAATGAAAATTTTATAACTTAATAAATCAAAATTACTTTCAATATAGTTTTAGTTCATCAATAACCTGTACAAATTAGACTGTTGTGAGTTATGGAAAATAGTTACTATTAGTCACCCACTTAGATTTTAGATTTATTATTCGCAAAATCTTCTATTTTTAATCATATCAATTTGTTATAATTCTTATATTTTGTTAATTAACATAAGGTTTACTACAGGTCCTAGCCGATTAAAAACCTTAAAAGAAAGATGTAATTTATATTAGAGAATAAAAAAAAACAGTAGATGGAATATTATTTATAAACTTATTCAATTTATTTCTTTCTAATTATTGAATTTAAATTTAAATTAAATATTTGAAATTAAGGAAAAATAAATCGGTGTTGACTGTCGACACTAAGAGTAAAATAACCTTATACCTCTTTACATCAAAAAGACAAAGGAAACTAAACGAAAAGGATATATGTATCAATTATAATTATTTATAAATTAATAACTTTAACTATATTATAACATATTGCCAAACCTTTAACAAATCCTTTAACAAATTTTTAATAATGCTTTTTAGTAATACTGACACAGCAAATAAATAAAAATACTGGAAATAAATAGTAATATATTAAGAAATTATAATAAATATTTCATTGTACGTCTTTATAGAAAAAAGACAAAAAAGTAAAGAAAAAAGATACGTGTATTTATTATAATTATTAATAAATTAATAACTTTATCAATATTAGAACATATTGCTAAACTCTGTTCCATAACTTTTAGAGAAATATCCTTTAGCAAAATTTTAATAATACCTTTTAGTAATACTGACACAGCAAATCAAAAATACTGGAAATAAATGGTATAACTTTACTAAAAAATTATAAGAAGTAATTCTTTATACTTCTTTATACCAAAAAGTACAAGAAAGTAAAGGAAAAAGATACATGTATTAATTATAATTAATAATAAATTAATAACTTTAACGAGAACATATTGGCAATTTTTTTTGAAGAAATATCCTTTAGCAAATTTTTAATAATGCCTTTTTAACAATACATACAGGATGTCTAAAATACTGGATATAAATGGTATAACTTTGTTAAAACATGTAAAAATAAACTATTGTACCTCTTTATATAAAAAAGACCAAGAAAGTAAAGAAAAAAGATACTTGTTATATTACGATAAAACCATTTTTTATTAAAAATATGTTTAATACTTGACTCAATGTAGAAGTTGTGTTTTTAAATTAATCAATATAAATTAATATTTTAGGTCAGATATATATGCAATGCAGAAAAAATAATAATATAAAAGCAAAAATCAAACATTTTCAGATAAACAGTATTTTCGAATATGCTTTTATGCTAAAGTACTTTTGGCATTTGTCTATATTATAAAGCGATTTCAAATATTCTTAACCAAACCATATGAATCATAGCATGACAGCCTCTGTAAATATTGCATATCTTTTGGCGTCACATTTCAATGAGCATATCGGGAAAATATATCCCAGAAACTGTTTTTGGCTGGAATTGAGAAAACAAGATACAAAGTGAAGAAGGTACACATTACACATGAGAGTTATGAAGAGCAATCTTTCAGATATTACCATAGTCTTTGGTAACATATAGATACATCAGAGTTCAGTTCACTGAACTCGGCGTCTAGAACACAAACATCAAAAGGGAGATAGTTAAAAGGAAAATAAGCTAAAACACGTCACATTCTTTATTGAATCGGTATCATCTAAATGTTGTCTAGCGTTCAGTTATTTTTTACGTTCAGCTGGATGCTTTCCAATTTCTATTCGACTTCGTGTCTCCGTTTGTCGTCGAGACAATACCAACAATAAATCTATAGCTTTTATACTGAAACACGAACAATTTCTCTAAATTTTATGATATAAAAATATTTTGCATTTGAAATAACATGCAATTGCCATTAAATTAAACAACATAATTATATTCTTCATAAAGTTTCAGTTATTTCGAATAAGGTCAATATTGATAAAATACAGAAAAGAGGGCATGGAAGTAAACCTTATCGTATCTTAATATGCTCCAAAGTACTTATTAAAGACAAGACAAGACAAGACGCATCAATGTATTAGTAAGTTCAACATTTTGTCATCAATTGATAAAATTCATTTAGGAACTTGTTGTGGCTTAGTGGTAAGAGCTTTGGCTCTGCAAACACAGGATTTCAGGTTCCATAACCACCTAAGCATTAGTTATATCAAGCATTAATATATTATAGCGAAATATATTTTGTTTATTTCATTCACTGCTATATTTACAACTGTCCAATTAAGAACATTTAGTGAATTTGTGGAATTTACAACTGTCAGCCTTAATAAAGACATTGCATACTATAGTGACATGTTGGAAAAACAACTCAATAGTTGTTAAATATAAAATAGCAATGATGCATAAATTTTAAATATATAATCAGTATTAATATTAAAAATATCAAATATGGATAGGCCAACCATATGGAGAAAATTCTCCATAAGAGCATCTAAGACTGTTAAGGCGGCGTCCATTAATCACGTATTTGAGGGTTCGGGGGTTTGACAAAAAATCACGAAATATCACGTGGGGGAGAGGGGTGTATAGTAAAATATTTATTTCTTACCCGATTTAAAAAAAATCCAAATATTAAAAAAAAATACAATTATTTCTCGTAACTAAAAATACACGTGATGTTTGGTGGGGGAAGGAGGGTAATTTTGATCAATATGTAATACCAAGAGGAATGGGTCCAAAAATCCTTACAGAATCGATGTTCGAACATAAGAAAAAAAAAAGATTATTCGTCTTCATTTAATATACTAATTGTAACTAATTGGTTGAAAAGTGAAAATAAGATACTTTTTCTAATAAATTATATGATTATCACTGTTTTACGCAGGTGAAAGTTACAATTGATAAATTATGATATCCTTATATAGAAAGAGAAAACTATCGTACACATTAAAAAATTAAGTAATATCACAATTAAAAATTCATCCATCAAAATGTGACGTAAAAATTTTGATAAAAACTAATATGTATTAGTTGTTTTGATACAAACATGATAAATTCAAGTGGGAATCAAATGAAATAAATTTTAAAGAATCATTAATTTCACTATGAATTAAAAATAATTACAAAAAAATTGAATTAATTTATTAACAGAGCTTAGTTTATGTTGCTATAGTATATAAATGATGTATCTATGTAGTTCAAGTAATCATAATGAGTAAAATATAGTAAAAAATGAGTAAATTATAGGTCGATAATTTAATACCAAATCATGAATTTCGTAGTTTCCATTAAAGACTTGGATTACAAATGAATTAAAACATAAAAATGTAATATTTATGTATTTGAGTTTTAATTAATTAAAACTCGAATACACGCTTAGTAGGTCAATGTTATCGTTTTTTTTCATTCTCTATTTTATGTACAATTGTCCAGTTAAGCCTTAAGGACATTTGATAAATTATAGTAATTTGAACAGAAAAAAAAACAATAAGACGATTTTTGATCATTCTTTTTTTCAATTTGCTGTTTGGATCGATATCATCAACTAATATTTAGCATATAAAGGTCTCATGCAGCATGTGTTATTTTATTGCAAGAGATATAAAAATCGGTGTGACATTTAATATGTCTAAATATTTTCCCACAGATTATCACATAACAAAATAAATTTGTTTATGTAACTAAATATCATTTCCATATCTGTGAAAATATTACGCCGCCAAGGAGTCGCCGTTCTAATGTATCAGACAATTTCGTTATCAACTTCTCAACAATCGTTGATGTTAGCCGAGTTGACAAATAGACAAAAACAAAGCAACCGATTGATTTAGCATTGCCTTCCAATTAATGATGCCTGCGATTGAAATTATTTCAAGGCCGAAATAAAATTGTCACATGTATATTATCACTTGGTACGAATGTCATGCCTTGATGTCAAACGAAGCATGCGGAAATCAAATAACAGTAAGATTGTATTCCCTTTGAATAAATTAACATTTAAATTGGTTGTTTTGATGCGCTGAGATCACTTTAATGTAGTGTGAGCTTTCATGCCACCGATTAATCAGCATACAAGTTAGGTAACGAAAACTACGCATTTCACGTTGTGCAAGCATCTCCTAGTTTTTTCTCCAGTTCTTTATTATTTTCTGTTGCTAATGATCAAGAAGTTCTCAGATATCGACGAAACAAATACTTGTTCGAAGAATAGATTGATTATCCTGAATAGACTACACATCCATCTTGTATTCGCTCAAACAAAAACAAGCTTTTGTAAACAAAATAATATTAATGTACACAGTACACATATGTATGATATAAAAATCGATCGAGGCAGAATATAATTATCGATTATATACAATATTTGAGAACATTATTCCGTACCATATTATCCTTACCATAATATTCACCATTATGAGTATTGTCTAAATATTTTGTTTGTGACAAAATATGTAGAAAGCCTGTTGATGAACGAAATTGATTCCGAAACGTTTCAAATAAATAAAAACACTATGCAAATTTGTTTTTCTATTCTTCATGTGTATCTATATAAAAAAATATATAGTTCTGATTTAACTTCGTCACTAATAATGGGACATATTTGGAAAAAGTTTTGCATATAAGAACAACACACAAAATGATCAAAAACGATTAAAATTAATTATTAAAGTATATAAATATATTCTCAAATTTTAAAAGTGTATTATATAAATGTAAAATAAGTCGTTGCAGGAATCTGCTATCAATAATTTACCATAAACCAGGCAGATGTATTTTCTTATTTTATTTTTGGCTTTCGATTTACATCATTTGGCCATTAAGCCTATTTTATAATTTATCTATATAGTTGTTGAAGTTCTATATAATGAGTTGATGTATAAAATACAGAGTTTTGAATCAATATATTAGAATTAGTTTTGGAACATATGAGAAGTCCAGAGTACACATAAGCTAACAAGCTCAATTATTTTCCACGCATTGCTCGTAATAACAATAAACGTTAATAGGAATACCACAAATTACTAATTAATGTAAGCTGTGGTTAGATCTATGGCGTTATTTGTTTCTTTGACGCAATTAAGCCGCAATTACTATGGAACTAACAATCGCCTAACAGAACAAAAGCTCTTAATGCATAATCACCCAAAAGGATAGATTGTTAAAGGTTTCTCTAAGGGACATGTACACTCTACAATTATATAATTACTATCATCACGCGTAAAATCACAAACCAAAAAGTGAATATCTTTAATTGTGCTTTGAAAAGTTGTGATATACTTTTTATAACTTATATTTAAAATTGCCGGAAACGTGTAGTCGACGTCTGCCAATGAACTGACAACTCTTGAGATCCAACACGTGACCTACCAAGGTTTTGTCCTTGGCATCGACTTTTGATTTTTAAATGAGTTCTGTAGTCTCAAACGATTCTTTTTGTTTTATGTATTCAGTCGACCGTTTTGCAGTGCTGAACCGCGTGCCGTCTAGTAGACTCCAGATTACTGAAGAATGCAGATTTTATTGCAATTTACTGCCACAACTCCGGATATTATGATGATTCAATAAATGATAAAGTTCTGCACGAATGAATATAAACGTCATTAAGCCATACTGAAATCTCTGTTGAACATAAGTTTCATTAAGTTATTCCATGTATTGATAAATGAAATTTAAAAGGCATTGGACGTAACTGGATAAGGGGACACATTGGCTAGTTTTGCGAGATGACCGGCAGAGCTGTTTCTTTATAATTAGCAAAAATGTGCTAAAGTTTCCGTCCAAGGTTTCCACTTGATGATCTAAGTCATTAATTTTCCTGATAATGATTGAAAAAACTTAGTTATTATTTATAAGTAAATAGTTACAATTATATCAATATCATTAAAATATTGAGTTGTTTTTCCAACATATAGTATACAATGTCCCTTTACGGCTGATAATTGTAAATTTCCCAAATTTACTAAATGTCCCTAACTGGACAGTTGTAAATAAAATAGAAGATATAAAAAAATTCTGAACCGATTTGGCAAATTTAAAATCTGTTCAAAAGATATCATTTGGAAATCTTTGGTTAGTTTTTTTGCAGAGATCGACCGGACAATTGTATCATAATTAAATATTAAAATAATTTATTTTTGCATTTTTATTGAGACTCAACGATACAGTTTATAGTCAAATAGTACATCTTAAATTATTATAGTTCTACGAAATGTGGTTGAATCATAAAAATTTATCAAAATTTAGATAGGACATACAAACATGGCCAGTTTTGAGAAACGATCCGCCGAGCCTTTTTTTTTAATTAACAAAAATGTGCAAAAGTTTCCGCCCAGGTTTTCGCAAAAAGTTCTGAACCGATTTGGTAAATTTAAAATCTGTTCGAAAGATATAATTTGGAAATCGAGCTAGTTAAGTTTTTGGCAGGGATCGGTCAGACTATTGTATCGAAATTAAATGTTAAAATAATTTATTTTGTATTTTAATTAGACAACGATAAGGGTTATAGTCATATAGTGGTTGAATTATAAAAATTTATTAAAATTTGGACCGAGCTTTTAGGGCAATTTGAATATAAAGAAGAGTTTGTGCACTACAATTAATATAATTACAAATATTGTAGGTTTATATAAACGATATAAACTGGAAATCGCATTTATTAGTTTTTAGTGAAAGGGAAAACTTTATATTCGAAACAAACAGTTGGAAATTTTATCTAAATAGATAAATCTCAATTAAGTCTATTATTTACATGTAATCAAGACGTTGAAGCAACTTGTCTTTAGGAAAAATGACACACCAAGTTACTCTTTTTTGTTAAAATCACTTATTATTATTATAAATATCTGAATAAAAAAAAAAAGCAAAATTTTTATGTAATATCTATAGAAATTATTCTTTTCCTCAATGTATTGTACGAGCATCTATAAAAGAACAATTAAAGAAAAAATGCCACACCCAGTTACTCATATTTTTCTTGTTAAAATTATTTATTACTATTAATAATTCCAGAATACAAAATAAAAGCAAAATTTCTATTTAATATCAATAGAAAATTGTTCTATGCTTCAATGCGATGTGTCTATAAAAGAACAAATAGAAAGAATTGACACGTATGATTGTGTCATCAGAAATGAGTTATATTCTAGAAATTTCCTGTGAAACATCGCATAAATATTTTTATTATTTGACAAATATGACAGAATACGCAAAGGTATTTCAGATATTAATAACATCAGAGGTGTTAAGGAACGCTCGATAGATGTAGGATTATTGAGATCTTGATATTTTATCGACACATTGGAAATACGTCGACATTCCGAAGAAAAACCAAGTACTAATATTATATAGAAGGTAAAACTACTATAACTACATGTGTACCTGTAAACAAAACCATTAATAATAATCTAATTATATTTCCTCAACGATTCATGTGCTTTAATTAACTCAAAAATATTATAAAATCACCTTCAGTTAATAAGATTTCTTCACAGTAATAAGCAAAGTTTAGAAGTCTCGAGGAAGAAATTACCTGGTGCTTTGGAGTTGTTTCGAGTTTAAGTTTTGAGGAAATTCTTACTGGAGGTAATACTGTGCTTATATATGCAGCAAAGTAAATTTGTACTCAAATAAAATATTATAATCCTAACATTGGCTTTGTTGCCCTTGTAAATGTAAACTAAGTCTAAGCGACTCTTAAGACAAGTTGCAGAAACTTTGATGTGTACCTATATATAATTGAGTTAATAAGAATTGAGATTTAACTATTTCCGAAATTGTTACGATAAATTGATGTCTTCACAATCTTATTAGTAAATTTTTACACGCCCCATTGTTCTAAATATAATATGATTTTTTATACTTGAACTATTTTTGTATACCTTTAATAATTTAGGATGTTCGTTAGAATCATTAACTCATATATAATTATATACAAATCATCACATAAAATTGTATCAAAATTGTCGAAAATTGTTGCTATTAATTATTGATCCAACACGATTCCCATCTGCTAACTTTTGAACAGTTATTGAATTTTTAAAATAATTCAAAAAGTTTAGCAAAAACGTAGACACTTTTCTACTAATTCTGTCGAACAAAACTAATTCATTCTGGTCCTTAATGAGTTCTATAAATTTTTTGGCTTTTTTCAATTTTTGTAACAAACGATTAAGAATGACCTGAAACATCGAAAAAATATAAAAGTATTTACCTGAGATATTCACCTGAACAATACCTATTTTCTAATTATAATTAAGAAACATTAGAACATTGCCTAAGGTAATAAGGAGATTTATTTAAAAAACAAACCAAGAGCAAACAAAGTTAAAAGGCCTCAAGGAAAAAATCTTCCAGAACTCAAGAGTTATTTTATCCATTAATTTCTTTCGGGAAATGATTTCTTAGCACCTTGCACACTTTATGATGTTGAGAATTAAATTGTGTCAAGATTCGTTTTAGAATTTATAAATACAATTATAAATTAGTATACAATATCATTTATTCTCATTCACATGAAGTCACGATTCTACAAAGTGACGTGTAACTGACTGAACTCATTCAAGATATTTACCCAAACAATACGTAATTTCTAATTATGATTCAGAAAGATTACAACGTTAGCCTTAGGTAATAAGAAGATTTATTCACAGAAACCACCTATCACAAATAAAGTTAAAAGGCCTCGAGGAAGGAATCTCCTTTACTTACTTTGGAGTTATTTATACTTTCTTATGGAAAATAATTTCTCAGCACCTTTGCTTGGAATTAAATTGTGTCAAGATTCGTATTAAAATTTATGAATATGATTATGAATTAATATGTATCCTTTGGGGAAGATAAAGTGGACATACAAGATAACCAATAAAGGCGAAGAAGGAACTTTACTGAAAACGATCCTGGAAAGGAAAGGAAACTGGATCGGATCCATTCTGCAAAAGGAGTGCCTTATACATGATGTCCTGGAAAGTGAAATAGAAAGACTAAAAGGACAGGAAAGAAGAAGAATGCAGATGATTGAAGCTGAAGCACGGGATCAGGAAATATGCAAATATAAATTTGCAAGTGAAAATGCATAAAAATGTATTGAAAAGTGTTTGGAAATGCTAAACAAGGAAGAAAAAGAAAATCGTCGATTTATGGTGGCTCTGTATTATCATTCGTACTAGATGACCCGACAGACGTCCTGTACCCATGTCTACAATTTTTTAATAAAATCTACTAATATTTACCGTTTACCTAAAAGTAATAATTATTGTTTTTTAAATTACTCTTCACGCCAAAATGCATATACATTTATAATATGAGCGATGTTAAATGTAGAACTGCTTTAAATAAAATGATGAGTCTCATCTCTCTCACTATACTGGAAATTGAAGTCTTTTAAACGGTATAACATAACCATAACTATAACATAACACTGGTACTTCATGTTGGATTAAATTGATTTAATTTTTTATTAAATAAGATATCCAAAATTGCATCTTAAACTTCTCCTAATCGATATCATAAGGGCCGAATTGTATGTATTCATCTTTTCCTTCCCATTTATTGTTACAAAGTGAAATTTTTACGAATTTTAAAAATATTGTGGAAAGATTAGTAAAAGGTGCAAATTATATATATTGAAAAAAAAACTATATTGAAAATTTAATATCCGAATCTTGTGTTGGCGCCCCCTAATAAGTGCGCTCGTACTTTTCGCATGCATCGCATTAAAGGTGGGACTGGCCTTGATTAATACTTAATTTCATATTTCCAGTGAATTATTTTATCATATCCTGTTCATACGTGTATCATTCAATCTGCCATATATATACTGTATTGTATAATAATGTAGAGATTTCATTTTTCTTATTCATAATCATAAATTTATTATACATATTCTAATATTGTCTAGGTTCATAAGTAAATAGATATTTTTGGCAAATGATAGTTTTCATTTGTTTTCAATGCAAACAATGATATGTCGTTTTTTACAATTTTTTCATTTATTACCAACACATTTTGCGATATAAGATTAGAATTTATAAATACAATTATGAATTACCATGTTTCCTTTATAAGTCACGATTCTGCAAATGGCTAAGTGACGTGAGACGAACGACGTTGCAGAATCGTAAATCAACTGCGACTGTGTGATTTTACATAGAGGCGCAAAACCAACAGTTCGACCTGAGAATTGAGAATTGCGAATTGCATTAGCCCCCGGCAATGGTCACAAATCTGCGTGGGTTGTCAGGCATACGCCAGTCATTCATCGAAAGTGGACAGCCTGTTATAGTTTGCCAATCTGATGAAGTAATGACACAAAACGTAACCAATCTGTCTTGAATGGAAATGCTGTTTTTAGCACGCACTGGCGGACTAGATGATAATAAATGTCGTTCGCAAACAGCGTGTGCGTATGATAAGATATAAACTGCGAATAATATCCTTCCTTTTCAGTGTTGTAATTAAGAATCACTTTTGTAAATAGAAGATTACTAATCTATTTCGATTAGGAACTCGATCAGTTTAAGATTTTAGGAACTATGAGTTAAATATTTGCTCGCTCTTATTTCAAAACTTCGATTGGTACAAACATCTCTCAAAAGGGTTAAATGTTAGGGTTAATAGCTGCTAAATAATCTACAATTACTGGCAAATTTATTAACTTCCCGAAGGAGTAATTTATGTTTTCATAAAAAAATCCCATTCGCTAATTTTATGTTTTCTCGACGTTTTAAGCCATTCTGAATCGAATGAATAAAAAAGTATGTGTGTGTAGGTGAACAGATTTTTTGCCATAAATCGACGTTTTCTCAAAAACGGCTGAACCGATTTCAAAAATTTAAGAGCCATTTGATGCAATCGATGAAGACTATCGTCTGTCAGTTTCTTTGTAATTTGGAAAAAATGTTAAACTTTTCGTCAACATTTAAGCTCATACTACCGAATCGATTTTAAAAAATCAAAAACTATTCGAAAGATACTAGTTGGGAATGATACTGATTAGTTTTAGGTGAAAATCTACCGAGCCGTTTTCTTGTAATAAACTGCTCTTATACGCTAACACCTACATCATAGGTTCCTATTCGTGTATTTTTATAGCCTTACGTATGCCTATACGTTGCATTCTATACTACACGCCTTACATCTATACCATACGCTATATTTCACCATATCCCTACATTGTATACCGAATACACCTAACCTATATCTACTATATATTTTATTACCTATAATTTCCCTTACACGCTACATTAACCCTACCGAGAATCGAACCCGGGTCCGCCGCGTGGCACGCGGCGACCTTATCCACTACACCACCATAACGCTACAATCAACCGTCTTTTTCCGCGTGTCGTCGCGCCACCTTAGTATTAATTATCTAATTAATTAGAAAATGACCCGCGGAAACAACAGTGCGTCCCATATTATATTATTATTGGGGGTACCCGATAGGGTAGTGGCTAAGGTGCGCGACTTCCACGCGGAGGTCCCGGGTTCAATTCCCGGTATAGACAATAGATAGGTAGAGATAATACATAGGGCGTAAGGTAAACCTATATGTGAATTGTATAAATTAGACAGTAGTATTTATAAGAAGTAAAAAGTATGTAGGTATATAATAAGTTAATGACGGTATAGGTATCTCACGGTATGATAGATAATAGATATATTATATCTATGATATACAATAATATAGTATAGTATGATAGCTAATAGGTTATCTATCATATTATTAGGTTAAGTCTTATAAAGTATTGTAATAAATCTTGAGTACTTTTATATCAAAATAAATACCTGTATGTATTAATGAATACAAATAATACCAGAATAAATATAATTAATGTCATTGAAGAATATAAAATTATGTACTCAATGATTCCCTCATACTTGTACAATTTAATGTATAGACTAGCTGTATATAATAAAGTTAATTATATAAGAAGTCAATATATTAGATTTGTGAGTTCTTATCGAAATATATCAAATTTTTTGAACCGGTTTATGAACCGGATTTTAAATTTTAGCGTTCCGGCAAAAAAAAAAATTAGCACAACGCCACTGTATATAAATTCAACTGAGCTTTCAAACTTTGAAGAAACTAATTAAAGTAAGCTGGTTGTGACGCTATGTAATGTATGTTAATGCAAAAGTTTCTACCTTGTGAATAAGACAAGATGAAAAAGATTTGAATATAATTATCCCTAAATATAAACTTCTACCTATCAATAATATTCTAAAATGGACTTATTGTACAAAAATGTATTAAAAGCAAAATGCGATTCAATAATACATCGTAAATGCATTTAAATTTTATATAGTTTA
This sequence comes from Ctenocephalides felis, assembly GCF_003426905.1. NCBI lineage: Eukaryota > Metazoa > Arthropoda > Insecta > Siphonaptera > Pulicidae > Ctenocephalides > Ctenocephalides felis. The sequence goes on along the minus strand of NW_020537324.1, from coordinate 21,261,153 downwards.
TTCCCAAACCCTTATTCTAAACTGAATTTATTTTAATCAATAGATATTCATATTTTCATTATACAATACAATTAATTCTTTGCTAATTAGTATAAAATGTTGAGCCACAACTAAACTTTCCATTGACTAAAATTCCAGAAGTGTATCAGCATATCAATTACTACAATATCTCGATAAACTATATGTGGAGCAAGAAGTTATTAATAAAGGCGAGATTAATTAATCTGCTGAATAATTCGCTATAAAATGCGAACGTTGCATATTAGCTAATGTTCTATGTGTCAATTACCCATGTTGATGTAGGGCATCACACAATCTTGCATATGTCGAGATAACAAGCTATTTGTTGTCAGTGTCCTAAATTCGTATTTCTAGTCATATCTATAAAAATCGATATATCCAATGAAAATTCTTTTTTTCAAAGAGAAATTATCAGAATTTTGCATTTGATCTATTCAATTACTGCCAAAATAAATAGCTAGTCTTAAATCATCATATATGAAAATAACGCAATCTCAAGAAAACTACATAGGCATCTAAATCGAATTATGTATCGTTTTATTCGTAATATTATTCTACACCTTTCCTTTGAAGAAACTGTTAATGCAACTCTTACCATTCACCTTGTAATATAAAAATGTAAAAATTTAGATGTTAAAATGCAAAGTACACTAAAAGTTTGATAACACGCTTTAAAAACTGAAAAAAAAATGAAATGTAACCGCAAACCTCATACTTGGTTTATAGATTGTCTGTCTTATATTTTTGCAAAATTTGCTTTAATTTATAAATGAAGTACAATTTATTCGTAACATTATTGATACCAAATACCAATATCTATCAATATCTTTTTTTACCAAATATAGACAAGGATCTCAAATGAGAACTAACATATGATTAAAAGTTAATTTGATAATTATAGTGTATAATTTTTAATGCTTGTTTATAGTCGAAAGAAAGCAACGCGTTATAAATTAAAAACTTGAAGAAACCAACTCTAATGATTCTAATATTTTATCATACATAATTATTAGTGCGTGAAATGTTTACTATAGAATGCATAATTAAACTTATGCCCAGAAATACACAGCAATATTATGATAAATAATTAGTCAATAGTTATAAAAAATAGAAAGAAATAGGAACATAAATATGATTCATATTAAAAACAAAATAATACTAGTTGTAAGTAGCATTTTGCCTTAAGTCAAGTTGCATGAGCTTCCACACATGTGTACATAATCTACTGGATCAATAGAAAATCAATATATTAATTTATAAGGGATTTATAAGTATACCGAATTGGTGTAGAGCAGTGATTCCCAAAGTGCTCCATATGGACTACCATGACAACATTTAAGGGCAAAAAAAAATTCAGGATCCACAAAATAGAAATGAATCGGTGGTGCATCACAACATATGATGTTAATATACATATATTTACTTATTCTGCACTATCTACAATAAACTCATATACAATATTTATAGATGGACAAAGATAGTAAAAAATATTGTATATTTATAGAGATTCATAAAAATATCAATATCAGGGAAATAAGGGGTCCATGACAAAACCCACAACCACAAAATAGTTTGGAAATTTATGATGTAGAGATGTTGGCAACCATTTAGCTGTGATGTGCCAACCCACTCAATCAATATGATTCAGGATGCCACTTTCATTCTAAATTATATAATGGGGTTCTTAGTAAAAAAAATTATTGAATTTAATTTTTTAAACGTATTTTGTTGAAAAAATACTATAAAATTCTAACAAATATTAAAATTTTTCAATGCAAACCTTGTCCCTGCACATTTTTGCTTAATATTTCAATATCAGGACTATAAATTGCGCTCATGCTGGCACTGGTACCCTAAAGGTTGCCGACGCCTGGTGTAGAGCATCATAGTGTGAGAAATTATTGCATATTATTCAATTTTGTACTTTTTTACCAGTGAAATAATTACGAAGAAACTGCGAGACCGATCTTTGTCAAAAACTAATCAACGCGGTTCCAAGACAACTTCCAACGTGGATGATAAATTTTACGTTTTACTACTAATTTTAAAGAAACGGATCAACTGATCGAATAAAGAAATTAACCAAGGCAAAAGTTCAATATTAAAATTAGAATAAAATATTGAAGGTAAATAAGCCAAGAATGTTGAAATTTGATTGCCTGGGTCTAACATATGATTGAACTATTCCCACAATACAATAAATGTAAGAAAAGAACTGTCATCCCTCGTCAATCGAAGGGCTAAAGATAAAATAATACCTGTTCAAAATCGATTAAAACCACAACCTAAATCAAACGATTTCTTCTTATATTGACTTGGTTTAGTTTCAACGTGGACATTGCATTTTTTCTGCTTTCGACACATTTTTATCAACTTAATAAATGATGTTGAAACAAAAATAACGAAATTCATTAAAAAAAAAATTATACATATTTCAAGAAATAATGTTGTAAAACTGGTTTACTTATTAAATATTTAAACTAATTTCACATATGGGCATTAAATCAATAAATTACAAGTAAATGTCACGCATTCGACAAAGACCACAGTTGCACAATTGATTTTAGATATTTGCATAAACGAATCATAAGACTACGTATATGTTTGTTTAAGTTATGTTATCAAGAACAATTTTCGAGTTGTGTAATAAGAACATAGGCAATTAAGAAATTTGTATTTTAACAATGTATGCACGTTGTGCATATTTTCTCAGGGGCCCATTTCTGGGAAAAGATAAGATAAGATTTAAAAACATGTAGAAATGCGTTTAAGTATCCTTATCGGCTGAACCTTTTTTGCACAAGTTTAACAGATGGAGAATACGAACACCTGGTATAATAAGAACACGGTGTGTTCTGGGATTGAAACGTAAAGTAGGGGAGACTGGGTACGGTTGTGCCAGAGCAAGATAGTAACAATCGTCATAGTAGTTAGACTATAATGATTTTGAGATGAAGTCCGAAGGAAGGGAGAAAGATGAAGTATGTAATGGGGTTCGAACAAGTTTCCATCATTGCAATGATTGTGAGTCAGCGAACTATAAACATGACCTGTAGACCGCATTGCTTTTAAAGAGTCAAAAGTGAGTTTTTTTCGATTTCTTTTAATAAAACTATTATTTGTATAGAGATAGATCACTTTGTTTGTTATTTTGCAGTAAGTTGAGCACTAGTAGTTAAATACCAGCTATTAGTTTTTGCGTAGATAGTTTATCTTAATCATAACGATGATTTGGTTTCAAAAGTGTGCGTTGGGTACGGTTGTGACAAATTTTGTGGGTACGGTTGTGACATGTATTAATGTCCTTTTCGGATAAAGATTAAACAGATAAAGAAAAGTTTGACTTAACGAAGACAAAATACGAAAGAGAAAGAGAAAGAGAAAGAAAAATTCAATAGAAGGAAAAATATGATTTCACAAAAAATTCTTGTTAACTTTGCTTAAAAAAATATGTTTTGTTATATATTGTTACATTCATAATTTCAATTTATAAGTTTTTGTTGATTTGTGGTACATATTATTGTTATTAACGACAATAAAAGTCATTATAAACTATTTTGGTGTTTATAGGTATTGTTTTTTTCTAACGTATTTTTATGCCTGTGGCGACCATCCCTGGGGGTGAGGAGTGTGGACGGTTGTGACACTAGCCTTTTGTTTTCTTGTTTGATTTGATTTTATGATTAATCCATCGTATTTAAGAACAGTATTTCCGCATTTCCACGTACAAGTTGCCACAAAATATACAAGTTGCCAATTTATTTATATACCAGCCAACTGGTAAATTAACACAATTATTGCTGATAAAAAAAAACTGGTACAACATTTAGAGTCTCCAGTGCCCAGTAATAGATACCCGGTTTCCTCTACTTCTGTAACATGATATAATAAATAAGTATGCAAGTACCTAGCATTAGAAAATCTTTTTAGTGCTGCAGTACGCCGCTTTCAGCCATATCACGAAACGATTGCTAAGATACCTCGTTCGTTGAAATACACGCGATAACACAAACAATCACATGCATTTATTACTGTGCACATAGCATATCCATTGTCATACGATAATCACTGCATTTTATAGAAAACGACACACTTTTAGAGAAAATATTCAACCAACACAATAATACACTAATAGTTTTATTTAACACAGCACGACTGTTATATTTTTATATGTGTATAAATTTAGCTTTAGTAAAAGAATGTTTGGAACAAAAGAAACTGAAAAACACAAGAACATGTGCATAGACTTCTCCGAATGAAAGAAATGAAACTCTACATGACGATCGTTCGCCGGCGACTGACTGGGGCAACAAACACTACACTTTTGTAATGCGTTTGTGTGCGCGCAGAGAGAGATGAACGCGGGCCAAGGCAGCATGTGCGAGTATGTCGGCCCGATGATCATGCACGCGCCCCGCTGCCAGCCTGCGCGCCTTCGTACGCGCCGCGGCGGCTCGGTTGAACCACGGAACAAGAGATACAGACAAGAATGCAGAGCCGAACATATTATGACGGAAACCTTTGTACTACATAATACCCAAGACCTTTCAGAACCGTTTCATTCATTTTGATCGACTTCATCAAGCTTAATCACTTTTGTAATTATTCACGATACGGCTTCATTGCGAGTGCTGTGATCAACCATTTTACAAAAATTACACTGTATATAAGATTGATCTGGTATTTCGTCAGAAATATTCATCAGCAGAGTTGGACTAACTTAATTTAATTTATCTCTTGTAAAATTGCTTTCTTTAACTTAATTTACTATTTTATTAACTATTTTTTATTATTTACATCTTTGTCATAGTAAAGGTTCAGTTGATCCTTTTTACCCCACCCCCATATATGTAAGCTTAAGAGACTATAGAAAAATCTGTTGAATCTAACTTAAAAATAACAATACAATTACATAACGTATACATTAATATTGTACTGAGGTCTCATAAACTAAACAACAGTGCTCACACCCAAGAAAACTAAAAACGAAAGAAGTCTCGGCTGAACCACGGAGAAAGATATACAGACAAGAATGCAGAGCCGAACATATTATGACGGAAACCTTTGTACTACATAATACCCGAGACCTTTCAGAACCGTTTCATTCATTTTGATCGACTTCATCAAGCTTGATCACTTTTGTAATTATTCATGATACGGCTTCATTGCGAGTGCTATGATCAACCATTTTACAAAAATTTACACTGTATATAACATTGATCTGGTATTTTGTCAGAAAAATTCATCAGCAGAGTTGGAACAGCTTAATTTAATTTATTTCTTGTAAAATTGCTTTCTTTAACTTAATTTTCTTTTTTTATTAACTATTTCTTATTATATACACCTTTGCAAAGGTAAAGGTTAAGTTGGTCCGTTTTACCCCACTTTTTTTTTCATAAAGTGTATATAAAAAAAAACATGTTCAAAATTAACAATACATTTTATAAATAGAATTAATTTTTTTTTAATTTTATTTGAACAGCGATCAGCACTTATGGGTTCTATGAGCTGTTGTGATTAATATCTTACAAACTACGTTTGTTTTATTACAGATGGCAACCCAAACAGTTGTCACATCTCTGTATGATAAATTTTTTATTACAATCTCTGTAATAGGGCAAGTATGGCGCAACAATGCCGGGTGAGTGCTATTTTCACTTGGAAACATATTGCTATTTGTATTTCCAAGTGAAAATCGTTGTCACTGTAAATACAATTAAATAACTTATATATAAATATTGTACTAAATTCTCGTAAACTAAACAACAGTGCTCACACCCAAGAAAACTAAAAACGAAAAAAGTCTCGGTTGAACCACGGAAAGTGATTTACAGACAAGAATGCAGAGCCGAACATATTATGACGGAAACCTTTGTACTACATAATACCCAAGACCTTTCAGAACCGTTTCATTCATTTTGATCGACTTCATCAAGCTTAATCACTTTTGTAATTATTCACGATAAGGCTTCATTGCGAGTGTTCTGATCGACCGCCTCCATCGATAGATAGACTAGTATTTATACAACATATACAACAAGAATTGAATTTTTCATAATAATGAAAATTTTTTGCAACAAAGTATTTCCTGGAATTAAGTTCTCATATTCTATCGATACAAGCTAATTTCACATGAAACTACTGGTACATGGCATCGTCGCTCGAGGCAAAGTGCTGAAACTTCTTTGAACGTAATTTTTAAACTTTTTTGAACGCTTTGAATTTTTTTCTAAATTGTGAAACCACAGGACACTATCTTCCACAAAATCTAATAATTTCTTTTAACCAACATTGCAAAATATTTCTTTGAATCGTCCTAATCAGACGCTCCTTTGCACTCTAACGGTTAAACATAATAAATCTTGGTACAGAACCCAAAGAAATGGAAACAAAAGGCGCATCTATTATTAAAATCCCTAAAAATATCTGATAATTTGAGTGCATATGTCTAATGATCATTTTTGACTTCCGAATCGCATGTTCTGAAAATTTTTTATCGGACCTCCGCTGAGCAGTTCCCACAAATTTAATGAAATTTTCACTTTATCAATACAAGTGAAGTTTTTCTTAAATTATTGAAACCTGCCTTTGCCAAAAACTAATCATCTTGTCTATCCGTCAATAGAAATCGAATGTTTTTTGAATCATTCAAATCGGCTGATCTGTGCTCTCGAAATCGTATCCACGTAAAAAATTGTATCCACACATACATAACATACATCAGATTTTCCTAATATGCCAAAGACTCTTAAACGTAAAGATATGCATCAATCGGCTTTCGAAAACATTAACAAAATTTCAGGTATTTAAAATAAAATTGTACTAAACACAATTTAATTATCGAAGGGTTGCAAAGACTAACAGGGGCAAATTGGAATCGCTATCATATATTAATATGCAGCTCTGTAGTTGCATAGTAGATTGCGCTCGGTACAGCATGATTGGATTTATGTGAATATAATTTTTTTTCGTTTTCGGATCGCCGGCGATGCCGTAACTCTCCAGCGGCTTTCATGAAGAAGATGAGATGATTTAAGGAAACGAATAATATAATATAAGCAACGGCTTCTACATCTATAATGCGATTAAGTAACAAACAAACAAAATATCCTGATACAATATACAAATATATAAAACCTTTTATCTGTGAATTCTCGAATTTGAAATTATACCAATGAATGGAAAGTTCATTAATTAAACGTGAAAATTAAGTAAATTGTTGTTTATTTTTGAAATGCTTAATATGGAAACATATCTAGAAATTTAAATTACATCACAAGAGTATAGATAGAAAAAAACAACTACAAGATCTAACAGTAATAAACAACAAGATCTAACAAAAGAATCAACAAGATCTAAATGCTAAAAATATATAAAATGTTTTATCTGTGTATTCCCGATTCCAAAATTATCCCAATAAATGCAAAGATCATCTATTCCTATATGGATTTTTAGATGTGAATACTTCGAAATTTGAATTAAATTTAATTAACTTCCCGTAGGGCAAGTTATAGTAATCGCAAAAAAATCGAAAATGAAAATTTATATATTTTTTTACGTTTCAAAACCTTCTGAACATTTTGTCATACCTTAGAAAAAAGGATGTGTGTGTATGTGTGTGCGTGTATGTGTGTGCGTGTATGTATGTGTGTGCGGATACAAATTTTCGTCGACGATTTCGGGAAATGATTAATAATATCTGTTAATCATTAGTTATCTGTTTGAATTCATGCTGCAAGACGATATAATATGGAACTCCTAAATAAATTATTGTAATTATTTGAAATTAACTTATACATTTTATTTAAACAAATTAAAAATTATAGTAACAATGTAAATTGTACGGACAACAACAATATATAAATCCTATATAAGCTTAGGCAACATATGCTCAGTATTGAGAATCCCTGCTTTAGTTTCCGAATTCTTAAGAAAACTTTGATTTTATCCCAGTTTTTGTTTGTGCTCTGGAACCGAGGGTACGACGCCAGCTGTCTCGCTTATCCCATACACAAGACCTGACTCAACGCGCGTAGTATAGACCGAACAGCGACCCGCCGAACGACGAGACTGCGAGCGGCGTTTCCTGGAAACTACGCGATTCAACCGGGATCGAGCCACCATTACGGCACAACAAACCCGCCTCGGATAGAACACCCTCGCGTTAAATAAATTACGATAAGAGAGGAGCACGCTTTCTTGCTTCCTTGAGAAACGATTGTGTATTACAAGTTACATACGATACCTTACGTGTATTTTCTTGGAGATGATCATCTCTAGAAAAACACGTACAGTAAACATTGAACGTAGGAATTTGATAACTTTATATGTGCGCAAAGCGATCTGAGAAGACAGCGGTAAAAGCAATAAATGGTATGAGTTCAGTAATGTCCGTAAATTGTTTTTATCATCATGATTAATTAAGTAATTATTGTCAATAAAATGATTATTTTATATGTGTTAATTTAGTAAATTAAAAGCTATTAATGACTTATTAAGGGCCTCATAAATATCGCGTGCTATAAAGCAATTTAATGACGCTTTTGAAGGATTATATACCCAAATAAATATTGGTCGATATCATAAAACACAAATACTAAAGACTCCACCCAGCTAAAGTTAAAAACTAGATTTGAATTAAATATTGCAAGACTAAACATTATTAACTACCCGAAAGAGGCGTTTGTTTTCGCCGAAAAATCCGATTTGTTAATTTTATAATTTCTCGACCTTTCAGGTCATTGTGTTTAATTTTTTTGCTAATTTTAACAATCAGATTACCAAGAAAATCAAAATCAAGAAGAAAAAAAAAATAGAATAAAAGGAATTAAAGAAAAGAAATAGAATAAATGTATTAAATGAGACCAAATTTGAGAAAAGTATGTGTGTATGTATGTATGTAATGTGCTGATTTTGCGATTTATCGTCGACGTTTTCTAAAAAAACAACTTAAAAAATTTAAAACCCATTCCATGTAACTCGATAAGGACTACCGTTGATTAGTTTTGCACAATGATCGGCAAGCGTTTTTTTGTAATTAGCAGAAAAGTGCAAACTTTATCATACACGTTTTAGCTCTCAGACTTGAATTGATTTAAAAAATTCAAAAACTGTTCGAAACATGTTGGTTGGGAATAGCGGTGATTAGTTTTTCGTAAAAATCGGCGGGGCCGTTCCTTCGTAATTAAACTTTAAAAAAATTTGATTATTTTTTTACGATGATAGATATGATCCTGATCATATTGGACATACATACATAAAATATTACAGCCGTACGATGAGTGATTTAATTTAAAATAAATCATCATAGTTTGAAAAAATATGATGAGTCAAAATTTGTGACAAAAATAGCTTGTGTGATATGATGAGTTAAAATTTGATCATTTGGATTGATTAGTTCTTGGTGAAAGCAAAAACTCAGCTTTTTAAATAAGCATTTAAATATTTTATCCAAATAGCTAACCTTAATTTCGGTTGATTAACCCTCTATAATTATGTTTTTTTTTGCTAGACCTTTCAACCTGTAATAACATTTTCATACACAGAAGTGCAAACATCGTAGGCAATTGTGACTTGAAAGTCACAGAACTCATTAATACCAAAAAAAGTATAAAAATTTTTTGATCCCTTATTTTTTTATGAAAACAAAAACTCGATACATAGAGAGTTAAGTCAATTATTTCCATAAGACAAACTTACACCTAGTTTAATAACTTGTACCAACTACCAAATAAATAGTACAAAAATATAAAACACAAGTAATCTCATACAACATAGTTGCGCCTATAAATTTTCCAAGTAATACAAATATTTATATTATGTAAACGTATGTATCCAAATCGTAACAAGAACTCGCCACATGACGCGTGTAGAATTAAATTATAGAGTAAGGGTAAAATTCTGAGAAAATACTCCCAAATGTTCTCATTTAATACTTGTTTTTTATGTTTCTATTGCGTAAGTAAATTCAACGAAATTCCTTCATTTCATGTATTGATTGTTATATTTACCAAGGCGTTAAAAAATAAATATTGTGATATTCACATTTTAATCTTTATTATATTGAGCCTGATTTCGCAATCTTTTGCCATTTGCGCAACACTTGATATAGAACACATGTGTATCACCGTCCCTCTAATAATGAGGAAGGAGAACGGGCAGTATAAGTATTAATTAATAGTTAAAGACAAGGTCACGTTTCGTTCTGAACAGCAATTAGTATAATTATTATCAATTATAATAAAACAATTCGCTAAGAAAAGATTCATACATATAATATCAATCGAAGGTTACATTAATAAACTGGCGACAAATAATGACAGATTATTAAGCGACATATATCACTATTGTGAAATTGATCATTGTTTGCTACACTCTTATTTTTTGCAAATTAATTCAAGCGAATCTTTGACCTGTATGCAATAGTAAAAGGGACAATGTCATATACAATGCCTTTATTCAAGGGGGTATTCTGATCTAGAATTTTTTTAAATTAATTATGCTTCTTTTATATTTTCAAAGTTTAACTAGTCAAGAATATGTGTACAAAAGGATTCTTTATAATTTAATTTTTTTTAGAGATATAGCTGTTCGACTACGATAATCCTACTAAGTTGTGAATCTTCAAACGCGTTTCCCTCGGAACTGTCCTTTTCGATACGATACCCACAATTTCCTAATTTGTACTAAACCGATTTACTTCACAATTTTACAGAGTCTTCTTAATAAATTTTTCTTCAGTGTAAACTACGCTCATACTCAAATTCTGATTTTAAATAATTTTAAAAAAATCGAGAATATAGAAAAAGCGATATATTTTAGAGACAATCACCATTTTGTTAAATTAGAAATTAAAAAAATTTCTTTTACTTGTCTGTAGTTCATACGATCGCTACATCGGTCTAGATTAATTATATGTAATTTTTTTTTCTTCGGATTATTTGGAGTGCTGAAATTATTATTATAGTCAGATGCCAATTTTTTAAGATATCTCAATTCCACAGCCTTCTAGAATAAATAATGTTGACTATTTAGAATTTTTATTTTTTGTCTAGATTTTTGTCTAGCTTGTAAAAAAGGTAAAGCAAAGATATTGTTTGCCTTATTTATTTCTTATCAAAAATCACATAATATTCATGACCAGAATACCTCCTTAAAAAAAATCTATCAACGAATGCTAAATTAAAACTATACAAATATACTCCTCAAATCTGTATTATTATTAAATTGCAACTAAATAATTTTAATGCGCATTTTGTTGCTGTGCAGAAGGATGAACTTTATATAATAATATCCTTTATAGTACTGAAATGCCTCAAGCAGATTTAAATTATATAAATGAAATAAAATCTGCATCAAAGAAAAATAACGAGCAGAAACTAACAACATCTACCTATATCTACAAAGTACGCAGAATTTATGATTTAATTAAAAAATATATAAGAATCGCATTCAGTCAGCAAAAACCCGGTCAGTTCGAAACAGAATTGTACATTGAGAATTAACAAAAATAAAGTTTTCCATCGACTTTCCAAAGAATATTCCAAAGAAGTCATAATAAAAGAAACTCTGACGTACATAATAGAAATACATCTGTGATCCAATAGTAATGGAATGCGCCTTATCGAACTGTGAGATGAAAGGTCATTTATTATAAACAATCCTTAAATCTGATAATAAACAAAAACTATTTAGTACAATTCTACAACTACGTAATAGCAGTATTGACGTGAAAAGTTCACAATGTGCAAATGGAATTTAATCTCGATTGATATAACAAATACTTCATTGTTTAAATACTTATTTCGCTAATAGCATTATAAATTGCAACGTATTTATTGTTTTTACTAAGCTTTACCGTACTAGGTCGACTCTGCAATGCACAGCCATATATTTTATTTATATATGACGGGAAACAGAAGATAAAATAACTACAGTACAGTCACAATGAAAATCCCTATAAATGAATTCATTGAATAAAGGTCAAGTTATATTGCTCTCATGTGAACTTATAGAAATAGACGTAGTATTATACACATCAATCGCTGCATGAAACTTTACTGATATATGCTTATTTATACATCAGGGCAGAATCGTTGGAGTGAAACACGTATCTGCAGAAATGGAACATGAATCTGACTCAATAAATGACCAATTAGGACAATCATTACTAAAATCCGTATTTTATAAGTATTCTATTTATAAAGTTTTATAAGTATTTTACATAATATATACGGGTCATTCAAATACAATGAGCCTAATCCAAGTTCCATAGAATTTGACCCATGTTACATTATTAACTTCCCGAAGGAGAAGTTTATGTTTTCATCAAAAAATTCGAATCGCTAATTTTATGTTTTCTCGACGTTTCAAGCCATTCTGAATCGAATGAGACCAAATTTGGAAAAAGTATGTATGTATGTGTGTGTGTGTGTGAACAGATTTTTTTAATATGTTTCCTTTTATGGATAGAAATAATTAAATTCTTTTTCATATTATTGCACTCTAATATGCTCTATCAGACTAGCAATTATAACAAAATCCTGATTTAACTTTATTCCACGGCGCTTTTTAAAATTAGCTATTCTAAAGTTGTTTAGAACCAATCTCGTCGGTTTACACAGATTAATGTCACAATGTATAATCCATGTTGATTCACGACGTATTACAGTTTTAGTTTATATTCTTGAATATATTATTCCCAGATTACTATAATTTTAATTCAACTACAATTATAAACGTGACTCAACCTATGTGAGATAAGTGGATATTGCGATTCCGTGAGTGTTTGAGAGACTATTACGAGTGTTCTGGCAATTATTTCTGCACATGGCCAATGTTCGCATATATATACAATATCGATCGAATTGAGTTAATTTTGCAGGCGATCATTTAACACGATAGCTTGTTGTTATTTCCAGATTTGTTTTAAAACGCTGTCGTAATAAATTAGAGTTCATTAAAGTAACGCCACCGTGTATTTTGCTCTGCTGCTCATCGTACTAAAATTACCCTTGCCGGATGTATGCTAAAAATAAGCACAAATTATATGTTATTCTGTAAAATTTTGCTCGCTTCTTCGTGTTTATTTCATTCGAATTGAGAGGTACAAAATATACAAGTTGGAACTACCTTATATCAGATTTATGGCGAGGATCTCTTATTGGGCGAGTGGGATTTTTCAGATTTTAGATTAGTTCCGAATTTAGAATAACTCTTTTTAATCTTGTTGATTTTTACTTGATTAGTTTCCGAAGGTTTAGAATAACTCTTTTTAATCTTGTTGATTTTTACTTGAAATAGTAAAGTTCCTTAATTAAGCACCTTTAAGATAATAAATATTGGAATTTTCTATAATTTTGTAAATGCTTGTATTTTCTGACAAGGAGAACACTTGATTTATTTTTCTGGGATTTTGATGAAACTTCGCATGGTGATACAGTGATAGTCAAACCGAAATGTATAAAATATTAAAGGCATAAGAAGTGCTTTAATATAAAAAAATTAATTAAAAATTAGAATAATTAGATCGATTAGATAAATCTCAGTAGCTCTATCAGTTTTGACGCCCCTAAACCTAAAAAATATATCAAAACACTCTTTCTCAAAAAATTTTTAGACAGGCGTAACACTTCGTTTTTTGAATCATTTTAGAATTTTTTTAACTTCCCGTAGGGTAAGTTATTGTAATGGGCCAAAAATCGAAATTGAAAATTTTTATATTTCACGACGTTTTGAAGGTTTATGAACATTTTGGCATACCTCAGAAAACTGGATGTGTGTGTGAGTGTATGTATGTATGGATACAAATTTCCAGTCACGTTTTCGGGCGCACGGATCAACCGATTTGAATGGTTCAAAAAACATTAGATTTCTATTGATAGGGAGATGAGCTGATTAATTTTTGGCAAAGGCAGGTCCAGCAGTTACGGAGATAAAGAGCAAAGAGTGCAGAAAATAAGAAATCGAGTTTATGAGAGAACGGAGCATCCGATTTCTAAAAAACATTCAATTAATATGATTGGGAGAAATGTTTATTAGTTTTTAGCAAAGGCAGGACCAGCGATTTCAAAGATACGGAGCTAAATGTGTAAAAAATGGCAGTTTTTGAAAGAACTAAGCGTCCGATTTAAATAATTCAAAGAACTTTCTACTTGTCTTAACAAAATCTTTTTTTGGAAAAAAATTTGTTTTCAAACTTTTTTTTTTTCAAAAAAAAATTTTTTGTATATCGAAAATAATTCAGATTTTATTTTTAATTCTGACTGTAGTTCTATTATACTTTAAACAAATAATTTCAACTTTGCAATTCAGTTTATATAATTCTTATAAATATTAGACAATGTTTATAATATTAATAATAATCTATTTGAAAACATTCAAATTCCTCGAACATTTCGTTACGGTACGGGAAGTTCCAGCAATTTGCCTTAAGGCACGATGCCATACACCCCACTAGTTTAATTTTTAAACAGCCATTGATCGAAATAGTGGGATGTATTTCCCCAACAAAGTGTTTTTAGAAAGCAACTTAGTGGTTGACTATAATAGATCTATAGTACATCATATTAACCTAGTACTTTTCACGAAATCATCACCCAAGAATCAGCAAATCGTAACCCAGCGATCAACCACTTTCATTCAGGTATATACCTATATATTAGATAGGTATGTCTAAAAGTGTTGGCATACATATATGTAAAAGCGATTTTCAGTTATAATTATATTTGAGATTTATAAAGTGTAATGAAAATTTAATATAATACTGCTTGATATCGAGGTTAGGCTGAGGCTTGAGGCGAGGTTAGGATCGAGTGCGTGAATAGTTTGTGGGAGCCAACAATTAATTAACCATTACACCACGATGGGATTCTTGAGTAGGAGTGCAGAGTAAAAAATTTAAGCATAGATAGTTAATTTGGAAAAAAAGATTTGGTTTGCGCAGTGGTTTTTTACCACAAGATGTTTATACACGTTATATATAAACGAAACTGCAAGTTAAACCGGTATAGCTCAACTAATGCACTAGATTCGCGTCAAAAAGATCAATTTGAAGAGTTAAAAGAGTTTCTGACCTGCTTGATTCCGACGTTATATATAAACGAAACTGCAAGTTAAACCGGTATAGCTCAACTAATGCACTAGATTCGCGTCAAAAAGATCAATTTGAAGAGTTAAAAGAGTTTCTGACCTGCTTGATCCGAGATCTGTATGTACATTACATGCAATATATAAAAACCTGTAAACAGACATCAAGTTGAAAGGAAACATCTTAAGCTCGCGCGTATTGACATAACATTAATGTTCTGCATTTCCTGTTGCCGAGAGAAGTAACGAGTGAGCTAACCAAAGTGATTCCCTACTTTAACGATATTTAAATACGTTTACTTCAGTAATCTTTTATGTACACAGATATGGTGATTGTATAAACTTTATTCATACAAAGTACACGGTAAGCACATTATTTAAGAAGCGTATAATAACTCTTATAAATATGATTAAAAACTTTTCCTTTACTATTTATTTCTGCTACATTAATCAATGTTGCAGTTTGCACTTGTATACAAGCCTTTAAGTTTAAAACCTTTGGAACTTCGAAATTCATATACATATATACACACTAACATACACACACATATATTTATATTTTTTTACTTTACTGAACTATTTACATAATTAGCCATTTACAATTATTTAATATAACACAGATAAACTAAAATATTTTGAATGACTATTTATATATTTATATATAAATGAGTATAAATATGGGGTGTTTTTTAAATTCGTGGATTCGAGATTTTTTATATTAGCCCTTTCCACTCGGATGCCAAATTTATTAATCTCGGATTTGTGAATGGAATGGGTCAATTCATATTGTTTTTCAAATAGTAAATCCAATTAAAATTTAAAGTTGAAGAGGGTATTTATTTGCAACGTTTCGAAACTACTTATGTTCCATTTTGAAGAGCAAAATATTTATATAGATTATTAACATTTTTGGATTTTGGAATAGTTATTAATTCATTGTTATTGTTAGTATAGTTTCATAATTAGTATAATTTGCTACCATACTATAAGTACATTATTGTAGAATATTGTATCTATAATTTTGTGTTATGATAGAAATCCTCATGATGGAACAAAACTATTTCCATAAAATTATATTTGTATTTAGAGTTCGAATAGATCGGTCACTTTGTATTCTCAAAGCAAAATTATTTAAAGAGCTATTACTAGCATTTCTTCTTTGTTTTACCTATATTGTATTAGTTTAAAAAAAAATTCATATCCGCTGAAGATGGCATAGAATTGTATGTCAAAGTGTTTAAAAAATTAATAATGCTTTAAAATCTATATTTCCTAATTTTTACTTAATACATTTTAGCATCAAAATTAACTACTTTTAATGTGTAAATGTATTTGTTAATTTACAATGTGCTCTATAATTGAGATCATATAAATATATGATGTTTGCAGAATATTTTCCGCTATAAACTTAGCATATATATCCATAATGATAAATTTATGAAAAATTGTTTGCATCTTACATGAAGTATATATAACTATTGATATATTATTATATTTCATAAGATACTAAATTCATAAGATATAATTGGAAAATAATTGTATTTTAATTTAAATACACCACATTCCACATTAATAGAATCGTGTTGATAAAATATAGAGAAGAAAAAGCTTATTTAATAAATATTAATATTGTATATTATAGCATCGTACTAGAAAATGTAATATTTTCAATACTTGAACGTATTTGATATTTAGAGACAAACTTGATATGTAAAATTTTACATTAGAGAAACATACTTTACATTGAAGAACGTAGTCTCTATATAATCTTGACAATATACATGTCAAGAAACGTTTTGAAATGGATTCAGCATTTGTGCAGTGTATCAGATATAACTCATGGGCTTTTAATGCGAAACAATTGAAATAAAATCGCAACATTTTTTTTTTAAATTTATTGGGATTTTTATTTTTTAGTAATCAGAAATTAAATAAAAACTTGTATAAGCTAAATAAAATTGAAAACTTCTATATAAGCATATATCTATAAAAATAATATAAATTCTATAAGTATATGAGAGCGTTAAACGCGTATTATTTTTAGTTTTTACTAATCAGAAAATACATAAAAACTTGTGTAAACTAAATAAAATTGAAAATTTCTATATAAGTATAAATCTATAAAAAACCATATAAATTCTATAAATATATGGGAAGCGTCAAATGTGTATTATTTTCCGTATTAGTTAATTACATATGTTATATGTCGTGATCAATTACGTACAATGTTTGCAAAACGACGGGAAGAATGAATCACAAGAGATAATTTATGAAAATATGATTAATTAAGACACTCAAATCATTATCAGTTATGGGTTAAACAGCGGAAGTTCTAATAGATTTGAGAGAGATGTCAAATACTACAGCCAGTGAATAATTATGGTACAAGTTTCGTCTGTCATGTGATTAATTTTAACTCTTAGGTAATACTTTGTTATTAATGTGTATAGTTATGTAAATGAATGTATAAAAGACATTTCCTAAATAGACGGCATTACTGAATTGGGCTTTCCCATGGCATAGTGGTTAGAGCTATGGACTACGAATCAGAGGTTCTAGGTTCGATATCATAGAACAGCTTGATGTCAAGCAATACTGACATCGGTTTTCACCTGGAAATATAGTTAGCAATATGTTTCTAATAGTAAGTAAAAGTATCAAATATCCCTAATGGCATTGCTTTGTCAGTGAAAAATTCATCTGTATGACAAAATTGTAATAATAAACTCATTACATAAAGGTAAGATAACCGTTAAGGTTGCCATCTATAAAGCGACATCGCTTAAGAAGCACAAAAAGCTCTCAAAACCCCTTAAGCCAGTGGTTTCGAACCTTTTTTGCACAGCTGCTCCAATAAAAAAAAGTTGCTTGGTAATAAAAAAAATGATTCTGTTGAAAATATAATAAACAATTCTACTGAATTAATCATTAAATAACGTGCACTTGAATTTAGTGGACGGAAATATAACTACCGCAAAAATAAACCCAATATGACAAAGAACCGATAAAAATTAGTTACAGCGGTTTCTTGACTAACAAAATACTTAATTCACAAAAACAACTTTCCACGCCCACAATTGCAAACGATATCTTAGTCATTGTATAAAATTTAAAAGAAGTAATGGTAATATTTCCTGTTAAAAATAAAGCACAATGTCAATCCATTTTCTACGAATCTGTAAAATGTGTATCCGGAAATTTGCTATCGCGTTTCCCGGAACTTCAGAACTTTGAACATATTTATAGCAAACTATAAAATTTCAATTTAAATAGTTTGTTTGTATTCTATTTATGCGTTAACGCAAGTTGTGTTTGAAATAAAATAAATAAAAGAAAGAAGCATTTAAGTGTGGCATTCAAATTAAAATAGTCAACTAAAGACTCTGTGACATGAATGATGAATTTAGACTTAAATATAAATTAATCATAAGTCTAAGATGAAATTCATTTAGATTTCGAAATGCAAGGCTATGACATATAATATTATCTCCCAATATGCAGAATAAATACTGTACACTGTACTTTTCGAACATAAAGTACTTTGGGACATATTATAGTTTAAGAAAAGTTGATCGTAAAAGCCTTGTCAACCATTATATAAATTTCTTCAGTACATATATGTAAAATGTATATTTTGCTATAAGTCTATGTGACTATTCAATGTGATTACAAATTTCCATATAAATGTTTGCCAATCAAGTTTATTCTATTCACATTTTTAAATATTTATGTTCAAATTTTTAACCAATATTTTCCTCGAATTCTATAGGCGAAATTGAAAAATGATTTAGTGCTGAAATAGCATTTTAATACACAGTAAGAGATTAAGAAATTATAAAAATCAAGATTATGTGATATTAATGATTTATATAAAATATGAAACATGGAGTTATGGAAAGTAATAATATCTCACATTTTATGTTATAGTTAAATAATAGAGGTTTGAAGGATGTGTGAATGAATAATAATTATTTGCATCTACAGCACATTAACTTTAGAAAAAATGTAGTATTTTTTATTATAATCTACATGTATAACTGTGAAATTCCACACAAATATTAATTGCTGATAATTTTGTATTTTTCTATTTTTAAACATTATTTTAACTAAAAATGAAATTTTAAACCATTATGACCTCGAATTATGTAAATAAAACTAGAAAATGATGCTATAAAATACAATATGGTTAAAAATAACACACTTTTACTATATATGAAAAAATAATAAACATTTACACAAGGCATTTGCTCCAAGATTCTTCTACAATTCTGCAGCATTAGTCCAGTCATTATAGTAAGTTTACCTTGGAGTTCAAGATACCCAGCTGTAACTCTGTAAATACTTGTATATTGACATTTAAAAGTTGTCTCAAAACCTACATATGTTGCGGACATCCTACCATATGCAGGTTTTGAGACAACTTTTAAGGTGCAAAATACAACCTCGATTATCCGAACCTCAGTTATCCGGACTACCAACTGCGACAGAGTTATATGTATGTACATACCTACAATTCGAATTTTTGAACGATTTATGCTGCAGTTTAGTATATGTATGCAATATAATCTAAGAAAATATATATATGTACATACATAAGGAAATGTTAATTTCTAATTAAACATTGATTTTCGTTGATATCTATGTATGTATTGGTTATTTTGATAAATACACATAATTATCCTTCATACACTGGATTATCCGGATTTCGATTATCCGGATGCCTATCGACAACAATTAATCCGGTTAATCGAGGTTCTACTGTATTTACGACTTATACCTGGGTATCTCGAATTCCGAAATTCTTCCCTAATTTAAACTTAAATGACTGGACTACATGCTAATTGTAAAGACACTTTGCTGATTTTATTAGTTTTTTTTAAAAAAACATGTCAACATAAAACTTGTAACAAAGAATAACACAAAATTATGTAAAAATCTGGTTTTCCTGTACATTTATCGCACATACAAAAATATGCTCGGCGAGATAAATATATCCTTGATTTCATGGAAGATCAGTGTGACACACCCTTTATGTGATTTAATGACAGACAACGGGTATACGCGCATATGCAACTTTAGATTATTTGTGACAGTTTGATTAAATGAAGACTGACAGTCTAGCACGTGCACGCTAAAAAATTCACATATCCGTTCGAAAACCGAAGTCAATATTATGATGTTAACAAACTTAAATGACTGGACTACATGCTAATTGTAAGACACTTTGCTGATTTTATAGTTTTTTTTAAAAAAACATGTCAACATAAAACTTGTAACAAAGAATAACACAAAATTATGTAAAAATCTGGTTTTCCTGTACATTTATCGCACATACAAAATATGCTCGGCGAGATAAAATATATCCTTGATTTCATGGAAGATCAGTGTGACACACCCTTTATGTGATTTAATGACAGACAACGGGTATACGCGCATATGCAACTTTAGATTATTTGTGACAGTTTGATTAAATGAAGACTGACAGTCTAGCACGTGCACGCTAAAAAATTCACATATCCGTTCGAAAACCGAAGTCAATATTATGATGTTAACTAGATACATCCGGATGTCTAGGCTCACCATAAGGCACTTTACACACAAAATGATATAGATTGATAAATATAAATAAATATCAAACTTTATAAATAAATTCTCAGAGATCAATCGATGCAAGAACTTGGAATTTGTTTAAAACCAATCAGCTTTCCATGAACATCGGCCTTGAGGAAAATTGCTCAAACTTTCCGTACCAATTTTTTTTTTAAACTTTGAAAAAAATAGATTTTTGTCTTTGCCAAAAACTAATCAGCACGTCTCCTTAACAACACAAATCGAATATTTTTTAAATTATTCAAATCGGTTGATCATTGTTCCTGAAATCGTCAACGATAATTTGTAACCGCATACACACACACACGTACACATATACATCCATTTTTTTCTAATGTACGCCAAAATATTCAGAAATCTCTAAAACGTAAAGATACATAAAAATTTTCATTTTCGATTTTTTTGCGTTTACTATAACTTACCCTACGCGTAAGTTAAAAGTTTTACCATGGCTCTAGTCTAGCAAAGAATATTACATTGAAATAGACTATTAAATTTAATAACCAGCTTATTCAAATTTATTTAACCATCTTTCCATGAGCATCAAAAAATTGGATACATAATTTAATATGAGACATATAATTTGTTCAAAGTAATTTTACTTATGTAAGAATGAATTAGATACATACATTCAACATGTATTATCATAAATTATTTTAATTATGAATAAAAATTAATTTGGAGCACTCATGGACCATCAAGATGCCATAAGTAGGTGGCAAAAACTAATATATTAGGAGTTAGATTTTTAGAATTTATTTAACAAGATTTCCATTAGCATAGAAAAAATTCGCATGCCATAAGTAGGAGGCAAAATGGATTGAAAAAAACTAATATATATTAAGACAGGAATTAGATTATTAGAATTTATTTAACCAAATTTCCATGAGTATTGAAAAATTCGAAGCATAATTTCAAAATTTTAACTTAATCAAAGCATCTATTTCAAATTGAAATTGAGAAGAGTATTAAACTTATTTCAATATGAGGCATATAATTTGTTCAAAGTAATTTTAATTATGTAAGAATGCATTAGATACATACATTCAACATGTATATATATTATTTTAATTATGAATAATAAATTTGGAGCAAGTATAGTAGGTGCTGTGTATAAAAAAATGAATTGCAGAAATTAAGATATATTAAGACAGTAGTTAGATTAATATTCTTTGTAATATATTATTATACGTTTAAGTATAGTATATAAATTTATATATAAATTTAAAACTAGTGTTGTATGACATCGTGTCTTAAGGCAATTTGCTGGTACTTCCGGTACCAATTTTTTTTTTTAAACTTTGAAATAAAAATATTTTTGAGTATTTTGATATTTTTGAAAAAAAAATAGCCTTTCTTGAAAAAAAAATGAATTGCAGAAAAGATTTTTTTTTATATTTCCAAAATATTTTCGAAATATTGAAGCGTATGTAAAAAATCAATATAGAGCATATGAAATAGAATATTATATGAATGGCAAGTAAAATAAATAAAATAAAGTTTGCAAAATATGATGAACAAAAAATTGAATAGAGCAGGTGCATAATAAAAAATGCAAGTTGCTAGAACCTGAAATGCTAAAATATAGTAAAATAAATATAACGATGGTGATAAATTCATAAACCATAATGTACAAAATGTTATTTGGACAAGAACTTGATGAATTTTTATTCACATGTTAAATAGGGTCTTACAATTTTGAAATTGCTGATTTTGATAAATGTAATCTTTTCATTTGCAATCCACTTTCCATTTCTATTATTAGTTAGTAGGGCTTCGAGTAATTTACAATGATAATAATAACTTGTTCTTTTAATATTATAATTAACATGAAATAATTAATATAATAGTTTCAAGCTGTTTCAAAATGCTTTTCTACACGTGACAAATAACGACATCAGTGAAAACATGTTAAGATGCACCATTAAGGTTTCGTAGGGAACTAAAACCCTTTTTATCCAAGGCCCAATGTACTTTTTTCTTTAGCTCGAAAACAATTATAAATCACGTCTCCAGTGAGGTTCCTTCATTTTTTTTTTGTGACGGCGTGTCTACGTTTTTTTGTGTCTACGCACGAGTATTTTAAAAATAGACTTCAGGTACATTCTGAAAACTATCAGCTTAGGGGAAATAGATCTTGGGAATCACAAAGATCATTGTAAACAATTTATACCATTTTTGTAAAAATGATACAAATGGTAAAATGTCCACAGGATTTAATTGCTACGTCCACAAAATGGCATTTTAAATTTATAATTTTTTCCATTTCGTCTGAAAAGAGCCCTAACATGTGAGTATCCTCATATACAGAAGCATCTCCATCGATTCTTTCCTTATATGTTCATTTCATGAAGCCGTGCGTCACAATTTACAAGAAGCCATGAAGAAAGTAAATATTTCATATATGTGTATTGGCACGGATGTTTATATGGAGAGCATAATAATAGATAAGCACTCTCGCTGATTTGTGGACATAGATCAGATTAAAACGCATATAAAAGCTAAAAAATGTATGAGTCAAGTGTATTGGTAACAACAATCGAGGTATTTGCAGAAGAAATAGAACGGATATCTGCGTCTTTAAATATCTTGGATAAAATTCCAATAGCAAAACAAAGCGAAATACTTCGACTTTTGTCGAGAAAAATTTAAACAAAATTTTTGTTTCAAAACATAATTTGTCTCAAACGGAAATACACTTTTACATTGTTTTAAACAGATCATGAATCATCATTTTTAATCCAAATTTCTATTCGCAACTCGTATATGATACACAATTCTGAAAACTAGTTGGTATTGGTATTTTGCCTTGAGGCAAGTTACATGAACTAACCAAAAACTAATCAGCACGATTCCCACCCAATATCTTTCGAATGATTTTTGAATTTTCAAAATCGATTCAGAATTGCGGGCTAAAACGTGGACAATTTTTTTTTCACTTTTCTGCTAATTATAAAAAAACGGCTTGGCCGATCGTCGCACAAAACTGCCAAACAATAAGTCCTCATCGAGATACATCGAATGGCTTTTAAATTTTTGAAATCGATCCAGCTGTTTTTGAGAAAATGTCGATTTACGGCAAAAAATCTGTTCACATACACACACACATATACTTTTTCCAAATTTGGTCTCATTCGATTCAGAATGGCTTTAAAACGTCGAGAAAACATAAAATTAGCGAATCGTGAAAACAAACTTTTCCTTCGGAAAGTTAAAAAAAAACACTAAAAGAATTTTTTTCTTTAGTTCTTTTTCAGCTATAAGAAGACTCAAAAATGTTGGCCTATTTACCTGCCATTTAGTTTAATCTTATTTTAATTCGTATTTATAGTATAAACGAAAAATTGCTAATCAATTTGTAATTCATAAAGAATAATTCTGAACGTTTCAACTTGACTTTGATGTGGAATTCTTTGAAAAAAAAATTGACTATTACAGGACCAATCCTCAAACTTACAACTTTTTTAGCACAATTGATAATCGTTATAAACCCTTAAAATTAAAAAAAAATAAATAGTAAAATAACTATTAATCATAACTCTAAAGTCAATTTTCAACAACTTTACTTCATTAATCTAATCTATATTATCTCATCAGTTATAATCTATATTATCAGCATTAATGAATCATTTGATAATTAAGTATTCTTTTTTGCTATGGTCTGATATATTTAAATACTTATGCGTTTCGACTTACAACAAATTATAAGAAAATAAAATATACACCCAAAAAAAAATAATATAGTCTTTGAATGTATAATGAACCAAATGATAATGATAATAGATAAAAAGTTATTTCAGTTTATTAGAAAATAGTCATAAATGATTGTAAAGTAAATCGCCAGGTTATTGGAAAGTTATCAAAATTTCAAATTCCTCTCAACCAGTAGAATTAATTGCAATTGTCAGATATATCTATGAAAATACATTCACCCACATTCTTCAACTTAATATGATAATGAAAATCCCTGCACATTCAATTACAAAAAAAAAACATTTCGCAATTAATTTAGCAATTCTATCGCTTGTCTAATGATTTATACCGGCTACTGAAACATGTGGTCAACTGTGACATTAATATGAAATAATAAAGGTAATATTTTATTAGCTTATTTTATATGTGGTAGATACGAGTAAAATCGAAGTCTGTAGCAATATACTGAAAGCAATAAAATCCTTTGGAACTAACTCGCGCAATCAAATCTCAAAATATGTTGTATTATATGGTTGGAGTGCCCCATATGTTGCACCGGTTACTGCTATGGTAGATATTCGAGTTAGAAAATTAAAAGATTCTGAACAATTGAAAATATACTTGACTTTATACCGTTATCGTGCTCTCAAATATTATTAATTTCAAAATGAAAAGTAAAAACAAAAGATAATTTCACAAAGAATGATTAAATTTCTTTAAAATAAAGAAACGTAAAGGTGAATAAAGAGTAAACGTAAAGTGAAGTCACTTATCAATATTGATAAAATTTTAAACATTCTAATAATAAAACTGTTAGGTATGTAAAAATAGGATAACCGTTGGGTTGCTAATCTAAGAAGCAGAGCAAAGGGGTTGTCCATTATACACGTGTGGCTTAAAATAGAGGAAGGGGTTTGGCAAAAAATCACGAAATCTCTCAAAGGAAGGGGGGGTTAGTAAGATATCACATATACTTATTTTTTACCAGAATTAAAAAAAAAAAAAAAATTTTAAAATTATATGATTTTTACTAGCCACTAAAAATACATTTTATATTTGCTGAGGAAGGGGAAGGAGGGTTTGATTTCAAATATTACCACGTATCTCCAAGGCAGAGAAAAGCGTCTGAAAATCGATGATGTAATTATTGGACGACCCCAAAAGGAGAAGTTCGAGCTCATACAACTACTAATTCCTGATTGATGTTAAAAAATGTGCAATAAATTGATTACGGATTGTTATATTTATGACTAGGTACTTACAACTTCGAGCACGTAAAATTTAACAAAACTTCAATTTTTTTGCATTTTTATTGTAAATACCATTTATTTCTATAATGCCAGTTTTATGTATTAGCTTTTTAAAAAAAATTCTTTTTATACAATATTTAGACTACATTTTTTTGAGCCGAGACAACTTCACCATAACAAACAATTAACCAACTTCAACGCAAATCTGAATATTTAACTCACATTACATCAGCTACCTGCTTAGCCAATAAAAAAGTCCTGTCAAAATCGGTTCAGCCGTTCTATTTAATTTATTATCTTAATGGAAGCATTATTTTAATGTTAATATGTCTATTTCAGTAAATTTCTGTCACAATCTCGCTTTGTCCCACCTTTGTTTTTAAAATCTACAACGTTTCTAAAATAAAGTAGTCTAATTTACGCCTAATTACATCAGCTACCTATCACTAAAAATCCTGTCAAAATCAATCCAGCCATTATATTTAATTTAGTTTCATAATGCAATGTTATCATACCTATTTTAGTAAATTTATGTCACTATCCCGTTTCCTACCAGACTGTATTTTTAAAATCTGCAACGTGTTAAGAAAGCCCATAAATTTAAACACAATTTAAAAAGATTATACATCCTGCAGACAACACACCACATAATCCATGTGACTTTATTTTAGTAAATCTTGTTGTACTAAAGTTTGGGTAGCAACATAAGTTCATTTCGTTTCCGTACAAACTTCCTCATGTTAGAAAATATATGAGGGTGCGAAAACATTAATAGACTTGCCTGTTCGAGATAACCTTCTCCTACTTGAAAATGACGATAAGTATCCTTTGAAAGTTATTTGAAAGCGTTCTTTCCTGGTTATACGTTTGGGAGAAACAGATTGTTTTTTCACCATATTGAAGAAATATTAAATAATATTGATTGGTAATATTATAAAAATCACATGTCATTTTATACACAGCACAAAATAATAAAAATAAGAAAAATCCACTAGAAATATACAAATTCACCACTATGTGAGTATAGCATGAAGCACAAGATTTAAAATTATAGAAATAAACTCCAAGCGAACTTCGTATCGACCAATAAAAAATATCTTGTTTGCATTTCAAATTAATTCATTCTATATAAATTATCACTGACAAACACTAACACTTCTGTCACAGTTGCAGGCTAACGCAAAACTGTCATTTGTTCCCAAAGAAGACGAACAAGCTGATAATTACACATATGGCAGACACTAACAATGTTGACTCTCAATAAGAGTTCATTATTGATAACGATGATAACATAACGATGGTATTTTTCATTTATAAAGACCTTTGAACTATAAAATTGCATTAAATAGGAAAAATTATAGTCATTAAACTGTATATCAAGGCTATAATTGAAATGCTTTCTGTAACTATGAGCTGGTTTAATGATCGTGGTATAAAATAACAGCAAAAATCCATTAAATATGAATTTCAAATACAGTTCGGATCGAATAAACAGAACATCCATCACAGTGATGCTAAATTCGTTCGCATATGAATGTCAAAATTAAATAGAATTCATGAATGCACCGAATTACATTACATTTGAAGTAAATCCAATCAAAATTTTATATATTCATAATCAGAATATTTTTACTGATTCAAAAATAATTACAATCCCACGTATTTGCTTTTCGTTGAAACCGGTGAGTGAATTTTAGCCAATTAAAAAAATCTATTTTTAATTGTATTAAATTATAAACCCATCGCAATAAATATAAATCGTATAAATACCCATCAAATGCGGTTTTATGATACAATACAAATCAGAATCGATAATAAAAATTTCGCGAAAGAGGTGATAAACAGCTTGGTTATTTATATGAATTTATTACAAGCTCAAATATATTCCAGAAAGACGGAGATGTGGCAAATTTTATTAGATGGATTATTCTTATAGCTATATAAAAAGCATAAATCTTTGGATTATAATACCCTATATTTCTAGTTATTAGTTGGTTTATGGGGGTTAGCTATTTACTTTTATATTAACAGTTTATGTTTATAATCCTTAGAATATAGGTAACTATTAGCAAAAGGTTCCGAGTGAAAGAAAATAATTTTATAATTTCTTATTTAGGGGGCACGTCCATTAATCATGTGAGGTTTTTAGGGGAGGGGGGTGTTTGACAGAAAATCACGAAATATTCCGTGAGGGAGGTAGAGGTATACTAAGATATCACGTGTATCTATTTCTTATCTGTATTTTTTTCCAAAAAATCCAAAATCAAATTTACAATTTTTTCTTGTAACTTAAAATTTTTAAGTTACGTTTTTGGGTGAGGGGGTAATTTGGAATATCACAATGTATCACCCAAGGAGGGAGGGAGTCCAAAAATCCTTAAAAAATCGATCACGTGATTAATGGACGCTCCCTTAGAAAAAAATCAAGCTTCTTAGTTAAATATTGGCACATTTTGATCATAAGCTAATTAATTATAAGCTAGCAAATTCATTATTGATTTAGGCATCAAAATCACATTTCTTCTGTTATATACCTGCGTTCTTATGCCACTTTGTTTTATTTGTTTAAAAATGTTTCCTATATTATTTAATATTTCAAACTTGACATTAGAACAGTTAACCAAAAAAATAAACAAGACTCAAAAAAACTACAAAAAAAGTTAACCATCAGAAGTTTCAGGATTGTATCAGTTCATGCAACTTACCCAGGCAAAATGCCAATTACAGCTAGTTTACTTAAACACTTGCCTTACATACTGGTCAAGAAAATATATAATTTAATGTAATGAAGACATTGTTTATTAATTCAAAAATATCGATCTAAAATTTCATTTAATAACAAGTAAACAGTGTTCAACACTTCCAAAACTGGAAGATCATAGAAATTCTATAGTCACCAGACTAACTTTTTGAGACACCAGTTTCAAGAATATTGAAAAAGAAGTTTGCAATAAATAATATTCAAGACAATTAACATTACATCTTTGGGGAAATATTCAGAATTTGTGAATCACTCATTGGAGTGACAACTATTGATATATTGAAATTTAGCAGAATATTTTCATATGGGAGCGTCCATTAATCACGTGAGATTTTTAGGGAAAGGGGGTTTGACAAAAAAAAATCACGAAATATTACCTGGGGGAAGGAGGGGTATAGTGAGGTATCACGTGTATTTATTTTTTACTTGATTTTTTTTTTAATCCAAACATTTTTGAAAAAAAATAAAAAATTTTACAATTTTCTCTCGTAACTAAATACACGTGATGTTTATTGGGGGAGGGGGGGTGTTAATTTTGAATATCACCTTGTATCACCAAGGGGGATGAGGGGTCTAAAAATTCTTAAAAAATCGGTCACGTGTTTAATGGACGCCGCCCCCTATGTGTATTTAAAAGTATGAGTGAATGAGCTAAATTAAAATAAGCAAATAGCTCATAGAATAAAATAAGAAAAATATTAGAACTTATTGCAAATAATCTTAAACGATTTACAATAAATTATTCTTAAATTATATCATTAATTAAATAAAGTAGTTCCTAATAACGAGATAATTCTTCATAAAAAATATTTCATAAAGTAAATCTATTCAATTTTGTGTAAAATTTTTCAAACCTAATAAGATAGACACTCGATTAACCGTACTAATTATTGTCGATATAAATTCGGATTTAACAAATCAACAACAAAAATAACAAATACGTACATAGATACCAATGAAAATAATGTTTATTAAGAAATTAAAACTATGTATGTGCATATATCATTTCTTAGATCACATTGCATACAAATACTAAATTACAGCATTACATAGAAATTGGTCGCGGGTGGTAGTCCGGATAAATCCGTATAACCGAGTGTCGGATAAACAAGGTTCTACTGTATATGCTTTCGACAAATAGTTTAAATCTTATACATTATTGAAAGGAAAACCAACACGTGCTTAATACATAATAAATGATTTTTTCTAATATGAAAGTTAGCAGATACATTTCCATGTGATGCTGACTTTTTCCTTCTTTGCCGCCACTTCAGATACAAGACGCTAAAAATAATTTTAAAAAAATGAAAAAACATTCTTAAACATAGGAAAAGTAAAATTGTCTATATTATTAACTTATTATTCCATTAATATCTACACTCCTCTAAGTAACATATCCGATACACCTCGTACCTGGTTTGACGAGAAAGTTATACGCTGAACGGAAAAGTCCGCGTTATCAAATCAAGACCATTTAGTTAATATTTGATTTGTGCATTCACCTGGAACATTAAATAGACACCGCACAGAACACTATGTATCATGTAGTAGAACAAGAAGGTAAACACTGGCAATGACGGGACCGTTAAAATAGACATTCCTTAGCTGTGTTTGCCCCTGGGAGATGAACCGTCCTTT
Source organism: Ctenocephalides felis (assembly GCF_003426905.1). NCBI lineage: Eukaryota > Metazoa > Arthropoda > Insecta > Siphonaptera > Pulicidae > Ctenocephalides > Ctenocephalides felis. The sequence goes on along the minus strand of NW_020537324.1, from coordinate 21,231,093 downwards.
TAGCAGAAGAGCTGACGGACAGATTAATTCAAATCATGGTCTTGAGATAGGTTGTAAAATAAAAAACGGGTTTTTACTAATTACATGGACAAATGAAACATTAGCAAATTCTTTGCATTCGTAAATCATACCGATTGTAATATAATTGTATGCGTCATGTTTTTTTTATTTTGATAATTTTGGAATATGTACTGGCTTGTATGCTAGTTATTCTTAAACTGATTTGGCTTATGTATCGGATTAAAATAATATTTATAGTTGTGTTTAGCAAACTTTATAATTTTTTACAGAATGTTATAAAAGTATTTAATAATATATAGATAAGTATTTATAATATAATAAGTTGAATATTATATATTTTTAACTTCCCTTAGTGTAAGTTATTGTAAACGTCCAAAAGTCGAAATTGAAATTTTTGCATTTCTTCACGTTTTGAAGGTTTCTGTACATTTTGGCATACCTCATGAAAAATGGATGTGTGTATGTATGTAAAAATAAATAAAAACATTTTTACATGAATAGCGAAAACTATGCGAATTTTGAATTTTGGTCTTCCGTGACTACTTAAAAGATACGACCAGTCCTCGGGTCAGCGCGAGTTAACGCATTTACTCTACTGACACCGGACTTTCGTTGGCATACCCATTTTGTATACCCAGACCTCATTCTAAAGATCATTTATATACTTCAATTAAATAATTTTTACTTTGCAATTCAGTTTAAATAATTCTTATAAATATTAAACAATATCCTTTATTTTAATTTGATTAAATTTGGTTTATTTACTTTTCTGTAAACATATGTAAGTTATAGTATTTATAATAATCTATTTGAAAACATTTAATATTCCTCGAATTAAGGGAAGTACCAGCAATTTGCCTGAACGCACGATGCCATACACCACTCGAATCAGAACTTAACTACGTGATTTTTGTTAGAAGTAAACCCATTGATTGTTTTATCTAAATTTGCTATATTTTTTATTTGTTAATATTTGTCTGATACAGACGACTAACTACAAACTGTACAAAATAAAATTCAGATTTTTTGGTCAATATTTTAAGATTTAAAAATGCTGTTGTCCTGAAGTAGATATTTTAACACGTTAATCGCAATATCAGAAAAATTTTCACATAGGTTAAAAATGTATCAAAGAAACCTAATGTAGCAAAGAAAAAATAAACAAATATATATAATAAAGTGTGTATTATATATTGTTTATTAATTAAAAAATGTCAACCTAAAATTCCATTTAACAGAAAGAAACCAGTGTTCAACATTTCCTAAACTGGATAATCATATACATTCTATAGTCGCTCAACTTTTTGAGACATCAGTTTCAAGATTGAAAAATAAGTTTGCAATAGACAATATTCAAGACAAAACATCATTACATCTTTGGAGAAATAAACAGAATTAGTGAATCACTAATTTGCCAAAATTCTTGAAAAAACAATTTTTATGTCACACATACGTGTGACATGGGGTTTATGTAGATCGTCTTGGACTCAGACATGACTGACATGGCGATTAAAGCGTTAAATTTGAAATTGTTGAGATTAAGAATAAAATAATTTCAACTATTTTAATCTAAATTACTTATTAACTAGATATGAGCTAAAAAGCTTGTTATTATGAGCGATCTATCAATGTTTGAGAATAACATGTCTTCAGCAAGTTGAAATAGTGATAATATATTTTAACTAAAAGCACCAATGCGTATCCGAAGGCGCTTATCACAGCCCTCGTTAGTAAAAGTTGATATAGATTGATTTAATTTTTGATATTTAAATTTGATAATTTTTTTATCACTCTTTAGTTATTACAGATCTGAGAAAGAAGAACTAACACCAAGTAAAAACTTGACTAAGCAACTTTCATCTTGAGAACCTATTAATACTAAAAAATTATGAAAATCATGAATTTCAATGATTTATAACATTAAATCTTTTAAAATAAAAACTTATTTAAGATATTTGTATAATACTGTCAGCTCTTCGTCTGAGAGTGTTTTTGAGGTACATTACTTTTCTCATTAGGAAGCAGAGCGCGGTATGTTTATCAACAAACCAAGAGCTTTGTTAGTAAAAATTTTATAGTAACACAAGATTTTTTTTTAGAACACTGTAAATTTATACTGCGTAGAATCCTATTCTCATAAAAGTTTCTGGCGCACCTTGAGAGTTCAATTGCAGAGTTCATTTGAGAAAATAAACTACATATAAATTGATTTATAGCACGATTCAAATGTAGAGCTATTTGAGTCGAAATAATATTAATCATTTTTGAAAGTTTATAATAAATTAATGTAATGGTTTTAGCAATTAATTTCGATCCCATAAACCTCAAAATTTAATTAGCATAGAAATAACTAGTAATATTAAGTAGTAATTATTAATTGCTTCCGCGTGAGAAACAAAAACAGCCCTATTTAATAGTTATAATATTAACCCTTTTGACTAGGATGTCGCCGCACAATTCATGTAAAACTCGGAATTCACGAGTAGGAAGTGTTAAAAATTAACTTTCTTTTGAAACATATTTCTTTACAATGTTCAGTCATTGTAATCTCATTTAAAAGTTCAAACAAAGTTTGTGTAGATATAACTAATTATGTAAATTATACATAAAGTGTATAACGAGATAAAAATGCGCTCAGGGTGGATAAGATAAATTGTGTTTGAACTATTCGACGGTGCATGTGCTGACAGAAATAAATTATATTTTGGTAAATACATACCCACACATACCCACAAACACACAGATATATATATATATATATATATATATATATATTTATATATATATATATATCCGACAGACGTTGTTCTGTACTTATGTTTACAATTCAAATGTTCCAATTTTTTTTAATAACCTATACTGATCTTTACCAATTAGTTAAACATTATTATGTTTTTTGCACTATAGTCTATACCGAAATGTATATACATCCACCCATATGGATCTTAAATATACAACTGCCATAAATAAAATAATAAGTAAATAAAAAAATAATTGGCCAAATTGGTCCAGACGTTGTTGAGTTATGCGCTTACCAACACATTTTGCGATTCATTTTTATATTATATATATATATATATATATATATATATATATATGCCTGTATTGTGTAAAATGTATTAAATACTCTATCAATAATACTAAACTTGATATAAAATTTAATAGACGATTGTATAGAAATTCAAAAAAGGAACAAAAGTATAATTTAAAAGTCAAAAATAGTATTCAAACATTATATAGCTATTATATTGTAGCTATATCATTGAAATTGAAGTAATGAAGATGTACATATAACGTATTATAAAGATCTAATAAATTTATCAAAAATAATGTTTTTATTCAGTTTTATCGGTTTCTTGACTTGAATACTATTTTTCAACATAATTTCTTAAAGGATAGGCCAGTTTAGATTTTCAATCATATGTATAATAATAAAAAAAATTAGTTAACCTACGCAATATGATAAATTTGAAAACAGTTCAAACCAAAAATCCTTCATGTTCATGGCCAAAACAAAAAAAAAATACTAAAACAAGGAGAGTTCCATAACTGAGTCCCAAAAGAATTTTGATGATGACTTTTGAATAACTCAAAACTCCTGCAACAGAATGCCACATTTTTCGAATGCTTTGTCAGTAAGTATTTAAAACGATATAATATAAATAAAGCCAAACGCACAAAAATATGCATAAAAAATGCATTCTGCATGCTTCGCATAGCTGAGATCGTTAAAAAACATATTTTGCATTATCATAATGCAAAATAGGTGAGCACAGTTCTCATAGAATAGAGAGTAAAGTTTGTATTATAATGAATAACCTTCTTTTAAATTTAAAAATAAAATGAATTTATTTTCATTTAATGTTCATAAAAAAATAAAACACGGTTACCTTTTTGAGTAGCTTGATACGACTTTAGTTATTACGAGCGACTTAATCCATTAATCACACTTGTATCGTTCTTATTGTTTCTTTTGCGATCAATGTAGGAAGCGCGATTAAAGTTGAAATATTAGTTTTCAAATCCAAGGCAAGAAACTTGCAATCCTTTTATGGCGGCAATTGCACAAAGCAACGATATCTTTCAATATTATTTATGCAGCTATATATAACATCGGCAATTCAGAGTCGGTATTTGCAATTCGGCATTTATTTATAGAAATGAGGAATGAAATGCATTTATGGCAGTTGAAAATGAGAATCAAATAATAACAATGAAAGATTAATATTTCTCGAAAAATCATAAAATAAATTCTAATTAAATTCTATATGTTGGGCCAGTCCTGGCCAGCTCGATATTAAGCAGTATAATAGCAAACCACTTTAGGCTGTACATCTCAAATTCAATCTCAAGTAAAAACGCATTTCGTGAGTATTGCTGCAGCACATATACGACAACACTATTATATATCAAATCTCTACAGTTTACACATAAATAAGACCACTAAAGATATGTTAGCAGGTAAAAAATTATTTATGAATCTAGATCAATGGTGTTGTGCTAATATTTTTTTTGCCGGAACGCTAAAATTTGAAATCCGGTTCATAAAATTTGATATATTTCGATAAGAACTCACAAATCTAATATATTGACTTCTTATATAATTAACTCTATTATATACAGATAGTCTATACATTAAATTGTACAAGTATGAGGTAATCATTGAGTACATAATTTATATTCTTCAATGACATTAATTATATTTATTTTGGCATTATTTGTACTCATTAATACCTACAGGTATATATTATGATATAATAGTACTCAAGATTTATTACAATACTTTATAAGACTTAACCTAATATGATCGATAACCTATTACCTATCATACTATACTATATTATTGTATATCATAGATAGATATCTATTATCTATCATACCGTGAGATACCTATACCGTCATTTATTATTATATACCTACATACTACTGTCTAATTTATATATTCACCTATATTATATAGGTTTTCCTTACGCCCTATGTATTTTTTTTATTACCTCTACCTATCTATTGTCTATACCGGGAATTGAACCCGGGACCTCCGCGTGGCAGTCGCGTGACTTAGCCACTACCCTATCGGGTACCCCCACCAATAATATAATATGGGACGCACTGTTGTTACCGCGAGTCATTTTCTAATTAATTAGATAATTAATACTAAGGTGGCGCGACGACACGCGGCATAAGACGGTTGATTGTAGCGATACGGTGGTGTAGTGGTTAAGGTCGTAGCGTGTCACGCGGCGGACCCGGGTTCGATTCCCGGTAAGGGTACAAATAGCGTGTAAGAAAAATTGTAGGTAATAGGATATATAGTAGATAGGTTATATAATATAGGGATTGAGAGTATATGATGAAATATAGCGTATGGTATAGATTTAAGGTGTAGTATAGAATGCAACGTATAGGCATACGTAAGGCTATAAAAATACACGAATAGGAACCTATGATGTAGGTGTTAGCGTATAAGAAATGCGAATGTATATAAGATTTAATTTATTAATATTATTTTTTCTATAAGAATTTTTATCTCGGTATTAAATATCTAAAATATCCGTATAAAAATATAATATAAATTATTATACCGAGATGGCAATTTATAAATATACAGACTAATACATACAGAATTTGGAATTTTTCTATAATCCGTAATATTGTGAAAGTTTGCATTAGACCTGCAAAGGGATGCGTATTTACCTAAGCTATGAAAATATATGGACAAATTATATGATTTGCACATGTGCATCCTGTGCTCACTTAAACTAAACAATGATCATAATATATTTAACGAATTTTTAACTAGGAGTACGATTTTTAATCTACTACCAGGTTAAAATAATTGAGTGAGCATCAATTCCACAGCACCCTCATCAGATTTTTAAAAGATCAAAGTTTCTATGAATATGCATACAAATCTCAAATTGTAGGCCGAAATTGAGACGATAAGTCTATTAAAATATCAGGGTAACTCTTTTGCTATAAATTTTCAACTAATTTACCAATAAATAAATGTCAATAAAACAATGATTAAAACAAATTACCATGTTGGATTGTAAAAATTTACAAGCTATCGAACGGCTTATATTTTTGCCTTAGATGTCAAAAAATTCATCCAATTATTAAAATATTACATTTTTTTGCAGTTCTTATGCTTTTGTATTTATAGAATTGCTTTTTTTCGTTACAATAAATTTCCATTATATGAATGTCTTAAATTATTTATTTTATTCGACAAACGCCCGCTATGCCCGAAACAAGTCCAACTTATATCCGAAATATTAGGGCATCAGACACTTTTCGGTCTTAAAGTAACATATGCGAAATTTGAAATACACTTATGTTTTGTGATTAATATTTCAGTTCATACATCTCAATTTGTAACTAAATTAAAAACGACTTTGATAAAAAATCTAGATTAAATAGTAATTTTACTATACACCTATTGCGTTATATGTAGACACTAATTAAAAATAAAATTTAAAAACGAATGAGCTCTTTGTTTTGGTATTTCAAACAAACAAAACGGGGGGTTGCCCATCTTAGCTACATATTTCCAACATATGCTACTAAGGATTCGTAAGGTTAACATACATTTTGTAGTTCTGCATTTTGATAGTAAAACAATGAAAGTTTGGTGTTTATAATTTCGAGTAAATGCAAAATTAATAAATTCCGTTAAAAATATTTTCAAAAACCGTATAAGATGGAAAACGTGTAAAACGAGTATCGTGCAAAACAGGGGATAAGAGTACCTAATTTAAAATATTAAGATGAAGCCAATGAAATAATGATAAAAAATATATTCTATTTTTGCGGTTTTGATATACATTACATTACTACATAATTAACTGTATACAGCCAATTGGTGTCTAATAAATAAATAAATATTTTAACAGATTATATTTTGGTTTCCTACGCCTAAACATTATAATGTTTTTAATATTTTGGTCTAAAACTCCTAAAAGTTATAATGTATGTAAACTTCAACCCATTTCTTATAAATAACAGGCGCTTGTGTAGATTTTAAATATTTATTTACTGAGAATTAGAAGTCATTATATCTAATGTTAAATAAGCAAAGGCAATACCAAGAATCGTACGTGATCTTGACTGGCGTTACTCCAAAGCCCATGACGAAAATAATTTTTTTTTGTTGCGTAGTAAAATAATGAGCATTATTGTTGGTTTTGGATCTTTAAGTGACGGAAATTGCCTTTTATAATAAAATTAAGTTATAAAAAAATGCAAAATTCAAAATCATATTAAACAAGTAAATTAATTTAGGTGAAGCATTGATAATTGCAGAAAAAATACTAAAAAGATTCAGGACATACAATCAACACATGGGGATAGTATGTTCTATCAAATAATTTCAAATAAAATTGATAAGAAGTTGCAATTACAAACTTCAATAAATTCATCTACAATGACTACTAATTATAGTAACATTTTTAATTACAAATTGAAATCCAACATATCTCTGCCGATTATTCATTTCCATTTAAATTCATTTATTCATTTTAATGCTTTTTGCTAGGCGCAAATCAAGATTACAGCTACAACCGTCTGCTGATGTCAAATGAGATCTAGCAGAATAATTATTATTTAAAAACTCGTTCATTTTCAATTAAATGGGTAAAAATATTTAATGATATGTTAGAAATATCTAACGAAGTAGAAGTACTACTCGGAAACTTCTTACATAATAGAAAATAAAACAATTCTGAAAGAGAAGATGTGGCAGCTCCAAGGGAATTTAACCAGATAACTTTGCGCACAGATTTGTGAAATGCCACTTATGACTATTTTATACCAACATACCCTCAAAATATTCTAAAAATCTTTAAATTTGATAATGTGTGCTCTTTAACTGCCCGTAGGGTAAGTTATTGTAATCGTCCAAAAATCGAAATTGTTGCATTTTTTCACATTTTGAAGGTTTCTGAACATTTTGTCATACCTTAGATAAAATGGGTGTATGTATGTGTGTATGCGCGCGCCTGTGTATAGATACAAATTTTCGTCCACGTTTTCGGGCGCACGGATCAACCGATTTGAATGATTTTAAAAACATTCGATTCCTATTGATGGGAAGATGTGCTGATTAGCTGTTTAGTCCAGTCGTTTCGGAGATATGAAGCAAAGAGTGCAGAATATAGAAATCGAGTTTTTGAGAAAACGGAGCATCCAATTTGAATGACATTCAAGTAGTGATTAGATTTTGGCAAAGGCAGGTCCAGCCATTTCGGAAATACGGAGCTTCAAAATAATAACTGCAAAAAAATGGCAGTTTTGATAGATCTAAGCATTCGATTTGAATGATTCAAAAAACTTTCTGCTTAGATATTAGCATAGATTAAGTTTTGTTTTCTTTTCTGTAATGCATATATAAACGCCCTCACCTAATTCAAAAGCTCTTATATTTTTCTATGAAATTAGAATAATGAAAGTTACAGTATTTATAATAATCTATTTGAAAACATTTAATATTCCTCGAATATTTCTATACAATACGGAAAGTTCCAGCAATTTGCCTTAAGGCACGACACCATCCACCACTGGCTCTTTTCAAAAACTAAACTAATCTAAATAGCCAATGGTCAAAGTTTTACAAGCATGACGAGATTATACGTCAATTCACAAAGTTCTGCCACTTTTCCATGGCAAGTATATTCGCCAATCACAAGAAAGTGACTAACAACTAAATTACTATTAATAACTTGAGCATAAATAGTGGTCAAAATGTACAGTTAAAAATTTTAAACAAAACCTTTCGTATTACATACACATTATTGTATTTCCAATACAAGCATATACACCTTGATCAAAGTTAGCAAAATCGTACTAAAATTGGCAGATTTTAAGCATATCAACATTTACAATTTTCTTTATACGATATCTATTTTTTCAATTTTCTCTGCAATTTCAATCAGGTGTTGATCCACACAACTTAGTCTACTTCATCATTTCTCTGTATATGGTGAAGTTAATAAGACAGCAACGGCAAATAATGACCGGCTTGCCGATGAGAGACAGGTAGATGTTGGACAGCCCCAGTTCTGATAAATCAAGTTTTTCCATCTACCTTGCAAAAATGAGCTATAACTCATGGCAGATCAATTCTGCCACTTTCTTCTGGCAGGCGTTGAAGGCGTCCGACGTGCCTATCTGAGTTATGCGCATTATTTATTGCGTAATTATTAACGGCAAACGACCGAGATCGGAGCTTAGAATATAAAAAATACTTGCAAGTGCGAAGAAAACGGACAAGTATACTATATATCAGCATTAGATACGGAGTCTGTGATGACTTATTGATATATCTTGGGGAAATAAGAGACATAAAAGGTTGATTGGATGTTTTGATAAAATATTTGCATAGCTTAGAGTAATTGGAGTAGGTTAGTGATTGAAGTTGTATAAACATGCTGATAAACAGGTATGATTTGAGGATTATAGATAATATTATTATGGAAATGTTTTTACTAGAGATGATCCAAATTGTGCACCTAGATTTCAATTAGCATGAAATACCTTGGAATTCATCTCGACAGAAAATTAAGCTGGTCAACGCACATCAAAATGAAAAGAAAACAGATAGAGAAGAAGTTCAAAGAGTTGTATTGGCTAATTGGCAGAAGTTCAAATATGAGCTATGAAAACAACTCATTTCATATAAAACAATAATTATCCCAATCTGGACATACGGAATTGAGCTATGGGCGTGCGCAAGCAATTCAAATATAAAAAAATACAAATAGCGCAATCTAAAATTTTAAGATGCATTGTGAACGCACCCTGTTATATTACAAATGACACTCTACATAAAGACCTAAAAATAAAAACTATTAATGAAATGATAAAAGAAAGAAGCAAAAAATAGCACGAAAAACTACCAGGTCATCCAAACATATATTTAAAAGAATTAAGCAATGAATATCCCACTCGAAGATTGAAAAAAATGGCTACACAATCTTAAATAAAATGTCAAAAATAAAAAAAAGAGAGAAATCTCATAGGAGATAATCTCTTAAATGTATTAACACCAACATCATATTGTCTGAAAAATGTATATTATTTTGATTGACAATAAAACTATGCAAATAAAAAAAGAAGATTCCAATTAGCTTGGTGTGGTGATCATGGCATGATGTTATTAGAAGAATATCAAAATAATAACTGTTATTCAGCGAGGCTTGTTTTGAATTGTATGATCCAATTAATATATTTTTGACACTTAAGTTCTATATCCAAGCTATATAGGAGTTATATCCAAATAATTTAATTATTTATTTATTCAATTAGCGCCAAATTACCATTATCAAATCAATATAATATATTTTATATAAAAATGTGCCTAGTTAAACTTTACCATACCAACTACATCTTCATCGGGACAAAAAATCATGATCGTATTTTAAAGAAACTATGAAGATATCTCACGAAATTGGTAAGAAACGCGTGATTTAATTAGTAGACCGTACATAATTGATTTTACCGTCACCAGTAAAAAGTGAACAAAACTACTTTGCAATTTGGGATACCCAAAAACTATATGTCTCATACTTCTTGGTAATCTCACTCTACCAGCTGGTCAAATTATTGACCAATAATATTTTCTGCAGTAAAAATTAAATAAAATCTCTTCTTCTCTCGTCTCTGATTGCTTTGTAAGCAACTTCTCTAGAAAACTAAGACAAGGCGCCTAATAAATGACCAAGTAAGCGCAAAATTACATGGAGACTTCTAACCGGTGCCAAAGACGCGCCAAGTTGATCGTTTCAACCAGAATGGAACATGTTATTCTAGCGTAAAAGGACTCACCGTCTTGCTAGAGTGTTTTATTATGTCGTATCCGTATGAAATATAAGGTGGTTTTCTTGTAAAACAGGGACTAAAGCATATGCAAATGTCTGCACAGTTATATAAATTCGCAGGGTACTATTTCATATGTTATTGAATTAGTTTCAACTCACTTTCTAGTTTATATAATGGAATTGATTCATCGCGTGGTAAGGTAGCATGGAATCATCATTTTAATAAAAATTAGAAAAAAAATTCAAAAAAAGATTTTGTACAATTCAAATGTACATTTGCTCTAATTGGTTTTCATTGCTGTCACCCACCATATTTCAATTTAAATGCAACCATCGAATTTAAAATCCAATCAAAATTTTAAGCCAACTATGACGATCCTAATACTATAAGATATATAGTATCTATAATTTAAAAAATTCAATTACAAAATATGCATTTTAAAATATATAGGTTCTATGAAATTTAATCGAGCAAAATAAATTGCACTTCCTCATTAGTTATTAAATAATAATATAAATAAACTCAGATTAATCTACATATTGCAAACTGGGTCAACTAAATAACGCAATGTGCAAATGTACACGCATCATCGAATTGTATTCTCTTGTCTATCATACAAAATATCCATAAGTTAATTCCAATTGCAATTGTGCAAATTAATAAAAAATATTCTACAGTTTTAAATTATCGTTAACAAACAATTTATCATTTCCTCAAATTTATGTAACGATTCTTTTCCTCGCACTTGAAGCTAAAAGTTATCCAAGATATGATTGCAATATATAGTTTTCAAGAGAATGTCTGAAATAAGAAATTTAATATCAACTTTTATTTGAGATGAGCTCCCAACGATAACTCGCAAAGTCTTATGGTGTTCTTAGAACAGATATTGCAAGAGTAAAACGATATTTGTGCCTGGTGCAATGATGAAATACCGTAATACAATGCAATCAATTACTCCTATATATCTGCAGATTCGTTGCACACAATGCACATTGAGTTATAAAGATAAAAATAAACTTAAAAAATAAGACAAATTCGCAGAGCTTTATGAAACTATAGCAAATAATTCAGAGGATAAAAATATATGGCTTTAGATTGCATGTTAGTGATATTATAGATTCTATATTTTATATTGATTTTCACAAAAACTCGAAATAATTTTAAATTGATATAATTTTCATTAAATCAAAAATAAGTATTTATTAAAGTAATACTTATTTGTATATAAAAAAAATATACAATTGTATATAAAAAAATATTGTACAATTACCATCTTAATAATCATAAAATATAATAATTGGGATCAATTTGTTTGATTATAAACGGCGAGACATGTCATTTTGAAGTAAAATTGATGAGCATTGCCAATTCCAATATTGTCCGAGCCCTTTCTATATATTAGCATAAAAATTTAATATTTTCGGTCCAATTTTTTTTTTGCAAATTACTGAATCGATTATAATCGATAATTATCAAACCAATTGAAAGATATTAATTAGTTGAAAATCGTGTTGATTCGATTAGTTTTTGGTAAAAATCGGTCCAGATGTTTCTCGATAATCAAATATTAAAAACACATTTGTTCGCGTTTTTTATGAAACTCTGTTTAATCATAGCTTAAACAAACATCCTATTATATAATAGGGCAATTACGAATATTCATCAAAATTTGGAATAATTTTAAGGAATGTAAATCTCAATTCTTAGTAATTAGATCGATTAGTTACACACATCGGGCAGTATTTCTTATTATCTTAAGATAAAATACCATTTACACCTAGCTAGTTTACTACCTAAACAACTGCATACATGGTTTTTAATTTCAATTTGGCTAATTTATATTCATTTCTACTGCAATTTTCATTTACTTAAGTTTTTACTTAATATTATGTCCAAATCAATTAACTTCTATACAAGGTGTCCCAGAAATCAACGTCCAGCCGAAACGGGTTAATAATTGATATCATGAAAAAAGCAAATAATTATTATTGTTGAAATTTAAATGGTTATTTTGAGTTACTTATGTTCTCTTATACTAGAATTTTTTTTATTTGAAGCAATCAAACTATACTTTACTATTTCGGATTAAAAGCGCCCATTTTTCATGAAACTTGTCAATACACTTTAGTGTAATTTTTTTTTAAAGAAAAGGCCTCTCAAAGTTGACCAATTTTCAAAATTTTAAATACATATGTTCTACGAAAAGTATCAATTATTGAAACTTACGAAAATTGTCTCATTATTTATTTTAAACAAAATTAAATTAACCACACTAACCGAAAAATGATCACATTTTTTCCAAAGCCTCATAATGCACTTAAATGCTCATAATTTTCAAACTACGTGAAATAATTTTTGCTTCTAATTTTTGTTTATGACAGTTAACAATCCACTAAATTAGTGGCACTAATCATCATCACAAATAAGAAAATCACCCCAATTCACTAGTTGCTCCGCTGTTCTATACACCAGAAATAAGAAAATTTAAAAAAAATTAAACTTTTATAATAAAAGTAACTTGATCTAGTAAAATTGCATCTAATAGTAAATACCCATTGAGGTAACTACTGATACTGTTGAATTCTGGAACACCCTGAATATTGATGATTTTTAATTAATAGCTACTTGAGTTAATTAAATAATATCTCATAATTCATTATTTATATAGTACATTGCAAATAGCATCAATTCATTAACGTCATGTAGTAATGAACTGGAGGTGTTGAGTATTGAAGATCAACTTTCAACTTGCCACCTTTTAAAACAAAAGAAAAACCGTAAATGCGTTTACAACAAGGTAGCTGATGAAGCACGTCAGCATCGACAGTGTGATGACTACCAATTGGTTACCAAAACAATTATAAATAAAATAAAAACAATAAAAAATCTTGGCTTACACGCTAAATAAACGGGTTTCATCTGAAATACTTCCGAGAAATAGTAAACACACAATCAAAGTTCACATTACTATTTCATAAGTTCAAATCCCCCGACGAGTGTTACATAAGATCGGACCTCGGAGTATATTAAACGGCGAACGTTATCTTAATCGCCGCGGCATGCAAACGCGGCAATATATTTATTAGTTGCGTCTTAATCTAGATTTATACCGGGCAACGCGTCGTGAGTCATCTGCCGGTTATTACACGCTGATTGCACCCTGGTCCGCCTGCGGAAAGCGCGTTCACTGACTTCTTCTATATCCACTAGTGCTTCATCTTCATTGGGTTATATTTAATTCCAAATGTGATGAATGAATTTGAATTTGTTTAAATCAGACACGAACAATAAAGGAATCCGTCATAAGCAATAAGAAACACCTTCTACTAAAAATCTTCTTCCAATCGTAGATTTTTTCGTATTATTTACCAATAAATTGAACTACATTTATAATATCATTCAGAACAAATAGTATTTAGTTCAAATGAAGAAGTCCTAAGAAAAGTGAGCGAAGAAAGGACTCTACTGAGCACGATTCTGAAAAGAAAAGGAAACTGGATTGGACCCATTCTACAAAAAGAGTGCCTCCTGCACGACGTCGTCGAAGACAAAATAGAAGAACTGAAAGGATTGGGAGTAGAAAAATGCAGATGATTGACGACTTATGCGAGAAGACAAAATACAGAGGACTGAAAGACGAAGTACAGGACCAGGAAGCATGGCAGCAGATGTTTGGAAAGAAAAAGTCATAAGAACAAATATAAAGTGATTAATGCTCATTAATTAGTGGTGATAAAATGGTAATGGAAATAATGGAAGGGCAGAAAATCATTGATTTTGTGGTGTTGTCATACCATGGACCTGCCTTCGGGCAGACTACTATTTATTATTATTATTATTAAGTACATAAATTGTATTAGCGCTACTACCATTAGTACTGAGCGATAACGGTGTATTTTAAGATATTTATATCATTATCAATACAAATGTGTTGTAAAATTAAAAACTCAGTTTAAAATTAACTGAAAATTACAATAAAAAACTAGAATTCTCAAGAGCTTAACTCACAGTTAATCTTCAAGCAAAGGCAAACACAATATGCCGTCCATGAACGACACTCGTAGCGAAAAGATTAAAAATATCAATTTCAATCAATTATTTCAAGGAGATTAGTACACAACATCCATTAATTTGATTATTTCATTTTCACTTGTTTCTAGAAAATAACGACCTCGTGCTAAACTCAATTTTCTCGCCGAAATTAGAATTCGATATTTTAATTATATTTATATTATTTTATTTATATTATTTATATAATATAAGTATATTATATACACAACATTTCAAGGAGCTTATGACCAGCATCCATTAATTTGATTATTCCATTTCCACTTGTTTTTAGAAAATATCGACCTCATGGCGAACTCGATTTTCTCGTCATAATTAGTATTCATCAACACTTTTGGTATGTTTTGGTAGCATTCTTTTAGTAAAAAAACAAAAATTTAAGTATTACTTCAAGTATTTTAGGAGCATTACTGTTACTGCACGAAGACTCTACTGATGAGCTGATTTGGTGCTTGGTTTCAAATAGATCAGAGGTATGGACTCTAAATAAATTCATCAGTAACTGCCTGCAGAGTTTCGAAATGCAGATACCATTATAGGTGTACAATTAAATTTTCAAGATCTGTTTTAAACTAGCATATGGACTAAAAGCATAATATTTATTCCTATATATTTATTAAATACCTATATATAAATATTTAAATAAATAGATTTTAATATTTTCGTACTGAGTCCTATTTTATTCTTTTGCCTTATTTCCACTATCAGAATCTGTGAACATATTTTTGTTCTTATTTTTTTGCAATTATCAGAAAATACTTCTGGTCACTTCAGTATGTCTGCTAGTGATATCACGATCTGGTTTAAATATTAAATATTCATTACATCATTTATTCCAAGACAGGTAATTTCAGGTTGAGAATCACAGTTCTCGTTAGTGCGACAAGTGTCTGCTCGCCAACTTGGCAACTCTTCACACAAGCACTATTATCTCATGATCTCATTATCAGATCAACAATTATGATTACGGCACAAGAATCGCTTGGAATTACAAGGTACCTACTGGTCATTTAACACGTGGGGCAATGACCAAGTCTTTTTGCATAGAATTTCCAAACCAAAGCGTTTAGTGCTGGCTAAGTTAGATCTTCGGCAAATCATGGATAAATTTTACAAATTTATTGCATAAATGTATTGTCTAGTTATACCCAGTTTCAATCCTGCGATAACCTGATATCAAGCGGTAGTGATGTCCATTTTAAATTGAAAATCAACAATATGTAAAAAAAGTCCTTTCGTCCTAATTGTCCTAATAATAATTAGTCCTAATGTAGTAACATTAATTTCAAATATAAATACCCCATGAATTGCCTTTTATCGCATGAGCTCATGAAACAGTTGAGTTTCAATAACTATTCAAAAACAAAAATAAAAAATATGTATGTACCTACATCTAATCATCTAAATCTCTACAGTATTATCTAATTCAAATAAACAAGGTACTCATGATTTCATGTAATGATGTAAAATATAAATTTTTAAAGTTCTGAAGTACTATCAAAGTATCAATATTAAATTCGTACGACTTAATTATAACTGATAGTGTAATTATGATTAATATAATATAAAGCAATTTTATCATAAGGCATTTTAAATTGAATTCTATTAATTGCATCTATTAAATTAGTTAGTTAATGTAATAATAAATTTGCTTTACTTGATCTTTGAAGACACGAATAAATACATACCGTAAATATAAATAAATTCCGAAATTAAACATTTATATAAATAGCAAATGGTACGTTATCTATTTTTGAGTTATGACAGTGATAAATCACAAAAATGAAAAATAAAATATGTTGTATGAATAATTTTGATACATTTATGATATAATTCCAAATTAAATCGGTTTTTAGTTATTATTACTTATTTCGTTAATTTATAAATAAATTTGTATGAGGACTCTACTAATAAACAAGCTGAGATTTATGAAAAAAGCTCGGAATAAATTGTACATATAAGATTTCAACTAACATATAGCCTAAATCTGATTGACTGATTATTTGAATTTATATAATTTAAATAAAATAAAAAACTGCGCGTATATCACATATAACATACAATTATAGCCATTGGAATAAATTCGGTAAGAAAGTTCATGCACTAAAAAATCCAATCAACCAATAATTTGGTTGAATTATATAAATTCATTGAAATTATTTGGGCGTATTTTCGTTGTATTATATTGGCCATGAAGGTGACAATCTTCATGGCATTGAGATTTTACACGGAATGGTAATAAGTCATTTATAAAATAAAATCCGCGGAGCAACATGTATAATGAATAATAAATAATAAATAAATAAATATATCTTCTTTAATTATAACTAAGTGACAAATCAGTGATTGTTAAAAGACTGCAACAAATACATGCAAATATAAAACAAATCAGTGTTTAATACAGTCCACAGCTACAAGGGGAATATAAGGGGAATTGAATTGAACTTATATGTTCGAAGAAAAAGAAATATTATAACCCAACAAACTGAGTTATCGAAGTTTTAATAAATTTCATAACTACGTCACATAAATACAGGAATTTCGAACAATAATCTGAAATTTTAGGACATACAAGTTGTGTTTGTGCTACTTTTCGTGTTGAAACTCAAAGTACATTTTTGAACTCTCAATTATCTCTACAAATAGAAAATCCGTGTGTTGAATGAATTAATTGTTGAATATAAAACAAATCAGTGTTTACAGCTACAAGGGTTAAATTATAACCCAACAACCTGAGTTACAGAAGGAGAATTTTAATAAATTTCATAACTACGTCACCGTAAATACAGGAGTTTTGAACAATAAGCTAAAATATTAGGACATACAAGCAGTGTTTGTGCTACTTTTCGCATTTAATTTTCAAGTACATTTTTGAACTCTCAATTATCTCTACAAATACAAAATCTCTGTGTTGAACAAATTAAAATATTTTTTTTACATATTACAAAATTAATTTCATATAAATTACAATCCATTCCTCATGGTAAATTATCCTTTGTGAAACGAAGCTTAAAGAATGTAACACAATATTCTCCATAATAACCATCAATTTACTTTGATACTTTTATTTTGACTATATGATAATTAATATTTAAAAGTCTGACGAAGGGCTTTTGAATGACCGCAGAGTTCAGTCCTTCGGATCGAATGCGAGCTCACGACGACTGGTGCAGTGCGGTCAATGCCATTGCTGCATCTGCATCGCGTTCTCCGTGCTTCGAGGCTTCGAGTTCGTACGTGAAGAACATCAAAAGATCAACGAAAGACCACCATTAATCTTGTGCAAACATCCAAAGATCGAAGCCGTTGTCGATCAAAATTCTTTTTAAAGTAAATATTGCCGGAGAATGCAATATCAGGATTTACCGTTCGAAGCATTTATAATGACTTTTTATGTCTGATAATTAATATCATGCATTTAAAATAAAATATTAGCTCATTGAATTTTAATTTAATATTCATTTTTTTCATTTCATTTTGGAAATTTAATTTCCAAATTGCTTAATTCCTTAATTAATTTTCAAACAATAGTAATTTGTAATACACTTAAAATCTCACAGAAGCGTCAAAATGTTTTATCTATTGTTAAAATAGAACTAAGACTATTAGTTATCAGTTATTAGAAGTATCACAGAAATTATTCTTCACCCACTAATTTCAAAGATCATGCCGTTACGTTAGTTCAAGTTAATGTTTCTGAACTTTAGCGACAAATTTTTGGATTAATTAAATTCGTATTTTGAATAAATATAGTTGAAGTTCAGTGAAATTTCTAAAACACCTTTCTTAATTTTTTTGTTTTTTTTTTAATTTTCAGTGATTTTTTTTCAACGTCCAGTCATTAGAGTAAGTTCACCTCGTGTATAGGTTAGTGCTACCATACGTAGGTTTGGAGACAACTTTTAAGGTTCAATTTACAATTATTTACAGACATAGCTGGGCATCTCGAATTCCGAGATTCTTACCTAATTTAGGCTTAAATGATTGGACTAATATACTAGCAGACCCGCCAAACATTGTTTAGCCATAAAAAATATTTCTAGAAAATATTTAATATAATCAAAAACTATCTTGTTGTAAATGTGGAAGTATGCGATATAACATTGGAAGGGTCAAATAACACAAAATATATATGGATAGCCCATATAAATGTTCTTGGGTCATATTGATAGTCATTCCAAGTGCCAGATAAATCTGAAACCGATTTTATTTAAATAGAATGGCCACATTTCGAAATTCAAGGTTTTGCTATATAATTACCCTGCTGTTTATTAATTTATTAATTATTTAATCACGATGCAAATTCCGAACATTCATTTTCCTGGTATGTTGTGGTATGAATAGCAAACCGAGTGAAATTTCAAAAGCTCCTTTCTTAAAAAAAAAATATTTTTTCAAAATTTTTAATGATTTTATTCAACGTTTCGGGCTGTATAATGTTATCAACTGCGATCTTATTAGTTTAAACGATTTTGATATCTATAATCTTATTTTTTGTGTCTATTTATAAATTATAACTTTTAATGTCAATATAAATGCTAATTTTGATTGATTAATTTGTGAAATAAAAAAATTTAAGAATCATGTATTGTTTTTGCGTCTGTTCTCAAATATGTTGTATTAGGAATTGTTTTTATAAAAATTGATTAAGCAAAAAATTTACTTTCAAGGTTATAAAGGTGTAAATTGGCTATAAAATCAAAATGATGAAAATCAAATGTATGTTTTGTGTCTAATGTATATTTCATCATTGGGACGAAGTTAACGAAAAAACTATTCAAAACATCAAAATATGAAAAATGTAATACTCGTCCAATAAAACAAAATTGACAGATACGTATTACATGTTAAAATAAAATAATATAAATAGCATTATATTCTATCTGAAAGTTCGTATCGATAGTTTTGAGATATTTATAAAATTTAATTTACATATACATTTATCGATTTCGTATACGAATATTAGTAAATTTATGTAATTTCACTATTATTATCTCGATTTTATAGAACATTGATTGAAAAAAATAGATTTTTTTCATTTCTTTGAATTGTTAAAAAATAGTATTCAAAATACAATGAAATCTTATAAGCAGTGGTTACATATTAGAGAAAAAATGTTAGAATAGAAGAAAAAACAATAATTTAGAGTTCATGCATTTAAAATAATATATTTCACTCCATAGAGAAAAGCTTAGTGTTCATTTGAATATTAGATGATAATTATTATAAAAAATATGGTGATGTGTAGTATGCCATATTGTATTAAATTGATATTAAATTTATAATAATAAAGTAAATATTTTGTTAACAAATATTAGATTTTATTGCTCTGACTACATGGAAAAAAGCCTATTGTTCATTTGAATATTAATTGATAATTATTATAAAAAAATGTGGTGAGGTGTGGTATGTCATATTGTATTAAAATTATACTAAATTGAAGTGAAGTGAATTATTCGTTAGTAAATATTAGATTTTATTTCTCTTAATCCGAAGTAAAAGTATATAAGTTTATTGCGCTCCACTAACAAGGAATGAAGAGTGAAGTCCGAAGACGAAACAAACAAAACAAACGTCTGAGATCGTCCGACATAACAATTCGCAATACCTATGTGATTACATCTCAGGAGCAAAAAACTCGATGCGATTTTTTATAGAATACTATTCGAATGACTCATGTAGGTCATAACAGTGCGATCTCCTATGTTATAAGAGTTACCATACCGGCAAGGACGTATAAATTGATTGCCATTGTAAACTTTTTTATAGATATAACGCTTTGATAGCAGATGAGTCTAATAATACTATCCATTTGAATTGCTTATAGAAAGTAAAAGCGGTCGAATGAGTAATATCGTAGCTGATATTGGAATATATACGTCAATGCTGTTTTTAGATTTTTTTGCATTACCTTTGTTGGCGGAAAAGCAAAATGCTTTGTGTCACGAAGTGATTCATTTATGTTAAATATAAACATCTACAGGAGAGCACAAATTGACGCCCACCTTCTATACTACGGAATAGTCATTCAATAGACCAAAAAAGTCATTAAAAGTTTGTCAGATATATGTTATAACGGATATTACATTTATGCTATTTTCGTAACTATTGTTTCTGAAATGTATCTGTACTATTATTTTCGCTGTACCATTCAATATCACTCAAATACATGGTTCGAATATATGCATGTGTTGCGAACAGATTTAACAGAATTTTCATATTTGCTATAGAATCTGAGACTTATTTAATTTTGAAACAATTAAGATAAACAAGAGATCTCATAATCATAACCATTTCATAGATTTTTTTAATATGAAGTCTTTAATATAAAAACCTCATTTTAATCATGTTTCACTTTCCTTACGGTTCTAAAGGGAGTTGGAGTATTTCGTACAAAGTTTTTAAACTGATGAAAAAATTTGCAATCAATGAATTGATTTTCTCAACTGCGAATATTTGCACAACATTTTTATGAATTAGTTATATTGAGTATAGACAAAACGGGGTTGATACTATTGACTTTAAATATCCTGAAACAATTGAGAAAAAGGTTAAGTTTTTATTTTTTTACTACTTCAATAATAAAAAAATCTGTTCACACACACACACACACACACATGTACTTTTTACAAATTTGGTCTCATTCGATTCAGAATGGCTTGAAACAATTTTTAATGCTATTATGAATATATAATTTATAACTTATTTTTATATAAATATAGCTATAATGGTTAAAATTAATAAATGTGTGCATCACGAGTGTTACAATATTACTAATAAACATTATTCAAAATTGAAATTGAAACGTCGAGAAAACATAAAATTAGCGAATCGGATTTTTTGATGAAGACAAACTTCTCCTTCGGGAAGTTAATTATCACAGTATTTTACTATTTTATAATCTCGAATAAATGTGCCAACTTTTGATGAAACTTGCCAACACACTTTAGTACATTTTTTTAAACAAGGACCTCTCAAAGTAGACCCATTTTAAAAAATTTAAATTTATAGTTCAACAAAAAGTTTAAATTCTTGAGAACTTGGAGCAATTGTGATATTTTTTTTACTGTGGTCCTAGGAATGTTATTCACGGTTACGCTTTCAAAGTTTAAATGAACAAAATTAATGAAAATTAACCACGATAACCAATAAATGTTAAAAATTTCAACAAAGCTCTAATTAGCACTTAAAAGCTCATAATTTCCAAATAACATGATAATTTTTGTTCTAAAATTTTCAGGACAATTATGGTCAATACTATCACCTCGTTTCATCTGAAAGTCCCCGTTAAGTTCTGAAAAATTTATTCTTCATTTGTATCATATCATTAAAAATGATTTTAAGTTGAAAGACATAAATTGTTGAAGTCAAATTACTGAGTTAACACATAAATATAAAAACATTTTCTTCTAATTCTCGAAAAACAATATTTGAAGGTTTTTTTTTACCTATGTACGAAATTTTTACCTACATATCAGAATATATTCCTATGAGAGTTTGTATGAAGGAATCCCTATGTATTATGAATATAAAGCATTGATATTCTTTTTATAAGTATTTTTATATGTAAATATGTGTAAGTGTATGTGCTTATATAAGATTACAAAATCTACGATTTGTTACAGACTGTTACGATCTATTGATCTACGATTTGGTTACTTTTCAATAAATGTATATATGCAAGCTGTCATCTCTGAGTTTTTAGGAAAAAATTATTATATGTACACGGGCTGTAATTTCTACGTGCTTTTTTCTATAAAATAATCGCAATATTTGTACCAAAGTACAAATATTGTGTATACCTTTCCTTGTGTTCTCTTATTAAACAATCACTTATAAGATTAAGTACATACCACTGCCATGATCAAAATGACTTCATAGTGCTTATTTTCACTAGTACTACTCACCTGCAACAAAAAGAAAATAATAATTAATTACAAATACAACAGAATCAAAACATTACATTAAATTATCATATTACTATAATCTGACTCAAAATAAAAGCTAAAACAAACGTCGGCAGAAAGCATGAATCTCATAAATTCTAGTCATGCTTTTACTCTGTATGCATTACGAGTTGGTGGCAGTGGATGGAGCATGCAATTCTAAGCCCTATGAGCTAATATATAAGTAAAACATAAGACATGTGCGGACTCGTGCTCGTTTAAATTCATTAATGGTAAATTATCATGCCGACCGCATTACGTGCGGCGACATATAATTCAAACTTTCACACGCTCGAACACGCGATCGTTTAACTGAAGTTTAATACTAATTAATAATAATTATTTATAATTGTCATAGAATGCAATGGTGTATGTTCATGAAGCAGAGGTAATAGATTTCATTTATCGACACGGGATAAGTACAACACAACTTATGAAGTTAGCTCTTTTAAATGCACGATTTAATGATGAATAGATTTAAAAATCATTTATATAAACAAGCACACACATTAATATATATATATATATATATATATATACATATATGTATATATTTATACAACTGGGGATAAATGTATAAATAGAGATGATTTCTTAGTTATATTTACACTTCCACGCGCCACATGAACGTTCACGCGGTAGCCGTATAGCCAGGCATATATACAAGAAAAATCTTACTTTGTAAAACTTTAATGGGCCAATTTTCTAATAAAATATACCAAACCTAATCGTTGTATGACAACTCTATGTTACGCTTCTTTCTTTGTAGTAAACATTGTCAAAATGCTTTGGCTATGCTGCCAGGCGTTTTAGATATAAAACCTAATCTAGAAAACGCATAAACGTCAAAAAAATAATGTTATAACTGCATCTTTCTGATATGCATTTATATCACATGCATGAATTTAGATTGTATGTGTAAAACGACTGATCGCACAGCAAATACATAGCATTTTGGCAGGTTTTAGTACTATTTTATACGAAGAAAGGAGCGTAGCATAGCGCTGCCATAACAACGCCATGTTCATATTAATTTTACCAGAAAATTGACCCAGCTACAAAAAATTGTTTTTCTCTAAAAGTTAGCATTTTCAATAAAAAAGCATCTAAGTAGAAATTGACGGCTAATATAAATGAACAAATATTTTGTAATAATGACTTGCAATTCATGTACATTAATAAGGTGACCATACGTCCCGGATTGGCCGGGACAGTCCCGGATTTCCACCTTGTGTCCCGAGTTAATTTAAAAGCATGATTTGTACCGAATTTAGATCGGGACGGATCGTCGCAATTTTTCAAAAATTAACAGATGAATTAACAAAAATTATGAAAACAAACAAACAAGTGCTAATTTTTTTTTTTCAAAATATTTATGAATAAAATTGAATAGAATATTATACAAGGCTCAAAAGCGCGAAAAACAAATAGACCCATATGAGATATAATATCATAGATGAAAAAGTATGACATATAATCGAATAATAAGTTCTTACTAAAAGTCCGCAATTATTATAGAAATAAATATACCCCCCGTCCCGGATTAGCATAAATAAAAATTGCCTTAATATTAACCATAGACCTCATAACTACAGTGAGCCGAACCTTTGTTTTACATAAAAAAGCGAATCAAAATCAGCAATTATATAATCCACATAAGCCTATATATGCAAATGAACGAAAAAAATCTGTTAAACAATTTTTTTTTGTATAAATGAATTGTGATTTTCAAGTTACAGCGGCAAATGTTCGCACTTCTGTGTATGAAAATGTTATTTCAGATTGAAAAACTTAGCAAAGGTCATAAATATTGATATTGGTATTCTTAACAATGTTCTAGATACATACATAATTTAACAAAAAGACCATAATTATTTGGTAAAATATCGAAAAACGGAAATTTGCTTGGAATTTACTCAATCACATAGAGGGTTAATTAAGTAATAATCATTGATAGTCCTAGGGCAGGTCCGTGAGCTGAGTCCAACTCGATTAAGGAAAGAATATTGTGATAGATTTCATAATGCCACACATAATGCTATCTTGAATTGAAAGCTAATGTGCTATTTTCAAGTGAAAATAAACATCGCGACTGCATAATATCAGGTTGGCCAGAGCGGGACCTTGAACTGAAGTGACTCAACCATTACCCCATCGAAGACTCATAATTAAGTAATATGTGCAATATTAAGTCTCATCAATAATTAAAAGTAAATTCATGCAAGTTTCAATCTAGTTAGATAATTTATATTAGTAATTTTATGCAAATAATAATTCTATTAGAACAATGTGATATCACTATTTAGTACTTACATTAAAAGATTTGAAAGAACCGAATTCCTACTAAAAGTAATAACAGATTTGAAGAATCTTATAGCTGAAGAAAACATATTATGATTAGCTAAACCCCTTCTGACCTTCAAATGATCACCTAATTTTTTTTATTTAATATACAGAATAAAATTTAATTGCCATTAAAAGGTATGACTGCCCGAATAGTTAATGTTAATGTAATTAAAATTTGTTTGTTTCACTGTTATTCTTGTCTTCAATATTATATTAAAGCATGAATTTACAAGTAAGTGTGAAAGATTATGAATAAACTTCCATTGTGAACCATAACATCCACCAGCACATTAGCCATAAAAACAAAAAGTATTAATTCTGTAAAAATCTCCGCTCGTGAATGAAACGATATAAAAGCATTATTATTATCATAAGTATTGTTGTCATCAACATAAGATTTGCACCGTAACTCCGGCCGCAGTATCTCCGTTGTGCGGTGGCGAATCTAATAAACTCGATCCCCGGTCTCACCTGGAAGGCTGCGGGCATCGTAAGACGTCCATTATAAAATCGCAAAAGCTGGTTTGATTTTTTTAATATTCTTTTCATTCTTTTTCAGATTAACGCCGTGTGGAGCTGCATCGTCGGTGTTTTGTTGGCATTACGCAAGCCAACTGGATGCCGCGGAATGAATCATCGAGACAAAAGTACGGGCACGTTGCGCTCAGACAGACGCGGCGCCGCGGCCCACTGATCTTCATAAATGACTCTGAATTTGTATTGTACATAATTCAATTTCGCAAGAAGAGATTTCCGTTTGTCTAATTAAACGTTTATTTTAAACGCAGAGGTGCTAGCGCGATATCGGATGAGAAACAATATGAGGATAGATAATGCATACTTTTCATTTTTATTTTGATTCAAACGTGTAGGCATGCCAAGCTTACACTGGCGTGGATTACAATAATATTTACATTTGAATGACACGAGTCGAATATCGTGTAAAAATATTTGGTTAATAGAATATAAATAAAATATAGACATTAAAAAATTAAACATTTTCAACCGAAGTCATTAAATTAAAACAAACGCATCTTCTAAAAGTTAAAAAATATAGAAATTCAGATATATAGATATTCTTAACCCTCCTCGTATACCTCTGGCCTACTAGACACCAACTCTATCTTTAGAGTTGAACTTGATATTTTTTTATATTTCGAAAAATATGAACTTTTTCAACTTTTTTAAAGCAATTTTTTGAATTATTCAAATCGGACGCTACGTTATCTCAAAAACTGAACTGCTGTTTTCACATCCATAAGTGATGCTATTTTCCAACGGATACTTTTTTGTTAATTAACTTTTCGCTATATCAAATGATTATTACATATTCATTATTATAGAAGTCCACAATTTCTAAAATTTACTATAAAAAATAATACTATATTATAAAATCTATTATATTATAAAATCTATTAAAATGATGAAAATTTCATCCAATTTGCATGTTTCAATATACTTTCTTCGCAATTCTTTGAACAAACTAATAATAAAACCATTTGTGATATACTTTTTTCTTCTTCAATAAGGATAAATGTATTCATTATAGTAAATACACGTATTGCAAAAAAAAAACAAGATTGACATAGTTACGTTAATACAATGTCGTCATGGTCCGATGAGCCAAGCAAAATGTAAGTAATCATGCGGTACTTCCTCAATTTTTCCCGATTGTTCAGCGCGAACTATTTTTAGCGAAAAATCACTATAGCAAAATGTAGCATTTAGCTCTTTGTACTAAATGTAATAAAATCATATTAAATAGAATCATTTAAAATCATAATTCCTCTGTCCGTAGTATGAGTATAACTTATAAATTTCATTATTAAATTATATTGATGATCAAAAAGTGATCTACTACACATCATCAAATTACCACCCAGAATACTGTCAGGTTAATGTTATATCATACAATTGAATTTTGTTTCTCTATTAAATTTTGGAATAATTTGTACAAAATTTAATAATTTGCAATTTTCCTCACAATTTTAAAAGTTGGTAAATCTCAAGTTGCGATTATGTTGGGAAGTTTTTGCAACTGGCCATAAGATAAAATGCCACGTACACCCAGGGGCCAATAAATCCCACATTAAATATTTGCAACAATTTGTTGTCACTTATGGTGAAACATGCATAAAGTCGAACTAATGTTACAGTTTTACTTTGTGCCATTTGAAGGTTAGGTTTTAGCAGTTGATGTGTAAAAATGACTAAACGTCAAAGACATAGTTGACTATTAGCTCAACATAAGAGACCTATATAAAGGCATAGCTATATTATCCAAGAATTAGCCCCCTAAATTCCATAATTTTCTTCTGTTTTTATTTTGCACAACTCAGTATGTCAACTCTTAGGACATAATTACTCTTTTGATCATTATAAAATAATTGATGAATAAAATTGTAGATTTCTTGCAAAATCACAAAAAAAACTCTAAGAATACCAGCATTTAATTTATCTAGGTCAGTTAGCAAACCCCCGGACTTAGCCATAAGTAGGTATAACTTTATAAGTAACATTCTGTTAAGGCAAATAATAGGGCGGCATCCAATAATTTAGTCTTTAGGCACGTTTTATACCGTGCGTGTTGTAACAAATGTTCTTCGAAAGTGCAGGTACTCAGAAAATACACTTTAATGTCATGATGAGATATGGCGCTGAATATAAACTGCGATCAAACCGCCGAGCCGCTCGGCAAGGTACACGATAAAGCAAGCCCGGCAGTTCGCGAAACATACGAAAGAGATTGTTATTCTCATAATTCAACGCACGCAAGAAACATTTTAGAAACATTTGTTTGGGGATAAATCAAGAATGTGTAATCTTTTAAATAAAACCTTATCGATTTGTCTTTTCATATTTTAATTTGAAATCTATAATATTTTATACTGGACCTGGATCTCGGTTCAATATCCACTTCGAGCAGCCTGTGTCAGACAGCAGTGACAACGATTTTTACTTAGAAATATAGATAGCAATATGTTTCCAAGTGAAAACAGCCCTAGTACGGCATTGCTGCATCAATTAAATGCATCACTATTGTAATAATAAAAATTCAGCACATAGAGATGAGACAACTGTTTGAGTTACCATTTATAATAAAAACAAACGTTTGTAAGATATTAATCACAACAGCTCATAGAACCCATAAGCTCTGATCGCTGTTCAAATAAATTATAAAAAAAAAACATAAAAAATAAGTATTTTATTTTAAGTTAAAGTTTCAATTTTATTTTCCAAAAATACACTTCCACTCTTGTCTCTTGTTCCATCATAATAAATTAATGCAGTGATGATCAAGTGCACACTTCAGAACGAAAAATTAAAGCACAATGCCAGGCGAGTGAATTAAATTTGTAACTAATATTTATATTACAAACTTAGACATGAAAGTACCATTGATACATAAAACACGTCTTCTTAATATTAATAATATAATAAATTAATATTTATAAAGATTTTGGCAGCAATATTCATTGCTTAACCTAGTGTTTCGAGAACACAATCAGTAGTTGACCATTCTTTTTCTGTTCATATTATAGAAAGCTATTTTCACTTGATATGTTGGAGATCTATAATTTCAAGCCATTATCTAATGTAACCGCTGCTTGATAACAAGCAGGTCAATATGGGTATCGAAAACGAAACCGATGATTCCGGCCAAGTGCTTGAAGATAGCAAGATAGAACCTCCTCTATCTAATTCTGCGACAAAAATGCTTTGGAAAATTGTAAATGCACCCAAATATGTATATTCAACAATCATAATCTGATTCATTCACAAAGATCTGGGATAGACTCCCTTACAAGTACATATTTATCATACAAAATGATAAGAATAAAAATAGATTAAATGAACATCCTAACACCTCAGATAAAAAATTATTAGATCAAATTAAAAACAAAATAAAAAATAACGAATTATCAATTTATTTAACGTTACTATTTAACAAATAAATCTAATCTACCATTTTGTTTTTACTACTATCACTGTTAGGAACAGCATTACTGGATTTTGATTTTAAATTCTTACGTTATGAAGAATTGATTTAGTGTTGATTGCAGACAGTTAAAATGCTTTTTAATACTGATTCGAAACAATATAGTTAATCAGATAATTATAGAAAAAACTTCAATAATAAAATTTAAATGACCTTGTCTGGTTTCTAGAAAAAATGTGTTATAAGCATTTAGTGTTATTTATTTGTAAATTATAATTTGAATAAAATGATAAATTATTTAAATAAAAGATAGGACTTAATAAAATAGATCATAGGTTGTAGTTTTAAATTGCTTAATTATATATAGTTTAATCTGAACTTTACATAAACAGAATCATGTAATAATTCTTAACTTGTTCAAGTAATTATGAATTAATTTACAGATGTACTTTTAAATATATTCTGGATTTTAATCCATAGAAGATGTGATACAGATTAATCGTAGAAGGACATAATATTGTAATATGGCCAAATCGTTGCATTATACAAATGAGCAATATAGGTGTGGACGGAAGTTTGAAATCCGATACTATTTCAATGACAAGTTCCATGTTGTTTTATATAGTGCACTCTATTTTGTTTGAACTAGAGAACAAATTGGAATGAAATAACCCTACGACAATAAGAAAAACGAATAAAAAATACTAAACTTCCTCGAACCCAGAACAAGGCAAAACCTAATCTAATAGAGGAAAATAACCTACTGATAAGTTGATAGAATATTCCAATGTTTGCAATAACTTATTTTTCATCATTGCGCATAAAAATTAAATATAATCTGTTTATATTAATTTAAGCACGAATTCATTGGAAAAATTCAAATAATTCACAACTTTCTTGCAAAAATATTTACCAAAATCTTTACAATATCAGTCAACGGTTCAAGTTGCAGAATACATAGACATCTAAAATTAATATAAAATAAACAGCAAATTCGCTTTAAAATTTTGTAACAAGAATTGGGTCGTGAATTATTTGGCAAACGTCCAGGATTATATACAAAACTGTTCCAGCCAATGCAGACTAATTGAATTAGCGAAATAGAATCAAACTCTAGTAATGTTTTTTCATTTTGTTATGAGTCAACATAGTTAAAGTAGAGATATGCATTACATCTGCCATTTCGCTGAAAATTAAAATGAAGAGCAGTTAACGGAAAACACATTGCCTGTAATATGTCCGATTGTGCTAGAAACAGCTGGTAAATCACAAACACCCCCGAGTGAACTAAACTGATGTCGACGTTGAAAGATTTATAAAGCTTTGGGGACGGAAACAGGCTCTTGTAACGGTACACGCAATTGAGTTCATCAACTCTTTATTACATGAACCATGGAACATGAATTTCCAACGGATATTGTATTAAGTTATAAATATCAATTGTATAACCACTCCTAGGCTGAAATATTTGTTATACATTTTATGTTACACAAGCTTCTAGAATTGTACAATTATGGGGCCAAATCTATCATAAAATAAGCTAATGTTATGACAAGGCTGTGTTATATATCAGTTTTCATATAAAGTGGTACTAAAAACTCTAAAAATCCTATGTGGTTGCTGTGCAGTCAGGCGTTTTAGATACAAAAGCTAACCTAGAAATTGCACAAATGCCAAAAAAACAACGATATATGAAAGAAGTTGCATTTTGTGTGTAAAATGCCTTATCGCATTTAGTAGCATTTTGTATAAAAACTGGAACGTAACAAAGCCTTGTCATAACATTGGTCTATTTTATGGCAGAATCTAACATTAATGTAAAATATGAGAAATCGTAATAAATATTCAACCAGTACATAGTTTATAATAAAATAATTTCCAATGAAACTATTTATGTTGATAGATATCAGGGTCTTAAAGAGCATACTAAAATATTACGCCATACGACAAGTGGTTTTATTTTAATAATTCATCAAAGTTTAAAAAAATAGATAATAAGATGATTAAAATTTAAATTTTAACAATTTTAAAAGCAATTTAGTCCAGTCATTCAAGCTTAAATTAGGTAAGAATCTTGGAATTCGAGATACCCAGCTGTAAGTCTGGTAGGCTATAAGTGTAATAAACTCAATAAGAAGAAGCCCTACTGCTTGACATCAGACTGTCCGATTTGGTATCGGACCTGCAAGCTTCTTGTTGGACAAAATTATAATTAGACCACGGACATACCCAAATACTTTCTATTAAAGGCATATTATAATTTAACTAACGATTTATATGAACTTCTTCATATACTATCAACTATCCATAACTTTAAGAGCAATTACTGACACTGAATGGTTTGTTAATGATAAAATCATACTTAACAACATCCTTTTTAAATTGACCGTTTATCTAAAAATGGAATGTTTAAATCCAATATTGGCAAATTTACTTGATATTCCACCCGAAAGAATATTTAACCAAATCCCCATATTTACGCTTAGGTAAAAATATATATTACAAAGAAAATTGCTCATTTAAGCAATTTCTACATTTTCTTGTTTTAATTTCATTTATTTTCAATTTAGCTTTACAACTTATAGAGTTCTACCAATTACTCTACATTGCATTTCTCGTGATATACTTTCTCAGCAACTATTCAAATCTCGTATTTTAATTGAGAATTCATGTCATGTGAATTGAAGTTTACAACTATTAAATATTTTTAGCGATATAGTACATCTATAATGTTCGATAATGATTTCCGCGATCACGAAGAAATAAACCTGCTCTTTAATCAAGTCGGCATAAATTGCATTACATTGTTATATAGGCAGCTACTTTCTCAATAGAAATCCATCTGATGATTTTTACTTTGTTTGCATTGATAGATGATTATTATTCGATAGAAGAATTATACAAATGCTTGGTAAATGTTACATTTGATAAGCCCAGCGATTGCTTCATCTCCAAAATGATTTTTTGGCGAAACTAGATGCATTTTGCTCACATGTTATTTTATTACATTTTAATTTCTCTCGTTTAAATTTATTTTATACATACTTTTTTTATTTATATATTTTTCATCATATTGCTTCGTTTTCCAATATGTTCCTTTCCTTTTTTATGTATAACTTTGAAAGATCATTTAGTTCTAATATGATTATTGAAATAAATCAATAATAAACTAGTTGAAAGTGGCATTTTGTCTTAAGACAAGTAGCAAAAACTTTCCGATAGTACTAATAATTGACGATGCCATTGACAAAAATTGACAAAGGTTATGAATCAATGTGCACACATGACAGTCATTCCTAAAAATGCGGACAAACACTGTTAATTCCTTAAACCAATATGATGACATATTTTACAAAAGAGGGTTTACAAAATATAACATTTTTACAAAATATCGAATAATATTTCAAACCAGATCAAATAATATTACAAATATTTATAATAAATTCAAATATGAAACAGCCTATTTTCAATTATTGTTTTTTTTTTTACTGACTCTATATATGCTAGTGAGAATTGAAACACAACTCCCAATGAGATGGTGTCAAAAATGGTTCGTTGTTTTTCATTGTATTACGTGATGAAAACTTGCCCTTTGATGTAAATACTTATAGATCAACAGTGGTGCTACTTATATGTTTGAACAAGAGCCCAAAGGTGGAAAATACCATGGCGCCTTTTGCTTTGCCTCTTCTGTGCAACATCTGTTTGAAATCTGACACCGGATGAACTAGAAGACTTGATCGGATGCCCGTAGGTTGAATAGTAATTTAAAAAACATAATAACGAAAGCACAAGGCAGTATTTTTGTTATTGACAATGAAAATTTAATAATACAAGTTTCAAAAACACGGCCTACAACTAACTAATTAAATCCTTTTTTCCCAGATTTGAATGCAATATTACTCTATTAGCTTTATGAAACACTACTCAATTACTTATGAGAATTCAATAAAAAAATCTATATACATGTACCAGCTATGATTTGTTGCCCTACCGTAGAGTGTTTATATTTATGTAATATTATATCATTCAATATAATAATTCTAATAGCCTAGATTTCAGAGATTCTTAATTGGTTTATAAACAAATTAACACAATAATCGCCATGATAATCATAATAAATATTTTCAGTTCAGTTCAAAATGTATAAAAAATTTTTTTTTGTCAAAATTACTGGAAAAACACTATTTTTTATGTTACTTATATATGACTGACATGGTCCTATACTAAAACTTTTTTTTCCTTCTACCAAAGCTACCTTGCGCGCATACACATACACACATTCACCAATTTTTCATCAAGTTTGAAACGAATAGATATAAAAATTATTGTTTTTATTTTTTTTGCTATTACTGTAACTTACTCTAGGGAAAGTTAATAATAATATATTAATTATCTTCAGTTAGAGCCTTCCAATATTAATGAAGCGTTTAATTTATTACTAGATGATCTTTTGTCCTAGAAGTAAGACCATGATCTACAAATACTAGATCACAGTCAGGTTTTTCCAATATGCCAATGATAAATATTCAATCATATCCGGTACAACAATAGATTGTCTATTTTATTATTCAAGTGTTTCAAATTTAAATTTGCTAAAACATATTTATTTGAAGATGTTAGTACCATAAAGGACTTGCAACGCGGCAGTAATGGTTTGGTAATGAAGTTGTAGTTGAAGAACAAAAGCCTGGGAGCCGCTCTATGCTAATGGATAGTTTGTACAATGACACATAATTTGCATTTAACTTGTTTATCTAATAAGAAATACTTACAAGCACTTATTGACCCATTGAACTACTTAAGAAACTTATTGTTTTAGATACTATTGTTTATATTATATAACAATGCTGATTACATATATTTTATAATTTCTTAGTCAACAAACTGATGTTAAATCGTCTTCTAGTATCACTTTTAGTTAAAAAATTGCTTAAATTTGCAATTAAATTTCATGAAGTTTATTAAGACATAAGTATATCAAATCAACTGTAATAATTATTATTGATTCATGGACTGAGAAGATATAAGATGTCTAGCCAAAGTAAATAAATCATCGACTCATATCACAAAAACAATATCTTTATCAACATTGTAAAATAAAATAAAATCAATAAATGATAAAATTAATATAATACTTGAAATTTATTTCCAGTTTAGTCATTTACAGTATCTATCGAAATGAAGTGCACGTGTTTCGACAACTTAATTTATAAAAATCATGCGGGTCCCATGCACATGAGTGCGTTTAATCAAATAGAAAGCCGGATAGCTCCAATGCTTTGAAATAAATTTATTGAGTAATGAAAAAAACATTTGAAATCTGTCATAATATGCACTAAACGATAGCAGTAATTTCGAAAATCACTGATCTGCAAAAATCAATATGCTCTTATTCTAGCATTCGATTCGAGAATTCAATATAGATACTTTTGAAAATACTAAATGACTAAAATATAAGAGATGATTACAGAAGCTACTCTTTATATATATTGTTGATACTTTGATTATTTTTAGTATTTTGCTAATACAAAAATAACGTAAATAAATAAAAAAGATACCAATTATTCAAGTAATTATTAGGTAAATTGTATCTACTATACAGGTAATTAATATCTTGAATTCATAAGATCTATTGCATAAAAATATAGAATGAAGTAGAGAAAAGTATTTTGAATACATCAATATTTTAAAAATTTTGAACTGTAATAATAGTCAATAAATTTTAAATATTTTTATCGCTAAATTAAATTCAGATAAATTTAATAAATTGATCGTTTTTAATAGAATTTAAACATTATTTGAAGTTAATTTATAATGATAATATATGTCATAGCATATATATGAAGAACGGTCTGATTATTTTTCGTATTTTGGTAATACTTTGTATTTGAATATATATGAAAATTCGTTCACTTAAATAATTATTAAGGAAATTAATTAACCTTATCTATTTGAATTTGGATACAAAAGATTGGCAACTACTCTATTTATTACATGAAACTACTAAAGTATGCACAACCATTCAATGTTTAGGCTAAAAAATTATTTCTGGTTGAATCAAAATTTTAAATTTAATTGAAATCGTAGTCAAATAATCTCAAATATTTTTTATCGATTCTAAATTAAATTCCGAATATATTTGATGAAATAATAATTATATTGACTAGTATTCAAATATTGCAGATAATTTAAAATAATAAGTTATCTATTTTTATTAAATCTTATATTATTGATATTTAATCCCATCTACTGATGGCATATTAACCAATAGCATTTAATTTATATATTCACATGGTTTTAAATATTCATTTAATTTTATACGCTATAATTTACATAACTTATTTCAATCATATAAATCATAAGAATAATTATTAATAATTAATAAGAAGTAATAGTACTGGTTAAAATAGTATCATCAGAGCTAAGTATAAATGATTGAAACACTTTAATCGCGAAAAATTAACACGGACCATTGTAACTTTATAAGGCAATAATATAAAAATGTATAAAGAATTTTTTTGCCAAAACTAATGGAAAAACACAATTTTTATATAAGTCACAACATATGTGACTATGTGGCTCTATATTAAAACTTTTTTTCTCTATCGAATAATAAAACTGAACATCTACTCAATTAACTATATTATTAATTGCCCTTGCAATTATAATATTAAATTTGTTGCTTTGATAAAAACATCTTGATAATTTATCACAATTAATCATAAATAATTGAATGAGCAATTAATTCAATTGCAAGTGACAGTTATAAATTTGTAACAGCAAAAGAATATTTTAAGCGAAGGCTGTTGGTTACCGACCTCTGAATTTTAATAAAAATGTTCAGCTTTTCAAGTATGCTTGAAAATAGTTTGTTCCACTACATTCATCTCGTGGTGTATGGAGCAGACTTCCGAGCTGAATTTAACAAAACAGAAGTTCACCAGTACTTTGTTGTTGGCTGGGAAAACACATGAATACGTATATCGTGTTGGAAAAAACTCAATTTCATGTTGAAAGAATTAAAAACTTGTAAATGTTAATATTGCCAAGCTAAAAAATACTATTTCCTAACTAAGAAAACAATCTTTTAAATAAGTCCTTTAAAATTTCAAGCAAACCAAATAAAATATGATAATGCAATATGCCATGAGTTAAAATGTTGTAAAAAGCTCATGAGTGAAATATTTTTTTATTTAACAAATATGTTGCGTTAATTGAAGATTAACAAAAAATTAGTAGATTTTTTTTATTAATTCAACGATCAGTACGCCAAATTAAAAAAAATTTAAGTAAGCATTGACAATCATTTAATTACACGTTTCGATACTATATGTGTATCATGATTGAACTGAAATTTATACAAAACGTTGCATAATTTTGAAAAAAAAAAGAATTTATTATTTTTATATTACTGCATTTATATATAATATTGAATCAAAATAATGTGTTCAGTGAAGACGAATGACTCCAAAATATAAAAATGATAAAAAATTAAATTATTATCAAGAATTACATTGTTTGTTCTAAAATTAGTGAACTTTTTTTTAAAATACAAAAAGAATTAGGCAAATCGTAAGTGACTTGAAAATGAAAATTGATTGTCCGAATTAAATTAAAATTTAATAACCCTAGCTTTAAGAAAAAAAAAGTATTAACCTCATATTTTCAATGTCTTTTTCAGTAGTTATTGTTGTCATCGATTCAAGTGTAGATCGTAGCAATCATAATGATTAATTATTATTAATCTCATATAATAATATTATTATGTGATAATTATTATTAATATTCACAATTTTAACAATTTGGTATGACATAATATTTAGTAAGACAAGTTATTTAAAATTTGCATCTATTGTTATTTAAACTATATTTAGTATAACACTTAATAAAACATTACAATTGGATAGGGGCCAACACAAAAATAATTTTTAACGATTGTTTTCAAATTTAAATAAAAATCCAATACGCATTTTAAATAAATTAATTGATTGGGCCTTTCATAATTATGAGGAAAGTAAAATAAAGCTAATAGAGTTATGTGTTATTAGTGTTATTATAACGTAATTTCTGGAAAACAAATGCATAGTCAAAAAAAGTATTTTTTTAATTATTCGAGATTATAGTATGAGTATAAACTAATTAGTTATCTAACTAATTTTAGATTAAATATATTATTAATATATGTTGTAAATTAAATAATATTATAAGAAATTATTTTAAATGATTAAGTTATTTTAAATTAGTAATGATTAAAAGTTAATTAGATAGGTGCTTTTTATAATTATAAAAAGAGTGAAAATTTATAGTTACTTGTGTGATACATATATAGATATATAGATATATTTATGACAATACCATGGTGTATTGTCATAAATATGTAAATTTATTTAAAAAGTAAGTTTGCCATATGAATAAGCTTGATAATTAATTATCGACCATCCGATATTTCCTATTTAACTAGCCAACATATTCAAAAAGCTCTTGTCGATAATTTCCTCTCGAACAACGACAAATGTCAAAAACATTAATTCTCGATAGACACTTGTCAAATTCAAGGATAACCAAATAATTTTACATATTCGTGTTGTGCAAATTTAAATATTTAGGCAATAATTAACATGACAAAGCGAGTTCATATGTGCAAACAATGATTTGTTGTAATAACTGATAGCTATGAATAATATATATATATATATATATATATATATATATATATATATACGTATATATACATTTATTTACAAATATTTATCTTTAACGATACGACCAAATAAATGCAACATAAACCAAATAAATGCACATTATCTTATATATAAATTGATATACGAGTATGTGCATTGGTTTATATTGTTGTATTTATTTTACAGCTTTCATAAATCAAATCAATTTAAACAATAAACAAATTATAAGCAACATATATATGCTAGATAAACTAACAATAGACTAATAAAATATTTTAAAATAAATTTGGACGTATATAGTACTTTGATATGTATGCAGAACCATGATTATATTAGTAACATTTATAGTTTTTTACACTTGTTATTCCCCTTGGGTAAGTTATAGTAATCGCAAAAAATCATTTTTTTTTATTAACTCTTTTATTTACAACTATCCAGTAAAGGACATTCAGTAAATTTAATGACTTTACAATAGTCCGCCGAAAAGGGACATTGTATATTTCAAAGGTTTCTGAACATTTTGACATACCTTACAATTGAGAAAAATGTATGTATGTGTGTGTTTGTGTGCGTACGTATGTGTGGGTGTATGTGTGCAAATACAAATTTTCGTCGACGATTTCGGAAACACGGATCAACCGATTTGAATAATTAAAAATACATGCAATTCGTATTAATGGGGAGACGTGCTGATTAGTTCTAGGTAAAAGCAGGTCCAGCTGTTTCGAAAATACGGTGGTAAGATTTTTTTAAAAGCCAAATTTATTGGTCAAAAATGATCATCAGTTACATCAAATTATTAGATGTTTTATAGAGAATTTAATAATAATAATTTCATTTACATTTTTGTAGGATCCGTACCAATGTATTAATTTTTTTTTTTTTTAATTTTTGAAATTCTCAAAAATCTATTTTTTTAAAAGTTGTCGAACGATTTATAGCTTTTTTAAAAATGTAAGTTTCAGTACGGGAAGTTCCAGCAATTTGCGTTAAGACACGATGCCATACACCGTTTATCGCATTAAAATATTGAGTTTATGTAACAGTACAATGCATTCTAAAAATTTTATGGAAAACAATTAATAATAAATTATTCGATCGATTAACTTAAAAACGATCGACTCTTTTTATTATATAGCGGAATAGTTATAAAAACAATTTTTTGTTAAAAAAACGATCAACATGCAGCAACTTGTTTTTAATTTATGCTAATAAGTATCTCCAGCAAAACATAAATATATATTTATTTATATAAATTAGATTTAAAAACTGTGACCATATGTTACCCAATTAATTTGAAGAAACCTAACCTACTTTAACTAGAATTTCTGTTAGTTAAACCGAAATACGAGTGACCTAGAATCATATGACTTTGAAACGTTTTTTTCTTCATTTAATTTATTGTAGCTCTCCTAGACCGAATGCGTTATATATCAACGTGTCAATTTAACTTCCCAGTTTTCAAATAATCGACAGAAATAAAACTCTTCAGCTATGCAGACGTCGGCGTCAAAAATAAATCGTCAGTGTTTATATCTCTACATGCATTGTTGTACCATCACTAGAAATCAGACTTTTGTATGTTTGAATTCTTATCTGTGTTTTTTTCTAAACTGTTCCTTTTATGGGCAAAGGGCCCTAGATAACCGAAGAGAAATCGATTGGGACATGTACTAACAGAAATGAAATATTGAGTCTTCGTGTACCGAAAGATGCAACTCGACATGAGGTCTTGTTAAAATTCTAGGTGGTCCCTAAAAGTGATACATGTTTTGAGAATTGTTTTATAGATAATGTATTAATTTATTGTTTAATAAATTTAATTGAACGTTTTATTGGCGTTTACGACTTCTTTATGACTATAAGTTAATTATTTCTTTTTTATAATCCCTTAATTTATATACAATTCAATACCAGCAGGGAACATTTACAGGCAAAGATTCGGTAAAGAAACATATGAATATATGATGTATCATTCATTTAATAGTAATTTATAACTAATTCTGTAAAATAAGATGAAATAGTAAGATGTCCAGTAAACCAATTTAAATAACTTTTTCTTAAACAGTAAGCAAAGAAAATATTTTTGCAATTTATTGCTCTTATTTCTACTCCAACGTTATTTATGGCATTTAATTTTAGGGCTTTTCGCCTTTTCTTATATCTGTTTTTCAATTACAGAAAAGCCAGAATTATATTTTCTGTGTCTTATGAAAATATATCCATGTGTACAAGGTTTTGCATTTTTCTCTTAATTATCATCTGTTACATAAAAAAAAAACTTATAAACTTCTTTAATTTGAGTTCATATCTTAACTTCAGACAGATTGCTAAAACTTGCTAGTTTTAAATTAATAGTCTAAAACTTTTGAATAAACTACATCTAAATATTAAAGAATTAGAATGTTTTGCAAATTACCTAATATGCAGTGGTGTTGTCGAGTCGGAACGCGCCGGAACGTCGTTCCGGCAAATCATTTTTGGGGCGGAACGCGTTCCGGCAAAAAAAGATATAAAAAAATCGCTACATACAGAAAATGATTTAATAAGTATATTTTATAAATTATTATTCAACTAATTTTTATTAAATGTTCTTATTATTG
The DNA here is from genome assembly GCF_003426905.1 of Ctenocephalides felis. Taxonomy (NCBI): domain Eukaryota; kingdom Metazoa; phylum Arthropoda; class Insecta; order Siphonaptera; family Pulicidae; genus Ctenocephalides; species Ctenocephalides felis. Next base: position 21,190,667 of record NW_020537324.1, on the reverse strand, counting down.
TAATAAACGTCGTTCCAGCAAATCATTTTTGGGGCGGAACGCGTTCCGGCAAGAAAAATATAAAAAAATTGCTATGTACAGAAAATGATTTAATTAGTAAATTTTATACGTTATTATTCAACTAATTTTTATTAAATGTTATTATTGTAATAAACATACATACATGTGCACAAAATCGGTTTTGTAATAATTTTTGTTTCTTTCCTTTTCGAACGGAACCGGAAAAAACATGAAAACTGGTTTTAGAACCGGTTTTTAAATTTTAGCGTTCCGGCAAAAAATATTAGCACAACACCACTGATTTTATCAAAGTCGTTTTTAATTTAGTAACAAATTGAGGTGTATGAATTGAAATATCAATTACAATACAGTAGTGTATTTCAAATTTCACATATGTTACTTTAAGACCGAAAAGTGTCTGACACCCTAATATTGCGGATATAAGTTGGACTTGTTTCGGACATAGCGGGCGTTAGTCGAATAAAATAAATAATTTAAGACATTCATATAATGGAAATTGATTGTAGCGAAAAAAGCAATTCTATAAATACAAAAGCATAAGAACTCTTTTGCTTTTAATTAAATTAAAAAAAATAATATTTTAATAATTCGATTAATTTTTTGCCATCTAAGGCAAAAATATAAGCCGTTCGATCGCTTGTAAATTTTTACAATCCAAGATCTATTGGTAATTTTTTTTAATCATTGTTTTATTGACATTTATTTAGTGGTAAATTAGTTGACAATTTATAGCAAAAGAGTTACCCTGATATTTCAATAAACTTATCGTCTCAATTTCGGCCTACAATTTGAGATTTGTATGCATATTCATAGAAACTTTGATCTTTTGAAAATCTGATGAAGGTTCTGTGGAATTGATGATCACTCGATTATTTTAACCTGGTAGTAGATTAAAAAATTGTACTCCTAGACTAGTAATTCCCAACGTGGAGCGCACGCCCCACAGGAAAATCCATTTTTAAATTCAGAGGGGGGAGGCAAATTAAAAAATTACACGACTAACCCACTTGCTTTAGGTGATTTGAATATAATTTGTAAATACTGTTAAAAATTTGTTAAACATATTATGATCATTGTTTAGTTTAAGTAAGCACAGGATGCATGTGCAAATCATATAATTTTTCCATATATATTTCCATAGCTTAGGTAAATACGGATCCCTTTTTAGGTCTAATGCAAACTTTCTCAATATTACGGATTATAGAAAAATTCCAAATTTTGTATATATTAGTCTGTATATTTATAAATTGCCATACCTCCCAAACAGCGGTATAATAATTTTTATATTATATTTTTAAATTTAGAATTTTTAGAATTCAGTAAGTTGCGCGACTAAGAACACCTTAAGGGGGTATTCTACTGTAGAAGCATGAATTTTGGCCGGTTTTTGAAGCGCTGAATAAAGGAAACAAATAATATTTTTACTATCGATTTTTTATGATTTGTTTATTGATATTTTATTATTACATAAAAAAATAATTAAAAAAAAAATAGAATTCACAAAGTTATGAGCAGTCAAAGTGGGGGCTCAAAAAAAAAAAGAGGGCGTCCTGGGGTGCATGGTTCCAACCCTCCTGGTGATCCGAAACATAAAAAATAGATTGATTCTTAATTATTATAGATGCCGCTATCGTATGAACCTTCGATAAGTTAAAAAAAATTTTTTGTTTGAATTGCGACAGTTTGAAAAAAAAAATTTTTTTCATGTTTTTTTTAACAATTCCGAATTTTTTAAAAATACTAAATAAAAAGTTATAGTTTTGCGAAAGGTCCATGGGATAGAGCGATGTATAGAGAAGATCCTCTCCAAATTTTAAGTAAATCGGTTTATTAGAACTCGAGATATTCTTACCACCAGCTCGAAGAAAGTAGTTCCGAGAAAAACGCGTTCAAAGTTTGAGACTCGGTCGGACCCAAACCGAGGCCACGTTACTTAAACGGATATAACTCAGGAAATAATAGTGATTTTGAAAAATCCTTTAATGACATATTTCTGAATAACTAAACTTTGAAAATATGAAAAAAAATTTTTTTCGATTTTTTCAAAATTCTACAGTAGAATACCCCCAAGAAATTCAGCTCGCACAAGTTACTCAAACATTTAATAAAATTTATAGTTCTATGTCTATTGTCGCATAGTGTACACAATCGTTTAAAAGTGCAGTAATTAATTTTTTATGAAGTGATAACGGCAAAGGCAGCAGTAAGGTGTAATCGACGCCTTAACGGATATTTCAGAAATTTAATACCGAGATAAAATTTCTTATAGAAAAAATAATATTTATAAATTAAATCTTATCTTATAATTCTTATCTCATCTTATCTTATAATCTTATATAAAGACGCATTTCTTATACGCTAACACCTACATCATAGGTTCCTATTCGTGTATTTCTATAGCCTTACGTATGCCTATACGTTGCATTCTATACTACATGCCTTACATCTATATACCATGCGCTATATTTCATCACATTACATTGTATACCGAATACACCTAACCTATATCTACTATATATCCTATTAGCTATATATTTTTTTAAACACGCTACATTAACCCTACCGAGAATCGAACCCGTGTCCGCCGCGTGGAACGCTACGACCTTAGCCACTACACCACCGTAACGCTACAATCAACCGTCTTTTTTCGCGTGTCGTCGCGCCACCTTAATATTAATTATCAATTAATTAGAAAATGACCCGCGGAAACAACAATGCGTCCCATATTATATTATTAAGGGGGGTACCCGATAGGGTAGTGGTTAAGGTGCGCGACTTCCACGCGGAGGTCCCGGGTTCAATTCCCGGTATAGACAATAGATAATATATATAATAGGTAGAGATAATACATAGGACGTAAGGTAAACCTATATAATATAGGTGAATATATAAATTAGACAGTAATATTAATAAGAAGTAAAAGGTATGTAGGTATATAATAAGTTAATGACGGTATAGGTATCTCACGGTATGATAGATAATAGATATCTATCTATGATATACAATATAGTATGATAGGTAATAGGTTATCTATCATATTATTAGGATAAGTCTTATAAAGTATTGTAATAAATCTTGAGTACGTTTATATCATAATAAATACATGTAGATACTAATGAATACAAATAATACCAGAATAAATATAATTAATGTCATTGAAGAATATAAATTATGTACTCAATGATTCCCTCATACTTGTACAATTTAATGTATAGACTAGCTGTATATAATAGAGTTAATTATACTATAATAAGTCAATATATTTCATTTGTGAGTTCTTATCGAAATATATCAAATTTTTTGAATCGGTTTATGAAGCGGGTTTTAAATTTTAGCGTTCCGGCAAAAAAATATTAGCACAACACCACTGCTAATATGTAATATATTAAGAAACTTGAATTAATTAATATGTAACATATTAAGAAACTTGAAGCGTATCAATGAATATATGTTATAATTTCTTGAACACATATCAAGTTTACTTTCTTACAATAAAATTTAATTTGTTCAAAAAAATCATTAAAAATAAATATATGTACTTAAACGCAATAGTTGATAAAATATTAAAGCACAATTATATTAATGAAGTATATTATATTTAATGAAGAGTTTACATAGTATTTAGACATAAGTTTTCTCCTTAAGATTTGTTGAAACATCAATATATTTAAAAAAAATTCACTAGGCAGAATCTTTGGTAGCAAGATTATTACTATGTAATAGTTTAAAAAAAATCAGTGAAAACTTCATAATCCAAAATAGCTAAAATTCTGTATATTCGCTTACAACTTTTTTATTAACAAAAATAAGTATGTATTATTTTTAATATGATTGTTATGTACAAAAGTCGCCTCGAGGACCATCCAAACCCACTTGCCAGAGAACTATTCCACAACAATACCAGGGCAAAATTAAAAAAAAAATTCATTTTACTTTAAAGTATGTCAATTTTCTAAATATCTGAAAATAGTCAGATGGTTTGGAATTTTTAAAGTCATTGTTTCCATAGAGTTTGTAATGATAACATCTACATGAAGTTAGGTTTTATATGCGAAATGCCTGATCGCACGACACATACATGGCATTTTAATAGTTTTTACTACCTATTTATATGAAGATACCAATTTATAAGAAGATTTATATGAAGGACTATAACATTTCTATTTTATAAGAGAATTATCCCCTAAAAATGCATTTTGTGGAAATAGTAAGCGTTATCGAAATGAATTTGACAATGATTCTATGATGTACAATTTTCTTTCAGATCTCCATCAATGTTTATGGACGACTTCAATATTCTATTAATTAAATTATTATGGTAAAATCTATTTTGATTTACACATTAAATACACTAAATGCTGAATCATATGTTTCGAAATACATGTTCAATAGAACTCGAAGCATTGGGTTACATGGATAAACTGTTTTGAAATGAAGATCTTGTTCTGAATACAGAATCATTTTATTATGAAGCGTTTTTCTTATCGCATTGGTTAGCCGTCTGTTTAATCGAGTATAAATATTTATGGAACTAAAATTCTTCATTCTCCTCCATATATAGAACAAAGCCCTTTCATAATAACGAAATAGGTTGGAAGTAAATTCCAAAACTTATTTTACTCACTCAATGATATATTTTTATATTCTTCTTTAAATTTTTAATAAGTCGAAACTTCTGATGCTGTCACGTTTGTTTTATGTCACTCTAAAACTTTGCTAACTGTGACGTTATTACCGTTAATAATAAATCATGTCGTAAGATATAAGATATAAAGATATATTAAATGATAGAAAACGTAATTGTTAAAACCATAAAGTGAGTTAGTTGAATTTTATGTCTGCTGCTATGACGTTAGGGAATGCTTATTTTGAGTTTTACGATGTAAAATATATGAATCATCTCAAATTTAATTTTGTGCTCAAAAATATTTGTTAATAAGATTTTTTTTAGTTAAAAAAAATTACTTTGTTTCGTACTTTATTAGAATGAAGATACGTTTCCAGTGCGTATTTGTAAATATTTATTGAAATTTCTTTATAGTTCAAATCACGTAGATTTTCCCGGAAGAGGCCATTTCAAGGTAAACATAATTTTGATTTATATATTCAATCAAAATTGAATCAGTTTTCCTTGATACCAGATTGTTCGTAATGGAGACCAAAGCAAGATTTGTATTGTCAATTTTTTTATATGGAAAATATTAGCAAAAAAATTACTCTAGTATCTATTTTTCTCCCTTAGCAAGACCAACAGAGGGACTCAGAATGGCATTGGATTAAAACTAACAAAGTTAGATGCGAGTTTTTGACCCTTTAAAAGGGATAATCACTAGATTAAATCCAGTACATTTACTAGGTTCTCTTTGAAATTGGATGTATGTATTACAAAAATCCATTTAAAGAACTAAATTAAAACTTATATAAAAGTAACAAGTTTTGTGAAACAAGATTGAAAAATAAATACGTTAACAAAAGTTACGAGTAAAAAATCATAAATCTATGCTTAGATTAAATCTCATAAGCCAATTAGCAAATTTTGTTTGGAATTTAACACCATGAACTATGTTGAAATAAAGCATAGCGTAAAAAATCTTTAAGAAACAAATTCAATCAACTAGAAAAAATAATTGTCATGTTTTTTTTTCGCAATAAAATATATCATTGAAAAAAGTTGTTCGCAAGGTTCACTGTCATTGAAACTGCATGATAAAAAAGTAGAACTCTTGTCCTTGTGTGCAAGAGCATATTATTTCTAATTTAATTTCACTATCTAAAGACATTTAAAAAACAAAACATCGTTTATCTAATTTTATAATTAAAAAACTCAAATTGTTATTAATAAATTCAATAACAAATAATTGTTTGTCTTAAATAAACACCATTGAATCATGTTGTTTATGAAAATATTTTCTAATGCACTCAAGATACACTTATACTACTGAAAAGTAATTAATGGCAAAGTGTTATTAGAACGATAACGTTGTTGTTAATAATAGATTTTAACGTATAAATGGTCATTAATATGATTGATTATGGTGCAGGCAGTAATTAAAGTTATTTGATTGGAATTTATGACGCCTAAAAATGCTATTTGGGTTGTATGATACAAAGATGTTATTAAAAATTCAATGTACATTTGGTAAATAATACAAAATAAACTGGGTTAACTGGAAAATAGAAAATAGAAAATCTAATGTCTTTGATTTTCATGGAATTTTCTTAGAATATTTGATATTATTTTTTCCTATCACTGTTCATGAATAGTGAATTTTGTTACTCCAATCACTTTCAAAATTGCACAAATAAAGCCTAAAAACAATGAAAATTAATTTATTTCAAAATAGCACCTCTAAGTGCTTTTTGCAGGTAAAAGTTGAGATCAATCAAACTGATTATTAGGCCTATGTGTTTTCATTCAACCTAAAACTCTCAACATGTTTTTGGACTTAATTTTTGAAACCATGCAGTATAAATTTAATGAATAAATAAAATAGAGAATATCATGTAACCTCAATATCACTATGCCTATACTATTATTACTATTATTACTATATTAACTGAATTTAGTTGAAAATTCAATTCAACGCCCGAATATGAAAAATTTCTGGAAAAATCGCGCTTTTGCTTTAATAAAGTTTTATGACATTTAACTGATTTCTAATGTGAATTAGAACCAAGAATTCTATATTCGATTTGCTATGTCATCCAGTTTATTTCTATTTCTAACCATGATATAATATAGATAATCAATTAAATTGCGATTGCTGTGATTTAATTGCTCAATTATTAATTCAATAATCATCACAATCAAATACAATTTCAAATAAACTATATGGTTGTCCAGAATTACACGTGTATATATTCGATCTAGGAAGAAGATAATAAAAAATATATCCAGCATGTCGCAAGAAGAATTGTTACCACTTCCTACATTTTACGACTCTAGTATTGTAAGAAAACAATGGTAAGGCTCTCGTAGAATATTTTTATATCTAATTCATAAACACTAACTTTCTGTAATGACGATTTAAAGTGTTAGTTAATGGTAATTATATTACTGTGAGATTCGACACTGTTAGTTAAGTGACTTTATTGTATTAACGGCATTATAGAATTAGAATGAGTGTCTAATTAAAAAAAAAGAATTTCAGTTTTTTTAATTCATTACTAGAATAATTTAATCAAACAAAAATAAAATATACTGTTAAAAGTATGATTTCTCAAATATCTCACCCAGATCACTTTGGAACACTTTCAGACTTAACTGTGTCAAACTAGTTGATGATTCAGAAATTATTATCCATTTAGTTATTGATTGAATTAAGAGATATTTCGATTTTTGCCAAATTTGTTGTCTGACACAGTAAAATTTTAGTAATATTCTATCTTAAATAAAAATTATGTACGTGGTAAAATTTAATTTAGTTGAAACAAAATTGATCGAATTAATAAATATTAGGTTCTTGAAAAGCTTGTTTTTCTAAATAGTAAAAATTTAGTAATATGCAGAATTGAAAATTATCTAAGGGATTTCTAAAATTTAATTTAGTTGAAAATTGAATTGAACAACTGATAATAATGATCTGTAAATTAACTCTAACTTCAATTCAGTTTTAAAAAATAACGAGGCTAATCAATGAAAAAGTATATTAGAAAAAATATAGAATATTGTACAGAACGCACTCCTTATGAATTTTCTCACAGCATTATTTTTTGGAAAAAATAGTTGTCGATAGCCAAAAAAGTATGTTTTGAAAACCAGGCAGAAGCACACCACATATTAAACTAAAAATAATTGAATGCGTATCAAAACTGCCGTTCTAAAAATATTTGTAAAAAATGTTTGTTCCGTTTTGTTAGCTTCTCTCTGATATATGTATATCACTAACAACGATTTAAAAAACATTCATTGATAATTCTCGTGCCATGATTTTATTTTGTAGAGAATATACGTAACAAAAGTTAGAAATATCAAATTAAACTCAAGGGACATGCAAAATGTAAAATTTTATTTTATTTTATTTACAATACATTTGTAAAGTACCTCCTATGATAGGAGTCCTAGCCCTAATCCAATGCTTATATAAAATAAAGAAATGTCATATCGAGAAATAAGTGGCAATTTTATTTACTAGTTCGTTCTTTTTACTCTTTATATTGTACTTTAACATTATAAGGTTAGAGGAAATAAGTATTTAAATAAAACTGCAATCAGTTGAGTTGAAGACAATTAGTATGAAGTTAGGGGGCGTCCATTAATCCCGCCTCCCCCTTGGTGATACACGTGATATTTTACTATACCCCTCCATCCCCCACGTGATATTTCGCGATTTTTTGTCAAACCCCTCTCCCCCTGAAAACTTCACGTGATTAAAGGACGTCTCCTTAGTGATTATTGTTATGTATATGAATTTGGCTTCGTACATGTGTTATGTTAATGGCGGATTAGATGTAGGGGAGGTAGGGGAGCATTGGGCACTTTTTTACATAAATGTTAATAAAACTGTTATTTTTTATCATAATCAAAATTTTATTCCTAATATAGGGAGCACACATATTTGGTAGTAATTATTATTAAGAAAAGTTTCAATATTGTAATTAGTTTCAATAATATAATCTTTAATATTCCCATACAGCATAAGACAATCCCTGGAGTATCCCGCTTGTCCGCTACACCGTTGCAATATCGCGCATATCCCACGGAACTTCCTAGCGTTGTTCGCATCGGGACTCCCAAATCGGGATAAGCAAGATGGTCCAATGGACCAACTTGCTTATCCGCAAGATGGGACAGTGGCGAAGGATGAATGTCCCTCTCGCTTTAGCGCGTTGCTAATAGTTCATGTTGTGTGAACATCGGCGCTAGTGTTAAGTTTATTGTTAGTGCTTTTTCACAGACATGTCACAGACGCCGAAATATTTTTATCTTAATTAATATATAATATTACGGGAAAAATGCACTGTAAGTATGAATATAATAACTTCAATTCTAATATTGTAAGAATGTTTACATTTTACTAATTATGAGTTTTGTTTTAGTAAAAATGAGGTTAAAATTTTCGCGTGGTAAGGTTTAGTGATTTCATTAATATCTTCAATGATATTGGATTACGTTTTCTAAAAAGTTAGCTTTTTGGACCCCATTGGAAACAAATAAAAGAAGCAGAAAAAATGAAAGTGTCTGAGTGTCAAAAAAATGTTCTTCAGTTCCAGAATTTTGGCTTCTTGTGGTGAGTTTAAATTTACATATAAATCATAATTATTCAATCAAATTAAATAAATTTAAATGCTTATAATATATATGTATTATATATTAAAATCATTATAGCACAGTCGAGAAGTCTGATAGAAGCGGAGATGCACTTATTGTTAGATGAAGCAAACAACAATGAACAAATATATGAATCAATATGAGTGAATAAATATGATGAAAGGAATAAGCAAACGTTATACTCTCATCATGTAATCAGAGTAAGAATCAATGCTTTATTTTGTCAGTTCCATCACCTATGACTGATTACATTCACCCAGGAAGCTGTCGTAAAAGTGATATCAGTACCGAGAAAATGTGGTACTTCATTATATGTGAATAAAGTAAATGGTATAAATATTATTAAATAATTTGTATTATATTATACCCAAATATTAAAGTTTTGATGTAATTAAATATTTATTTCTACGCTATGTGCAGAATTTTTTGAGAGCAGGTGACTAAAGATATTAGACAGACAGGAGCGAGAAGAAAGTGCAAATTTTGTGACAAGCTGACTCGAGTAATTGATAAAGGTATTGATGAGATGTAATCAATCTTCTATTAATTACAGACACAGTTTTTAAAAATTGTGTTCATGCCTAACAAAGTGTCATTTCGCAACAACTAAGTATTGGCTCTGACTCACTATATATATATGTATATATATATATATATATATATATATATATATAATGTGTGTACTTGTTTTAATTTTGCTCAGCATTAATTATTTGTTTTATGTTTCAGAAAAGCTATGCAGTTTTGAGGCAGTATAATATTTATAATTTATAATTCATTGAAGTGGTATTTTATAAACTATTTTTGAGAAATAAACTTTTTTTTAAAAAAATGATCTCTTTTTTCTTATTATATTTTAAGTAAATATTATTTTTAGCTAGAAAGTATGAATTAAAATGCCCCAGAATTAAGATACAATGCATGTCCGATTCCTATCCTATTCCTATCCTATTTACGGACGGAGTATCCCACGCGGGATAGCCGGCGGCTATCTCTAGGAGCGGACATAGTTACAGTTCAGGGATGAGGCTTGGACAAGCGGGACGGACCGTTGGATGGTCCTGCGGACGAAGAATGTCCGCATGCGGATAGTCTAGGGATGATCCATAGATCATCTCGTGCTGTCTGGGATTGGTTTAAATTTATAAAATGTTGTTAATAAATATAACTTGTTTTTTGAGTCATACTAATATAGAGTGTAATTAAGCGGCAAAGCCTGCAGTATATGAATTTAATACTGCTCTTAGTGCTAATGAAATTAAAGATCACAGAATAATGTAAAAAATTCAATAACACCATCAAACCATTAATTCGAACACGATAACTTCAATATCAAATTACTAATATATCACAGAAAATCATTTATCCATAAAATAATAAATATCTTCTACATGTATTCTACAATTAACCCCAATATCGAAACGGATGCATAGTTTATGCATCCAGTGAACCGAGAAGAATAAGCACGTGTGTATCCTTAACCTAAACCGTGAAGTAAAACAGTTGTTTTAACAGTCAGAGGCAGCGGACGTCATAAAAATTGCATGTTCGTGAAATGTGATGTATTAAAGCAAACAGACATGAATTGAAACAGAAACAGCATTCCGAAGCTAAAAGTCATTGGGCGCCAAAATTCACAGCTTGAAGAGAATTCCATGTGTTGTATCAACTAACAATGAACTATTTACTTAAATATAAAATTTAAATTATAGGCGAACAAGGCATTTGACGTGTATTTTTACATTTCTGGGTTAAGTAAACATAATATGAATAAAATAGTAAAGTGAATTCAAAGTCACACACACAGCACGTCATGTTGATGCCGTCCATGGACGACATTCAAACCGAAAAAAGCTGATAATTGATGATTTGATGAGCCTTGTTCGTGCTCCGGACTGTTTGATATCGTGATAAAAGTTTTTATTTAAAAATATAGAACTAAATATGATTTTAAAAGTAATTAGCCTTACAGGACATTGTTGCACATTCGTTTATATCACTATTGGAAATATAACTAATAATAAACTCATCACAAAGGGAATGGACACTAGATTGTTTTTTTTAATAATGCTAGGTTTAAGGAATTACGTTCCAACAAAACATTACATAAAACAGAGGTGTGTAATTGCTATCCAGAATAGAAAAAAAGATGATTTCAAATTTTAGCTCATAGCCAATCGACTGAGTAATGCTTAAAATAGTGTTTTAGACAGTCTATTTAATTATTCTATGCTCTATAAAAGGTCTTTAAGATCTATAAAAATCATGTTCCTATGCGTGAATTTTAAATACTTATGTTCCATTATTTTTTTTTTCATTTATTTATAGAACAGCAATCAGAACCTCACGTTCTTAGACTGAAAATTCTTCTTACTTTGTAATAAGTCATATCATCAAGTCATATCAAAAACTGCAGTTCTGCACATTTCTTAACCTAGTCTTTCAAGAAAACAGTGGTTCTCCAATCTCTGTATGTTAAGATTAGATTAGATTAGACTAATAGCTTTTTGTCAATCAAAACATTATTAATTTCTAATAGTATTTTCTCCTGATTTCAGGTGAATCTATTTTCTCTTGATATCAAATTTGAGATCTAGAGATCTATAACGTCAGGTGACAATCTGATATTTTCTGCTTGATGGCTTAGGTTGGGATCAAACCAGTAACCAGCGGTGGCTAATCCACCAATTACCAAGCTTAAGAGAATAATAATAAAAATGATGTCAGAAACTTTTTGCCTTATAACTCCCGAATAAGCCAGTTTTCCATGAACAAGGGGTTCTGTGTTGAAGAATCTATTTTCTTATATAAAAACATTGCCTAACAAATTAAATTAAAATGAAATATTCATACTATACATCTACAAAGATCAATTTATAAATTTATAGAAACCCATTTTGCAATTAGTCGATTCAAGTCAATTCTATCTATTGACAATAAACTTCTAATTTACAAGGTAGTAATAAAACCAATATGGTCTTATGGTATAGCATTGTGGGGCAAGTCCAACATAGTGCTAATGTAACGTGCCCAATCGAAAATATTGAGGCAGATTAGTGATGCTCCGTGGTTTGTTAGAAATAAAACCTTACACGACGATCTTCATATTGAATTTGTAAACAGAATTATACAAATCAACAGTGTCAAACATTTTCATAAACTAGAACATCATACAAAATCTAAAGTCACTCAGCTTCTTGAGACACCAACTTCAAGAAGACTGAAGAAGAAGTTGCCCAAAGATAATATGGAGGAGCTTTAGAACTACCACAAACTTATATGAACAGGATAGTAGAATCACTTATTGAAGTGATTCTCTAACTAACAATGTAATATTTATCAGATTAATTTATATGTGTGTTTGAAAGTGTGTGTGTGTATGTGTGCGAGTGAATGACATAAGCCAAATAGCTCATAGAATTGTCATGTATTCTGATCGCTATTGAAAATAAAATTTAAAAAAAAAACGAAATACCAACATTTACCAAAATTTTATTCCTTCTATCATGCCACGATTAAAATTTTGAGTACAAAAAGAGAGTCTAACCAACAGATAGAATCCTCAGGGTGTTTATATTTATAAACCGGGTTAAATATAACCGACCCTCGCGCACACGCGCACCGTCAACAACTCCAAAGCCGTTGGAAGTCATAACAGACGCGGGAGTATTTATCACATATCTCATAAATGTTGTGCAGGATTAGAAAGATATGTGGGAGATGACTCAATCATTTGCATAATTTATGACGACTGGTTGCTAGTAGACTTTGGATGTTTCACATGAAAGGATTCACATTATGAAATATTATGAACTGAACCACAAAAAAGATCATTGAATAGTAAGTTAAACTAAAAGGACGTTAGACCAGAATTAAGGGAAATATTTTAATTAGAATCATTTTCTTCCCTGAAGGTATGATATAATGCAGTAATGAATTGAAAACATAGATGGGAAAACGTTTCCAAATGAAAATAGCCATTCCCAAGCATTGGTGCATCAAATTAAAAAGTCATCAGCATAAAAAAAATTCTAATAATAAAAATATATCAAACATATATAGATGGACCATCCGTTAGGTTGCCTTCTAAGTAGGTAGTTAAGAAAGCAGTTCTTACAACTGCTATAGAACTCTGATTCTGATTCAAAATGATTATTATTCTAAAAATGGAATAAATATAATGAATATAAATAACAGTGCTTCCAAATGTAAAAAAATATTTAGTAAAAATTTTTGGTTGCAAACCAGGTACAATCGTTTTATATTTATTTATTACTTTAAAAGCGTAATATGTGGTTTCTTGACACCAATGTAAAAGTATAATAAATATAAGTAATTGTACAAGTGAAAATGATTTTAGAGCAAATAATATTGGTTACAAAATTGATATTTTTATATGCATTTTTTGGTTTTCACAATTTTCAAACCCTTACGTCTAATCATTGGCATTCGATTTAAACATTCTATGTTCTAACAAAAAATTTCTGATGTTCCATATGGAATAAGTGCAGATAAAAAAATTACCATAATTTAAATATGATAGACAGGTCCATAACTAATATATCTAATTACCGCCATAAACATTCGAATAATAAATATTTAATTTGAAAATACTACAATTTTATACTTTTGGATTTTATCAATTTCCCAAAGGGTAGTTATAGTAATTGGCCGAAAATCGATAATGAAAATGTTTGCATTTCTCGACGCTTTGAAGGTTTCTGAACATTTCAGCTTACTTCAGAAAGAATTGATGTGTGTGTATGTGTGTGTGTGTGTTTTGTGCGTGTGTGTTTTGTGTGTCCGCATTTTTTCGTTCGGGCGCACGGATCAACCGATTTGAATGGTTCAAAAAACATTCGATTCCTATTGATAGGGAGATGTGCTATGCTGATTAGTTTTTGACAAAGTCAGGTTCAGCCGTTACGGATATCAAGAGCAGAGAGTGCAGAAAATAAAAATCGAGTTTTTGAGAGAACGAAGGATCCGATTTGAATGATCTAAAAAACATTCAATTAGTAATGATTGAGAGAAATGAGCATCCAAATTGAATGATTCAATAAATTTTCTGCTTGTGTTGACAAAATAATTACTTTTGAAAAAAAAATTCTGTAAGTTTTTTTATATTGAATATAATTCAGATTTCAATTTTATTTCAACTTTGTAATTTAGTTTATATAATTCTTATAAATAAATATTAGACAAATATTACAGTATTTATTCATAATAATCTATTTGAAAACATTTAATATTCCTGGAACATTTCGTTACGGTACGAGAAGTTCCAGCAATTTGCCTTAAGGCACGATGCCATACACAACTAGTTTTTATATTAATTGAATGGATGTCAAAATAAAAACTCTTTGTTCTATTATATATAACAAATCTAATAGTTGTCCAGGAATTTTTATAACCTTAGTTAGTATAATAACCTGATCGAGAACAACCGCAGACAAATAAAATAATCAGCATTTCAATCACAAATTCAACGTGGTACGCATTTATTATTCGCGCCGCATCGGACAATGAACGGATTTTATTTCGTTTCACAATAGAGGTATGTGTCCGGAAATCCTATAAAAAGTAAAATGATCTAATAACATTCCTGAATTTAATAAAAAATACTTGAAAATTGGTAAATAATACGCGATGTTTCGTGATGTAAATTTTGTAGTAGGTATATATTTTAAAATAATTGGCTTAGGGTCGGGATCACGCAGCGCCAGGTGTAAGACGCCATTCAGGTGCAGAGAAAACGCAAGGCATGGTTGAAAGCTTCGCAAACATACAACAGGAACAGAAAAGCCAATATCATTCGCATAAAACATAAATATTCACATCAAATTTTGGCTAGATACTATATCACATAGCAATATGTAAAAATATGATAATATATTTAATTAAATAATTTAATAAAAATTAAAACAATCTCAAAAATCAGTGTTATGCCTGGTATGCAATAATGCAAAATGAGCTATTTAAAGTGCAGGCGCCATTTAAAGTTAAGACATTTGTTTCGGAAAAAATATATGAAAAAACATTATTATCAATTTATTTTTTTATTTACTTAATATTCTGTTTATTTTTTAGGTTTATACATTTTTATTTTATCTTCAGATTTATATTTTCAGCTTTTAGTTTTAATTTTTTATTTTGTATTCTCTGTACAGTTTTGATTGGCAAAAATATTCAAATAGTTGGAACATATCGCCTTGAATTAAAATAGACTCTAATCGACTGAAATCAAATAGTAATGTCATTACTATACCTAATTTGTTTAAAATTTTAATTGGGCCCATCCTATATATGTTTAAATCATGATTTAATTCAATTTCTGCAACAGTACAAACAAGAACTAATATGTTTTTAGCATTGCAAAATATTCTAAAATATAATTGTAGTATTCTATATGAATAAAATATAATAATTGTATTATTCTATATGAAATGTCGAATTGATCTCAAATCACCTTGATCTTGGAAGAAAAGTTTGACGGTGCCAAATATTAGTTTTGAGACCATGAGGACTACAAATAATTCGGGAAATTATGTGACGCATGATTATTTACAGATATTACATATGAAGAGTCATCGATATAAGTAAATAATAATAAAAGTGTGGTAATATATATTTAAGTCGCAGCATCACTAATTTTTAAAAATTAAATTATAATAAAGCAGATGGTCTTTATTATAATTGCAATTGCAATTGTTTATAATTAAATTATTTTTAAAATAATAATATTACATTTTATTTTAAATTTATTTATATAAAGGTTTTTTGTTAGAAGTTGAAACGTATTATTTAAGTATTTAACAGCAAATCCATCGAAATGAAATATGAAAATTATTTGAAATTTCGAGAACATAATGTGTATTATCATTCAGCAGGAAAAAAATATACTAAACAAGTAATTTAAAAAAAAACAACATTTTGGACAATACAATTTTATGTTTGAAAATCACGTGAGTTTAGTATAGAATATACTCGATACATTTGTATAAATTAAGTGAGCATTTCTCACACTTAATATTAAAATAAAACAGAAAAAAGTAAATATCATGTATATGTTAAAGATATGTAACGCAACTTAAAATATACATTAATATTATATGAAAAAGTTCACATATAAGTTACATAAAAAAGTATACACATGAGTAAAAAAATGTTGGAGAGCATATATATATATATATATATATATATATATATATACATACTAGCTGATACTGCAAACATTATTGAGCCATAAAAAATGGTAAATTTTTAGTATAAAAATAACTAACTGATTGTGAATGTAAAAGTAAGTGGTATCCAAGTGAAAGAGGCAGTTAACACAAATTAAATGGATGGTTTACCCACTACAATGCATGTCTCATATAACATATTTATTAATAGTCATTGCAAGTACCAATCTAAAACAGATTTCATTAAATTCATGAATTTGGCACATTTGGATAATCAAGGTTTTAATATATTAGACTGATTGGATATCGATCTACATGAAAAACGATTAGACTACTAAAATGACTATTTTAAAACAGGGATTTGTGGTGGGACAGTGAAAATTTAGTGTTGTATATACTTTTCAATTCAAAATAAAGAAGATTGACACCAAATATTTAAAAAAAAATGTATCAGGGTTGGACAACCCTTGATAAAAATAAATTGTTTTATAAGTAAATTTTGAACTCTTTCATAACTTCAAAAAATCTGAACGAAATCAAAATCAAAATGAAAATAAATAATAATAATTAAATAAATCATAATAATCAAATTTTAAGTCAAAAATATTCATTCATTTGAGATCAAAAATTATTCGATAAGTAGAATGATCATTACGAAATAAGAGTTTGTGATAGACCGATGAAAATTTAAGGCTGTATGTGGTGCTTTAATTATAAATTATAATAAAATAAGATAAACAAAATTGGTCGAAAAACTAAAAAAAAATCTAGACGTGGCCAACCCTTACCACTTACGATTGGAGGCATGTAAAATAGCTATTATCTGATTCTTAGTCGTGCTGAACGTGATTGTAAAATTTCATAAAGATCGGTCAAGCCGTTTCAGGGGAGTATTGTCACTAACATCATGACACGAATACATACATAGATTAATACATACATAAATATTATATATATATATGTATGTATGTATGATACATACATATACATACATAAATATATTATGTATATATGTATGTATGCATATACATACATACATATACATACATGCATACGATTGGAAGCATGTAAAATAGATATTGTCCTATTCTTAGTCATGCTGAACGTGATTGTAAAATTTCATGAAGATCGGTCAAGCCGTTTCATGGGGCTATTACATACATACATAAATATATTATGTATGATACATACATAAATATATTATGTATATATGTATGTATGTATGTATGTATGATACATACATATAAATACATACATATATATATACTTCATATTTGAGAGGGTATGAGTATTTCTCACACTTAATATTGAAATAAAACGACAGAAAAAGTATATATTATGTTTATGTTAAAGAAATGTATATATGTAACTTAAAATATACATAAACGTTATGTAAAAAAGTGTACGTAGAGGCTACATAAAAAACTATCACACAACCAATATAAAAAATGTTTGAAAGCACTGATGTGAATCAACACAAACGAATCCTAATTACAGACTACTCAATAACGAAAATGTTTCAGCCAGATGCACACAGAACTCGTTAGATTAAAAACACACTAGTATCTAGTTATTAAATTAAATTAAATGAACTTACATTTTATCAGTACGACACCATTCTGAACGGTATCTATAGAAGTCTTCATATTGGTAAATCCGGTACATCACAACATAAAAAGTCACACAAAACCACAGTTATCATCAATTCATAAACCAGTTAAAATTCACTTATTATAATCACTTCTAATAAGAATCACTCCAGACAATTCCAACCATCCGGGATAGGATAAACAATGCACTTTGTACCACTCAATAAACAAGTCTTAACTAATTACTTAACAAACACTGTTTGCACGTGTCATAAAGTTCATGATAAATTAATATCAATATAATTAAAATTTTACTTAAGTTAAATTTGATAAAAATTACATAAAATAAGAAGCGGAGCCTTGCAATGTAGTTAATTTCAACGAAATGGTTTGGTTCAAATGCCCGTACCGGCTGCGGTCTCGTCAGAGCGGAGAAGAACGAGCGGCACCGAACAGTCGACCCGTCGGCGTACAGCACGCATGATGAACTACCAGAGATAAAATGACCGAACGTTCTTAAAACCTACTCTTGAATGACTGAACGTTTGTTTTCGAATGATACCAATAGGAAAATAATAAAATTTTGACAAATAAAATATTATGGGGTTGGTACGATTTAATATTCTTGGGCAAATAATTACTTAATATTTTTGGGCAAATATGATATCATGAGCTTAGTAAATTAGAAATTAAACTAGTAGTACATGGCATCGTGCCTTAAGGCAAATTGCAGGAACTTCCTGTACCAGAATTAAATATTCGAGGGAAAAGAATCAGTAATCAATATAAATCAAAATAAATATTGATCAATGATTAGTAACAATTGTTAACATTTGCAATAGATAATTATAATCACTATATATTTCATAGTTCATAAAATATACAGTGAGGATCTAATCACTCAAAACACTTGAGAAACTTTACATTAGCAATAGGTGCCGAATGAATCCATCTGAGGATATATTCTTACGATTGAAATAACGCATTTGAACTATATACATTTTCAAACTGAATTGTAAATTTAAAATTCATATTTGAAGTATAAAACTTTGTATATTTTTGAAATTTTTGAAAAATTTGCTTGAACCGTATAAGTAAACTTTGAAAATTAACAATCTTGGTACGGAACCTAACAAATTAGTACTCATTTTTAAAATGTTTATCAAATATCTGATAATTTGATGTGCATATGTCTAATGATCATTTTTGACCACCAAATATAATTTTTTTTCCTCCGTATCTCCGAAACCGCCTTACCAAAAATTTCATCATTCTTCACTTCATAAATTCAAGTAAAATGTTTTTTGATTCATTCAAATCGGGTACTCCGTTCTCTCAAAAACTGTATTACTGTTTTTGGCACTTTTTGTCCCTTATCTTCGAAACGGTTAAACCTGCCTCCACCAAAAACTAATCAGCACGTCTTCTCATCAATAGGAATTGAATGTTTTTTGAATCATTCGTGCGCCCGAAATCGTCGACGAAAAATTGTATCCAAACATGCCCCTACACACACATACATCCATTTTTTCTAAGGTTTGCCAAACTGTTCATAAACCTTTGAAACGTAAAGATATATAAAAAATTTCATCCTCGATTTTTTTGCGATTACTGTAACTTACCCTACGGGTAGATAATGATAGAACTTGGCAAATATTATATGATTTTAGTTAAATGAAATTAACAGACATGATGATAACATTAACTAACTTAATAACCTAACAACTTTTTTAAAACTTAATAGAAAAATAGTACAAATCGGCAACTTGGTAAAATAATAAAATTGTGTGATATTATGGGTTCAGTACGATATTATGACAATGTTTTACGAATCTTAAATCCTTCTCAGCTATATAATTAATATATAATTGGACAAATATTATATTCGGATTATTATTTATTTTGGGCTAATATATTTTAGTCATTTCAAAATATTTAAAATGGACGTTAACAACGTTAATCCTATAATTATTATGGCTTAATATATATTAATAATAAATTTAAAAAAATATATATATTCCAATCATGCCCCAAAAATATGTTATAATTCCACTGGTATGAGGTCTACTTGGTAGTCTTAAAAAAAATCAGTATCACCTCAATTACAGATAGTCTTTATAAGACAGCTTGTAATTTATATTAAATAAAGAAATATTAAATTATAATTTAAGGTTTTCGGTCAACGACAAACATTAAACAGTAATAAGATTGCTTTTTTTTTAAAAAAAAATCGAAAGTAGTATTATTTAATTTCCTAAATTTTCATATGATTGTGCAAAAATTTTCTTATTTAGCTAGGATTTTTCATTTCTTTAAATGTATTTTGCAACAGTTTTCAAACCGAACATTTTGTAAATGATAATAGTTAATATAATTATTTTCGCCAAAGTCGCGTTTCAATTTATCAAATAAAAAGATATATTTTTAATAAACTTTGTTGACCCCTCAATAATCTAAGATGTGCAGAGATAAACAATTATAAAAACGTATTTCATCATCATAAATATCATACATTTATTTTATATTATAATATTCAAATAGTTTTATAAGCTAATTATCGCAAAATTATTATATATTGTTTCCAGTAAAAGTGTTGAAGTCTAAACAGAATACTCGTACAAATATGTATTTCAAATCTCAATTCATTACCAATAATACTTCATGACATATTGCTATTAGATAAAATAAATAAACAAACTCGAGCATATACGTATTATGATTATAAAATAATCGCAAATTAGTCATAATTCTATAGAAGTAACAGTTATAAGTAAAAGCGCAAAACTTGTATTCTATTAAAAATATATTTTGAAACTGATTTTTACAAACATTAATATTTATTATTAATATTTCTCATACAATTTTAAATTAATATGGATATTCAAGGTGTGTATTTAATTAATACTTTAATACATCAAATTACATTTTATGTAAATTGTAAGATCAATGTAACATGTGTACTTACTTCACCAGAGTGAAAAATTAATTGAAATAATAATAAATCTTTTGCTACAAGATGTGTTATAAAGAAAATATATGTACTTGTATGGGAATATATGTGCAGAAGCAACCAGGTGTTTCCAAGGAAGATGGTTACATAGATAGATCTACATAAAAAGTTTCATAGATCTATGAATATAAGTTGTAATAAATATTAAAAAAATTGAATATTTGATATTTTATCGAAGATCTGCCAGGTCGTTTTTTTCGTAATTAATTTAAAAAAAAATTTACCATTTTCATGAATCGTTACGACGGAGATTTTAAAGAATGTGCAGTTATATTTCGATTTGAATAAAAAATTTAAATAAAATTATTTATATTTGATTTATATTAAATGTATATCAAATTATAAAAACCAAATCATTTTAAGAAGAATTATTTATTTGCTTTTGGTGCATAAAAATGCATTTAAGCATGTTAACTGCTTTTATTTGTTGCATTACAATTGAAACTAATTTTGATGCTATATTTAGGTTACACAAGTAGTTATATTGTCTGAAATAGATACCAGTGGTTTGCAATTTATTTTTCAGTATTTTTAATTTAATATAAGTCATGAATAATATTTTTTAATATTTTGGGTTCTGAATAATCAGTTTCAGCAGACAAAACAAAAAAATAATTAAAATCTTGGAGTCAACATTAATATGTATTGAGATTAATATGTATAATTAACATATACACTATACACTATGCAGTACTATTGCTGGTATTCTACTAACCACCACAATAGCTTATAGAAATTTTTTTTATTTTCTGATTACTATTTAATTATTATTATTAGTAATTAATATTATTATTATTGAATTGCTTCAGTTTATATTGGGTAAATAACATTTAGCTAAAACAACTAAATTCCTCAAAATGTATATCAAAGCCAAAAGATTTTTCTTAGAAGGCCAAATATACCTTACAAAATACTAAAGTAAATATTTTTTTTCCAGTTACTTAAATGTCGATCTACATGTGGAAAAAAAACAAAGTTTAATCTTAATACGTGCCAAAATATGTGATATTAGATTTGTTCCATAACCCGCATGCTGGTAGTCACTGACATAAACAAATGAGTATGCGGACTTGGAGTAACTCAAAGACCAACTTTTTTGCTTATAGTATTTCATTTCTCATTGCTTACTACACAATAAAGTTCTACGAAAAAAACAACTATGCATCTTCTGCAAGAGTGCCCGAAGGTACCTTCCTCGCAATGACCACCAACAATAACAAACGAAGGTACTTGCATGAAATACAATACGTCGTGAACTTACTACGTGCAACTTGTAGGAAACTCACGTTTTCTGTCTAGTAAAATAATCCAAATGTGTGTATTTTGTCAGTTTCTGGATGTATTTTACGACAGTGTCAGTCACGCTGGCGTGTTAATTTATGGAATAACGGTATCATAACAAACTGCTAACAGATATTTCGGACCATATGTAATATGAATTTCTAGAATTATATAATTGAAATGCTCCAGATTTTAAAACTCGAACTAAAATTTAATGACAAATGTAATTCAATTAAATCTTTCTGCCACAGGAACAGAAAGCATCTGTTTTTGTTACTCGTTGATCGTTTTTTCTTGGTTATACATTTTTTAATTAAAATTATTTGAACTTCAATTAAACTTAAATTTGAAAAATCTTTAATATGTTTTAAAAATGTTACACCCATTAGATATTAGAACGTATTGTGAAAAAACTAAACCTGCCATTAGAATGAGATAAAAATTAGAATATGATTAAATTCTCAAAATTTCATTATTAATGCTGAATAATTTAATTAAAAAAGATAATTAAAATAATAATAAAACTAATATTAATTTTCCAGGAACAGTACCAAACGAAGTTTTTTTTTTAAATATTATCCTGAAATTATCGTATTGTTTGAATAATATCTAAATAGTTGCATAAAAATCACTTATATAAAAATGAATTTTATTATGTTGAAAGTCTACAAATATTGCAAACTAGAGGTATTAATGCAGAAAAATTTAATTTAAATAAAAAAATATAATTAAAAAAATAAAATCATAATTAATTTTTCAAGAATAGCACCGAACTAAGTTTTAAATATCATCCTGAAATTATCGCATTGTTTAAACAATATCTAAATAGTTACATAATGATCACTTATATAAAAATCAATTTTATTATCTTGAAAGTCTACACATATTGCGAACTAGAGGTATTTATTTCAGACAATATGCATGTATACATCATATTATCTACATTAAATTTATATAATTATTCATTACTGTTACTAGATGTTAATTATTTAGCAGTTGAAACAAATATAGTAAAAAAAAATATTCACATTCAATCAATAAAACTGTAATTTATGTCTAAACTAGTCCCGGGTTCACAGGTTCGATCCCAGCTACGGCCAAGTCCCGACATCACCTAGCTTTGATGTCAAATTTCACTTGAGGTTATAGATTTCAAATATAATCTGAAGTGAAAATCACCTCCATTGATATAGCTGCATATAAAAAAAATGTCAACAAGTACTTCGAGTATAATTCATTATTGGCCAACTACTGGGTTGCCATTCATTCAAAAATAGTCATACAGCAACGTGAACACAATTACTGAACGCCCTAGTATGATGGACTGTAATTAAAAATATAACAAAAAAGTTTATAATTTAATATTGTAATACTTTACAAACATAGAAACAAGGGTAATAAAAATATAGTAAGGTATAATCAAATGCTGCTGATTTTAGTAGTGGCCAGTGGTGTTGTCGAGCCGGAACGTCGTTCCGGCAAATCATTTTTGAGCCGGAACGCGTTCCGGCAAGAAAAAATATAAAAACATCGCTACATACAGAAAATGATTTAATAAGTAAATTTTATACGTTATTATTCAACTAATTTTTATTAAATGTTATTATTGTAATAAACATACATATATGTGCACAAAATGGGTTTTGTAATAATTTTTGTTTCTTTCCTTTTTGAACGGAACTGGAAAAACATGAAAATCGGTTTTAGAATTTTAAATTTTAGCGTTCCGGCAAAAAAATATTAGCACAAAACCACTGGTTTTATCAAAGTCGTTTTTAATTTAGTAACAAATTGAGGTGTATGAACTTCTTATAGAAAAAATAATATTTATAAATTAAATCTTACATTCATTCGCATTTCTTATACGCTAACATCTACATCATAGGTTTCTATTCATGTATTTTTATAGCCTTACGTGTGCCTATACGTTGCATTCTATACTACACGCCTTACATCTGTACCATACGCTATATTTCATTATATACTCTCAAATCCCTACATTGTATACCGAATACACCTAACCTATATCTACTATATATCCTATTACCTATAATTTCCCTTACACGCTACATTAACCCTACCGAGATTCGAACCCGGGTCCGCCGCGTGGCACGCGACGACCTTATCCACTACACCACCGTAACGCTACAATCAACCGTCTTTTTTCGCGTGTCGTCGCGCCACCTTAGTATTAATTACCTAATTAATTAGAAAATGACCCGCGGAAACAACAGTGCGTCCCATATTATATTATTAGTGGGGGTACACGATAGGGTAGTGGTTAAGGTGCGCGACCTCCACGCGGAGGTCCCGGGTTCAATTCCCGGTATAGGCAATAGATAGGTAGAGATAATACATAGGGCGTAAGGTAAACCTACATAATATAGGTGAATATATAAAGTAAGAAGTAAAAGGTCTGTAGGTATATAATAAGTTAATGACGGTATAGGTATCTCACGGTATGATAGATAATAGATATCTATATATGATATACAATAATATAGTATAATATGATAGGTAATAGGTTATCTATCATATTATTAATAGAATATATAAATTAGACAGTAGTATTTATTAGAAGTAAAAGGTATGTAGGGTATATAATAAGTTAATGACGGTATAGGTATCTCACGGTATGATAGATAATAGATATCTATATATGATATACAATAATATATAATAGTATAGTATGATAGGTAATAGATTATCTATCATATTACTAAGATAAGTCTTATAAAGTATTGTAATAAATCTTGAGTACGTTTATATCATAATAAATACATGTAGGTATTAATGAATACAAATAATACCAGAATAAATATGATTAATGTCATTGAAGAATATAAATTATGTACTCAATGATTCCCTCATACTTGTACAATTTAATGTATAGACTAGCTGTGTATAATAGTTAATTAAAAAGTTAAATAAAAAGTCAATATATTAGATTTGTGAGTTCTTATCGAAATATATCAAATTTTTTGAACCGGTTTATGAACCGGATTTTAAATTTTAGCGTTCCGGCAAAAAAAATATTAGCACAACACCACTGGTAGTGGCTCATAATTAGTTAAAATATAGCTTCAAAAATGTTGGTTACTTAAATGCATTTTTTGGGACAAAAGCAAATTTGTTTTCAAAATGATTTATTTTGCAATTTTTTAATTCCTATCAAAATGAACGAATTTCTTAGTTTCTTTTTTAGGCTCATAATTAAAATATATTAGCAACAAAGGGAGTTGATATACTTAAATGCATTTTTGTGCGACAAAAGCAATTTTATCCAAAGTGATTCTATAATTGAAATGCTCCAGATGTTAAAACTCAAACTAAAATTTAATGACGTTAGAAATGTAATTCAATTAAATTTTTATGCCACAGGACATTTTATAATTAGTTTATTCCCATCATAATAAAAAAAAACAAGAATTATTATTCAGTTTCTCATCAAAGTATAAAATGCAATGGTCATTAGAATTATTGCTCCCTTTAACGGAATGAAGTAGGTATTTATTTATTTATTTATTTATTTATTTAAATATATAGCCCACAGATTTCTCCAAGAGGACTCAAAAATACAATTATTTGACATAATGAATAACAATTAAAATATATACAAAATTACAATATATAGTTAGTAACATAAAATGCTAAGATAAAATTTCATATAATGCAGAATGTAACAATAATATTTATAAACAGAAAATAATGAGATATTTGAAAGAAAATAAAAAGATTAACTTGTGCAGATGGAAATTATTTGATTAGGTGAAGTGTTGTGAATGTCTATTTCATTATTAATTAAGTTAAAGTTAGAGGACATAAGTAAAATTGGCGAATTTAAGAGAGAATTAGATTTAGGCGTAGGATAATTGAAAAATAATTGTGAACGCGAAGATAGCCTTGGAACATTAAAGGATAGTTATGTATGTTTCATTCAGCCATTTTCTTGCTAACCCAAATAAGTGCATTAATTATAGCATATTAGACTAATTATATATTACAATCAATATTGCAAGAGTTGTAAAAATGCCATAAAGTGGGTATACAAATTCATTAAAACACATGTAACATACAGCAACTATGCAAAGTTATATAATAAACAATGTAAAGGTAACATTGTAGTCAATTCTTTTTGTAAGTTTAATTAACAGTTTTGAAATGAAATATGAATGGCATAATTTGGCTTAGCAAAAAAAGGCTTGAAAAGACAGAGTCGCATGTTGGATAGTTTGTTGCAGATTTATTGACCATCTGTGACTGTTGATGTCGCGTGCTTCAAAGTTGATAACATAATCGTATAAGAGGATTAAATCAAAACAAAGATGAATATATCGGCGAACTGTCGAGAGCCGCCAACGCGTTTGCAAACAACCGTCTTCTACACTTTTTGCAGAAACGAAGCCGCTGCATCCGAGCAGATTATTTGCATACGACTGCAGACCGGAAAAGGATTATCAGCGCGTGACCGATAATAGACCACAGTGCGCACGAGATCAAATGCAACAACAAATCCGAGAATAATTTCTAGCCAAGAAAGCTAAAGCAACAAATTACGAAACACCACGAGCGATAATATATTCCATTCTGCAATTTAATACTGAAATAATTAGCTTTTTTCGATGAGAAAGACTACCTAGAACTCGCTACCGCCATATCAGCCGCATCAATGATATGAGGCCCCTGGCCCAAGGGAGCCCAAGGAAGCCCCCAACAAGCGCGAGTAGAAATTGATGGAACCTCGAAAGCCAAACAACAATTTTCCGACATTTGCATTTGTTATCGAAAGGTGCTGAATTTTATTTTTGTTTCCGAATTTAATTGATTTGATAATAAAAAAGCCATTAATAGATCCCTTAGTTCTAGAAACATGTTTAAAATCAAAAATCCTAAAAATATATTTCATGTAAAAACTCGAGTTGTTAAAAATAATTTAATTCCGACATAATAACATCATGCATTTTATTCTTGGCCCTTCCATTTACTATCGTCATACAAAACGTCAACACAATTTCTGAATGCCCTAGTATGACTGACTGTAATTAAAAGTATAACAAAAAAAGTCTATAATTTAATATTGTTATACTTTACAAACAAAGAAATGTAATTGGCTAATAATTTGCATTTTTGTGCGACAAAAAAATTTTTTTTTTTTCAAAATGATTTATTTTGCAATTTGTTTATTCCTATCACAATGAACGAATTTCTTAGTTTCTTTTTAGGCTCATAATTAAAATATATTAGCAACAAAGGACGTTGATATACTTGAACGCATTTTTGTGCGACAAAACTATTTTTTCCAAAGTGATTCCTTTTTATAATTTGTTTATTCCCATCATAATGAAAAAAAAATACTAACAAGGTTGCCCAAACAATTACAAATAAAGAATTATCATTCAATTTCTCGAAAGAAATTAATCATACATTTCAACATCAAATCTAAACACTTTCAACATATATATATATACATATATATATATATATATATATATATATATATATATATTACAAGCAAATATATATGCTTATGATATATGCAAATATTATACATGCCCTATACCCACAGTAAAAATGTTATCTTTGGTTGAACTTCAAATATCTGTTATCAAAGTGACAAAAGAAAATTACACTTATGCTAAAATTGTTATTTTACAAATGGGCCTTTTGGGGGTTAGGTTTTAGAAGTAGGTTTAGAGCAAAACGCTTGATTATACTTCAAAGACATACATTTTTGGCAGTTTGTGACTACCAACATTTACAATTATAGACCCGTAACATAACATTTCTATTTTATCCGAGAATTGGCTTATTTATCTCACTAGTTACTAATACTAATGGATCATATTCATTTATAAGAATTCAGTAAATGTAAGTTAGTTTTTGTTTAGTAGTAAGATTATTGAAAATTATCTTGTAGGGGTAAACGGTGAAGCTTTTTCTCAAATTACCTTTGTATCACGCTAATGTCTCATAAGTCAGCTTGGAATATATATTAAGGGGCTAATTCTGCGCTAAAATAGACCAATGTTACTTAGGGGCTTCTCATATGTTACGTAGCACTTCTCATACATTTGTTTTAAATTTTATTTTTAATAGCTATCAGAATACAGGACAATTCCATGAGCTATTTGGCTCATGTCATTCACTCGCACACATACACACACACTTTCAAACACACATATAACATAATAAATAAATATTATATTGATATAGTTAGAGAATCCTTCAATAAGTGATTCTACTATTCTGTTCATAAAAAGTTGTGGTAGTTCTAAGGGTCCTCCATATTAACTTCGGGCAGCTTCTTCTTCAGTCTTCTTGAGGTTTGTGTCTCAAGAAGTTGAGGGACTATAGAGTTTGTATGATGTTCTATTTTATGAAAATGTTTGATACTGTTGATCTCATACAAAATGATACTAAATACGTCTAAATGTCATGTGGTTGATGCGCAGTTAAGCATTTTAGATAGAAAACATAACCTAGGAAACGCACAGCTGTTAAAAAATAAAACGATGTTATCATAACTGCAACTTTGTGATGTGGTATTGTGGTGGGTCGCTCAGCAATTGGCATTTAGGCAGTATTTCGTACCATTTTGTATGAGAAGCGCTACGTAACATAGCCCCTACGTAACATTGGTCTATATTACACCAGAATCGGCCCCTAAGTCATTAAAAAAATGCATATTATCCATCGCGTAAAGAATATTTTCCCGCAGAAACTTGTAATAAATATTATTAAGAAATATATAAAATATATTCTTCCGTTTATAACCTTTCATAATCTATTGTTTGAATGTAGTAAAAGCTTTTTGAGGCGAACGTTCGGCGAGCAGCTTAAATGGCAGCGTCGGCTGACTTATTTACATTACTCGCAAACTTCCGGCACAACATGAGGGGTCAAACTTTGGGACCGGAACTATTTGAAATAGACAGGATGGAAAGTAAGCAAAAAAGACTCTGCTAGGGACACAACAAGATACTAACCACATGATGACATGGGACTCATTAATATGATGAATTGTC
Organism: Ctenocephalides felis; assembly: GCF_003426905.1. Lineage (NCBI taxonomy): Eukaryota > Metazoa > Arthropoda > Insecta > Siphonaptera > Pulicidae > Ctenocephalides > Ctenocephalides felis. Next base: position 21,161,286 of record NW_020537324.1, on the reverse strand, counting down.
TTTTGTGCAGAAAATCAGAAGTTCGAAAAACAAGAGGATATTTGAAGGAAATACGCAGTTCAGTAGGTAAAGAAACCATTCTAACAAAAAAAATATGTACACATAAAGCATGCTACTTATTAAACTCACAAGGCGAATCTCAGGTTTACTCTTCTTAGATTTAAATGAAACTTTGCACGATGACATAGTTGATTATCAAAATGATTCCCTTAGAATATTATTGACCTAGGAAAAGTAGTTTAATAAAAATAGTTAATCATTAGTTTAAGCTTAATGTCTGTTAAACAATTATTTTATTGATCAGTGAATATATTATCTAAGCTTCATAGCCATCAAAACTATAAATCGATAGTTACAAATAGTAATGACAGTTTTACTGATTTTTTGTATGTTTTCATTATATATTATATTATCAGATATTATATGTTGTCATAAAAATCGCATGTGTTTAAAAAACAACAACTTTAATTTATTCTCTTTTTTAACAGCAATCAGTTTTTCCATATTATAAGCTGTTGTGCTCGAACTTCTCCGTAAACGCCTTATTCAGATGGCAAACCAACTGTAAACTTTTATATATTTGATTAATTTTTACTATTAAAATTTATAAAGTGGCGATCATATATTATTAACTTTCCGTAGGGTAAGTTATTATAATCGTCCAAAAATCGAAATTGAAAAATTTACATTTCTTCACGTTTTGAAGGTTTCTGAACATTTTGGCATACCGCAGAAAAAATGGATGTGTGTATGTGTGTGTGTGTGTGTGTGTGTGTATGTATGGATACAATTTTTCGTCCACGTTTTCGGGCGCACGGATCTACCGACTGGAATGGTTTAAAAAACATTCGATTCCTATTGAAAGGGAGAAGTGGTGATTAGTTTTTAGCAAAAGCAGGTCCAGCGGTTTCGGAGATACAGAGTTAAATGTGCAAAAAATGTCAGTTTATTTTCATCAGTTTAGGAAAAATACGATTATAGCAGAGTTGGACACCTATGAATTAATATTTCTTATTTAAATAGCAACGAGAACTAACTGTCTTTAGGTGTTGTAATTTAATTCATTATGACTTACATTTAATCGAAAGAAACCCAATGGTTGTCCAAGACCAAAGCTCTTGATACAAAGCCACGGACAAACTCTGTGAATCAGACGAACAACATAAAAAAAAAAAACAAAACAAAAAATTCCCTTTCCTTCAGAACTTTCAGGTACCACATCCGAAAAATAGGGATGCACTCCTAAAGTGCATCCTCATGATTAAATATACGAGTGATATAATACTTAATAAGAATAATATATAGCTAAGAATTAAAGATTGTTATATTTTGAATTATAATTTTTGATTGTTTTTCATGATGATAATATTAATGGATAAGAAAAGAAAAATTATATACTTCTTTCATACTAAAAAAATTCAACATTTTTATTATTATGAATGTTAAGGTATGTAATTTTGTTGTATAAAATACAGAATATAAATTGGAATATAATAAAATAATTATTGTAATTATTGTGAACCTTTATTTTAAGTAAAATTGCCTTTCAAAGTGCAAAATTTATGTGAATTTTTAATTATATAAACCACTATTCTAATTCGACTGTTTGAAAGCCTTTTCTAGACCCAGTTCTTTCTTGTATTACCTTCGACCAGGTATAACAAAGATGCATCGAATGATTTCTCGCAAGGTGTATTAAAAGCTCAGGTCTCACAGGTGTGTTGGTACATTCAAATACAAAATTTACGTAGGCAAAGCCAGGCTCATTTCTAAGAAATACCTTGTTAAAAAATCAAATAGATCTGGTCGTCGAAATGGTAAAATCAATGTTTATTATTGAACGTTACAAAAATAACGAGAAAGGGTAACTAGAAGAAATCTGTGGATACTTTACTAAGGATGGGATAGAGAATTGAGGTGCGTGTTCACGATTTATGTACAAATATATATATATATATATATATATATATATATATATATTTATATATATATAAAAACTATAATATTATTCAAGTAAAATTTTCAACTAAAGATATCTCAAGCATCCAGATAATAACCAGCATAAACCATTAATTCCAAACTATATTCAATCATTTCATTTCAGATTTCATTGATAATAATTACTCCAGTCGTCAATTAAAATCAAGTAGCTGAGAGATATTTTTCATGCGATTTTACGGTTCTATAACATAAATGTAATAAAGCTTGGCGAGCAATTTGTAAGTTGCCAAGTACGATAAATTATTGTAAATAGCAAAGTTATTGCCAATAAACGTCCACATGTTAGTACATGTTATGATTACCGCATCTGACTCACATTCTCACAAAATATATTAAACAGATCAGTGCATAAATTATGAAAGTGTGTAAACCTGCAACTTAATAGATAATGAAAGATAATTAAAATATTGCTTCCTTTCCAATTGCGAATGTGTTTCGATGAAATTATATAATTATAATTGTATAATTTGTAATCAGCTACTACAGCTAGCTATGGTTATGGTATATCGTAATTAAACGATCATTTTCTCAATGATAGTACATAAATAAAATCTATACATACTATATAATATATCCTACGTTCGTATATTCATAGCTGAGAATTTAAATATGAAATTAGCCAAGATTGTTATATCAGTAACTTCTAGAATCAAGGGTGTTGATAATTGAATGCTTAAATTTTAAAATTTGTAAATAAATATATATATTTTTTTAGCGAGTTCCACCTCAAACAGTCTGATATCAAGTAGGCAGTCAGCTTTTTTTTATGTAATTCATATTCTATATATATAAATATAAAAACCCTCAAGTGGGTAGGGTAAAAAACACATTTAACCCTTGTAGCTGTGGACTGTGAATACTGATTTGTTTGCATATTATGTATTTGTTGCAGTTCTTATTACGCCGGCTTTTCTTTCAGAAGTGAACAATTAGTCCTATCAAAACACTCCGCTACTCCCTCTACCAGAGGTTGCAACCATCCCGTGTAAAGATCAATGCCATGAAAATTGTCATCTTCATGGCCAATATAATAAAGCGAAAATACGTCCGAACACAATTTAAATCTTAAACTTATGCTTTCTTTCTACCTATGCCAAATGTACTGAAAATGTTAAAAAACTTGTTTTAATTATTGGGCGATCATATTTATATAGGATAAAAGTATATATAGGAAACGCATATATAGAAAAATCTATGAATTTATGTGGTTTTTATTTATTTATACATATTAGAATATTAGATATTATTACCATTAATATTAAAAATACTATTATGTTGGCATATGCATTAGTTATAAAAAATAGATGAATGTGATAAAAATTATGTAGTCCACCAGCATCTTTTCTTACTCAAAATAATTCTGAAAACACTGTCAGGAAAAAGTCATGGGTGGCCCATAGTAAGTCACAAGGCGTCATCAGACTTGGCTTTTAATATATCTTGTCTACTACTCTCTCTGAGAAAATCTAATTAATATTTCTGTATTTTAGATAAAATCAAGATACCAGATATTACTCTCTTGAAAGCTATGCACTTATCACCAGAAATAAACTGGATCGATTGGCTGTGCATGGTATAGTCGAATATCTCAAGTGGCCTCACGAAATTAATATATTCTGCATTTGCAATTAGTTACCATGAAAGCTTGTGCATGAAATCCATTGATTCTGACGGCTACAAAGTGCCGAAACACTTGAAGACATTGCAAGGTATGATAATATTCACCCTTGGAAATTATCTTATGTGTTGAAAGGTAAGTGTTGAAGCTCAGGAAATACGATAAACATTTCAAAATTACATTTGAACTAAAATTATTTTTTTTGTATATACGTTTAAGAACATTTTATATGAATAGCATCAACATTCCAACATCTTTTAAAAAAATTAAACAACCATTTTAACTAAATTTATAAACACATAGTTACAAGTTTAAATCTGCACATTTTTCGAAAAAAAAAAATTCTATACATATTTGAAAACATTTTATATGAATGGCATCAACTATTCACATATGCTGACAAAAGGAAAGCTTTATGGAAGATCAAGGGCGATTTGTGAACATATGGGACCTATGCAGATATAGCATTATGCACTTTCGATCAATATTCCAAAAACCTTTCTACAATATCCGAAATCAATTCATTACAAATGAAGAAAATAATAATCACAAATTGTTTAAATTTGGACAGAGAAGTTTTGTTTTTATAATGCAATTTTTTATATAAAAATAATTATGAATTCTGTTGCTCCTATTTTTAAGTTAATCGAATTAGACCATTATTAGTCAAGAAGTTTTATCGTAGTAATTATGAGAAAATATTGATGATGAAAATAAAAACAATATTTACTGCTTTAAATTGTAATTTCCTTTAGTATCAGATAAATATTAAAAATAATTTATTACAAATCACCATTACGTTTCTATAAACAGTAATCAAAGGCAAATAAATACTTTCTACTAACATTGCATTTTTTCTCTTTTATAACCGTTTAGAAGCAGAAATACACATCCTCCTAATGATCGGAAGCTATAGGAAATAGTAATAAATCTAAAAACTCTCACATATATTGACACTTTCTAAACGAGCGAGTAATAAATATTATTTGGAGGTATGTTTGAACAGATTAAAGGCTCTCAATAAAATCGTCCCTAGCATTATGCCTCTACAGGGGAACTCACAAATATCACTTATTGCCCCGCGCTCATTGTTCACAAATAAATGCGACAGATACAATAGTCGCCCCGCTGTCTCTACTGGGAGGAGAAAGGACACCGCAATAAATATCCAAACAACCCTTGAACAAGAAATTATATTTCTCACTTCGGGGAATCGACAAAGATGTGGTTAATCATATAGTATAATAGAAGAAATCAAGTTAACCACCGAGATAATGCCCGGAAAGGCTTAAGCATTTTGAACATGTACATTAACTAATGTATAGGTACAACATATTTTTAACAAAGGATTATAGGGTTTTATAATAGATAATACGATATTATTTTATCTGTATCTTTTTTTCATATCGTATAGTATTGAGTGTTTCTACGACATATTTTATATCCTATTCTCAGAATATTAAATTTCTTTTCCATATTACTATGCACATATATGAATTCAGTATCAATTAAATTTTTCTAGAAGTAAATTTTTGTACATAGTACCGTCACTCGATTTTAGTATATATTAGTTATTAGATTAATTCAGGGCTTCTTAAACTATGGGTCGCGATCCCATTTTTTTTTTTAAATTTTATTTTCAATAGCAATCAGAATACAGAACAATTCTATGAGCTATTTGGCTTATATCATTCACTCGCACACATACACACACACATTCAACACACAAATAAATTAATCTGATGAATATTATATTATTAGAGAATCACTTCAATAAGAATCTTCCATATTAACTTTGGGCAAATTTGTAATTATTATTATAGAGAGATTTTAATGTCAAATATTTATATCATTTTATAACATCACGTCTTGATTTTTGTATGTTCTCAATGAATTTTTAAACTATATATCTTCATATGTACATGTAGGTATATGTATATTGTTACCAAATGAATGAATAATCTAAAAATATAATTAACTTCCCGTACGGTAGTTATAGTAATAGGCCGAAAATCGAAAATGAAAATTTTTGCATATCTTTACGTTTTTAAGGTTTCTGAACATTTTGACATACCTCAGAAAAAATTGATGTGTGTGTGTGTGTTTTGTATGTCCGCATTTTTTCGTCCCCGTTTTCGGGCGCACGGATCAACCGATTTGAATCGTTTGATTAGTTTTTGGCACAGGCAGGTCCAGCCGTTACGGAGATATGGAGCAAAGAGTGCAGAAAATACAAATCGAGTTTTTGACAGAACGGAGTATCCGATTTGAATGATCTAAAAAACATTCAATTTGCAATGATTGAGAGAAGAGGTGATTAGTTTTTAGCAAAGGCAGGTCCAGCCTTACAGGAGATACAGAGCCAAATGTGCAAAAAATGGCAGTTTTTGAGAGAATTAAGCGTCCGATTTGAATGATTCAAAGAACTTACTCAATCGTAAATGGGGTCGCGAAGGAGAAAAGTTTAAGAAGCCCTGGATTATTTGATTAGTTAGATATATTGATTAGTTATTAATCTATTGATTAATAATTTAACAAATATTTTTGATAGAAAGATTTACTGTAACAAAATTAGCTTTATAATTTTTTTTGTATTAATTATAGAATAACCTTACAATAAATTAAAATACTTTTTTATGTAAATTTTTATAATTATTTTTAATAAATTGTAATATAAAGTTGTGACGAATAAGAGGAATGAACTGATAATGTATTGAAGAAAAATTGAGATCTCAATAAAACATAATTTTTATACAAATGAAAATATTCTCTGACATCATTAATTGTTGTGAATTGAAATTAATAATGTTATAATCAAATTACAGATGATAATTAATGAAAGTAGTCAATATATTAAAATATAAAATATTTATATATATATATATATAAGTTATTTGATAACAAAAAAATCGTGTTAATTATAATACTTTTTTATTTTAACATATTTACATATATTCAATAAGTTGATGTGATTCCTTAATCTAGTATTGTTAGAATGCAACCCAGTGGTTGACCATGTTCTTTGTGATGAGATTATTATTTGATTTTTTCAACTGACATTGATGAGATATGTTGGAATAATACTTCTGAAAAGCAATTTCCACTTCATATCATATTTTAAATCTATAATATCAAGTGAAAACTTCATATCATTACTATCTGATATCAAGCTGGCCAAAGTGAGTACCAAACCTGTGATTTCCAAGTTCATATCACAGAATCACTGCCACATATATTATATATGTGCTTTATCAATGGTATTATGATAAAAATTGAATCCAATTTTAAAAGCACTATACAAAAACTAATAAAATTCTGTTTACTACAGCAACGCTTTAGCCAGATTATTTTAGTTCATAATACTATATAATAATTATTTATTATTATTGGTTTGTACTACAGGATGGGGCGGGGCACAAAGGTCCAATTTGACTTTGAGCAATTATATTGTGAAAATCAAACTATGTAATTATATCACAAGAAGTAACACATATCAAACCAACAACTATCTGACTATGTTCAGAAAAACTCTCAGCTAATTCATCATTGCAGAATTGTTCTTTTTTGCTGTTTTTCAAAAGATTGTCACCTTGTCCTTTTTACCGGGTAGACGGGGTAAAAGGGGACGACTAGAGGGCAAACAGGTCCAATGCCCTATTCTTAGTTTTGAAGAAATTTTACAAAATAATAGATACGTTAATCTAATGAAAAATATAAGACAGCCTCTATACAAAAAAATCAAACTTTTCAAATACTTATTTGAAACATATCTTCGATAAGTAGTCGTCTTATTACCAGAACCTTGACCTGAGTCGAGCGGTTACATTACATACTCTGGGCATGAATTTGCTCATGAATCCCGTCATATGTTACAATATATAATTTTCTTATTTATAGCTATACTAGTGGTGTTATAAAAGTGCAAAGCAGCCGGCCAGACGTGCAACACGACACATAGCACGTCGAACTGCAAATGTAAACGAGCAAACCCTCACGAACAATAAATCATACTTGAGTTCAATTGTAGAGCGGTGTGCAGTGGGTGGCACGACGACGACACGGAGGCCCCGGCGATCGAATACATGCGGGATAATTCACCGAGGATAGTTCACACAGAGGATACAAATTTATAAATACAACTGGTGGTAAGTGGCATCGTGCCTTAAAAAAAAGCTGAGATTTAAATTGCTCCCGTTTTTTAAACTTCCTAAATAACTCGAAAATTTGAAAGAGTTTGATTCTTCTCAAAGCGATCGCACTGTGTATATGTTTTAAAGAGGAAATATCGAAGCCCGTAAGCGTCGCGTGGCAGTTCAAAGGTTAATCATTATCTTGGTGCGGAACCCATAGAATTTTTTTCATTACACTATATTTTTAGCAATCAGAAGTATACATTATTTCTATAGGCTAAACTAATAACTACGTATAGTGTTTAAGATAATTTCCAGTGAAATTATCTTATTGTGTGATCAAGCTTTATTTTGAGATCAACTTCTTTCTGAGTCCAGTCCAGTCATAAGAAATTGTTTGCTAACTGCATATAGTGTTTTTCTAATTTATTGTTATGCATGCTAAGAGTATGATGCTATGAATATGATTGATTTTTGCACACTCTGTATATGCAGATCCTTGTAGGGTACATCATTTGAATTTGATAAACTTGATTTTAAGTGACTTGAAGTTTTCTGGCCAAGAAGCCATAGATGTGTAACCAAATTTGTACTTATTAATGATATCACTATAACATATCTACTAATTTGATATGCATATGTCTAACAATCATTTTGACCACCAAATGGCGTTTTTTTAAACTTTTCTTTCTGGATTTCCGAAACCACTAGATGCGCCGTAGTCTGAAAAATTCCAAGCCAATTTTTCGTTTCGTCCATTCAGGTAAAATGTCCATATTCAATTTATTCAAAGCGAACCCTCCGTTCTCTCTAAAACTGAATTACTATTATTGGAAAATTGGGCAGCATATCTTCAAAAAGGCTTGATCTGTCTTTTCCAGAAACTAATCAGCGCGTATCTTTATGAATAGGAATCGGTTGATCCGTGCTCTCGAAATCGTCGACAAAAATTTGCAACCGCACACATACACACACACGCACACATACATACATTTTTTCTCAGATGTAACAAAATAAAGAAAACCCCGAAACGCAAAGATATGCAAAAATTTTCATTGACGATTTTTTGCGATTAGTACAAAGGGAAGTTAAAAATAATTACATATAGTTATAAAGCAATACATATAAAAAAGTTGAACTGTTTATCTTCACTGTTTATAACACATTTGTTTAATGAACCAAGACTATACAAAAATTCAAATTTGTCTTGATGGGGGTCTTGCTTCATACATTTTAAAGCACATGCGAGAAAACGCGGATTATTTGTTAATTCATTGTTTATCATATCAAATTATAGTTATTCCTAATTAAACAACTAAGATAATACGATTTCAATAATGTTGCCAATTATATTTATAGTTTACTTTCACAAAAACGATATAATTATATATTAAAAACTTGAAGTGTCTGACATATCAGTTAATTATAATGGTTATAATGGTTAATGAATTATATGACTAGGACTATACCAAATATCAATGGTGCAGCAGATAAATGAACTGTCTTTTGTAAACATTTATATTATCAATTGTAATTTCTCAAATACTAAGTTACATAATAAGTACAGTAACTTAGTTCTATAATAAGTTGTTAAATCCATACTAAGTACATATGTTCTCAGTTACCCCTAACCCGATTTAAAAATCATATGATGTGATGTGAGCCAAAATTGGCTAAACCGATTTCAGAGTTTTCGATAGAAAATCGTCATTAATAAACGCGAGATCGGCCAAGTTGTTTCTGTATAATTAACAGATAAGTGCAAATTTTTTTGTTCACGTTGTTGCAGCCAAAAAGCCAGAGCCGACTTTAAGAATTCAAAAATTGCTTGACATCAGTGTTGTTACTTGATAGTTGGAATTTTTGATTCGATGATAGAGTTCATCGCCTCTTCTATCGTCACAATTTCAAGATTTGCTAAATCTCAATTATTCTTGATTATTTACAATACAATGTCACTTACACCTAGTCTAAATAGATTTTGTTTGCATTTGTGTGAACTATCCCTTTACAGACGGAAAATAGCTTCACGGTCGTAGTCAATGGAATTGAATATGACGGCGAATGTATTAACAGTTTACCATTTGATTTAAATGACGTTTATTGATATAAATCTCGAGTAAGAGATTTACGAATAAAAATTTATACACGCATAAATGAACATATAATTTTTTGATATCGTAAACAACAAACATACACACACATATATAAATCTATATAAATCTGCATCCATACCAATTAAATTTTAACAACATACTTTCGATTAAGTACGTCAAAAAGTACATGAGAATGCTCCAAATTCAAGCAGATTTAATTAGCAATAAAAAGCTGATGAACTTTCTACAGCTCGTCTTCAGCAAAGCTTAAACATAAGTTTTTTACGATGGTTATAAAGCACTAGTTTAATATAGCTGAACGAACGACGGCGTATTAAAATTTTCCGTTTAAGTGAACTTAATTTTCTGTGGTACGAATGCTGTTGTGAACTTACTAAAATAGCTGGTAATTTTAGAAAATCTTAAAAACTTTCGAAAGATTTCTGTAAAGTTCTCATAATTAGTGACATTGATAAAAATAGAATCTGTGTTAGAAGTATTGTGGAAAAATTGTACAGATTTATATAAATTTTATGGGGCAATACCGTCCCTATATAGCAAAATCGTTATTCATAAGTTTTTTTTTTATTATTATTAACTCTTTTATTTACAACTGTCCAGTAAAAGACATTCAGTAAATTTGATGATGTTATTCATAAGTAATCAACTAATTTACATGTGATTATATCAGAATTTTTTCTAATTATAATTTCGTTACCCATACTCAACATAAATATCTTCAATTTAAGATCAACTTTTAGATCAAGTGTATTAAGTGATGATGCGTTTTGCAAGCAAAGTGTTAAGCACTTATTTTATTTTTATCCCGGATAATTTTTCGAATAAATTTACAATTTTAATTTTATTGTTATCCTTTAATACTACAAGGTATTGAGTAAATTATGGAATTAAACTATAGAGATATTATTTGTTGTTCGTAGGTGTATTACAAGATACATAATAATATAATCAATTACAGTCTTAAATATGTTATAACTTATTTTCTAGCTTATATTTCACACAGCTTAGTGTCAAGTACTCATTTTATTTTTATCTTGGATCTTTAAATAGGCATCGAAACAGTAAAACATTGATAAAAAAATTGTATTTTATATTATATATAATTAAACAACACTTAATCAAGCAGAGTTAGAATGAAGGATCTTATCTCATATTTCTAAGAATTATACAAACTGAATTTGAAAGATAAAATTATTTATTTCAAGTATATAAGGGATCTTTAAAATATTAGCTAGAATTAAAATTAAAAACGAAATTATTTTCGATATTCGAAAACATATTTTTTGACAATTCAGAAAAAAAATTGAAACAAAAAATTATTTTTCCATTTCCCAAAAATAATCGTTTAGTCAACACAAGCAAAAGGTTATTTGAATCATTCAAATCGTTTGCTTCATTCTCTAAAAAACTGTCATTTTTTGCATATTAGGTCCTTATCTCTGAAACGGTTGAACCTGCCTTTGCAAAAAAACTAATCACAACTTGTCCTAATCATTACAAATTGAATGTTTGTTTGGATCATTCAAATTGGTTGCTATGTTCTCTCAAAAACTCTATTTCTATTTTCACATTTATTTTAAAAAGTTCACTCGTGTGTGTGCCTTTTTAACAAAAAAAAATGTTATCACGATTTATATAATGTTTTTATATTAAATATACTATAAATTAAATAGCCACCAGATTTTATTACCTACGTGTTAAATCAACCCTTTTATAATACATAAAAAAGATAATTCAGCACTTTAAACGCATTATCATAATTTTGACTACCATCATATTGTCACGCGTCCAGCAGATTACATTTCACCCCTAGTAATAAATAACAATGAACAACAACCACCAAGGGGGGTCCGGTTTTTATTTGGCGCGCGCTCACTAAAGCGGGATTTATAAAGTGTTGGATGCGGGATTATAAAGTGTTGGATAAATATTACTGAAGATATTATTTACGTTGCAGTACGACTTCGACAAAAGCAAATAATTCTAAACTTTATAGCCTTAAATTACACAATGGATTGCAGTTTTAAAAAATAACATCAAAATAAAAATTGTTTTTTTTCAATAAGTACTCGTTTAAGAAACTTTTTTTATTTGGCTTGTAAGTGCATTTAACCCAAATTATTATGCGGAATTATATTCTATTATTATGCGATGTTTGAAATATTTTCAACTTTAAGTTATTGTAATCGTCCAAAAATAGAAATTGAAAATTTTTACATTTCTTCATGTTTTGAAGGTTTCTGAACATATTGGCATGCCTCAGAAAAAATGGATGTGTGTGTATGTATGTATGGATACAATTTTTCGTCCACGTTTTCGGACTCACGGATCAACCGATTTGAATGGTTCAAAAAACATTCGATTCCTATTGACAGGGAGATATGTTGACTAGTTTTTGGCCAAGGCAGGTCCAGCCATTTAGGAGGTACGGAGCACAGAATGCAGGAAATAGAAATCAAATTTTTGAGAGAACCAAATTGAATGATCCAAAAAACATTCAATTCGTAATGATTGGGAGAAGAGGTGATTAGTTTTTAGCAAAGGCTGGTCCAGCTATTTCAAAGATACAGAGCTAAATGTTCAAAAAATGGCAGTTTTTGAGAGAACTAAGCGTTCGATTTGAATGATTTAAAGAACTTTCTGCTTGTTTTAAAAAATAATTGCTTTTAGCAAAATTTAAAATTAATTTTTTTTTGTATATCGAAAATAATTCAGGTTTTAATTTTAATTCTGACTAAAGCAATTTTTAAAGCTCACTGATATACTTTAAACAAGTAATTTTAACTTTGCAATTAAATTTATATAATCCTTATAAATATTAGACATTGTTACAGTATTTATAACAATCTATTTGAAAACTTTTAATATTCCTCGAACATTTCGTTATAAGAAATTCCTGCAATTTGCCTTAAGGCACGATGCCATACACCACTAGTTTTATTAAAGGCATTATATGAAAATTTTATATGCAGCATTATATAAAAGATGATATTAATATTATTTGCATTTATTGAATCGCAAGGTCAAACATACAAACCTTGAATTCAATTTCGTCGCAGTCTCAATCTGATCCACAAAAAAAATCATACTTAAAATCGCATTCATCACGAGTCAATATTAAACATTTCACGACAGCTGTACGGCACATGCAAATTCATTTATGATAATAAATAAGAAAGCTCGCTTCAACACCATTTATGCAAATTGTGATAAATAATTATCGATCCCGCGTCTGAAGATCGGAGATTGCATTTTTTGTTTATATTAGTTTTCGAAGATGTCACACTTGTCGCGAAATTTTTATTTATCGCACCTACAATTCCCATTTCGAGTGAACCTTGGACTAATAACCTCATAATATGGTAAAAGCGGTTTTGCCGTCTCCGATAATCCGGCACGCCGATGCAGACTCAGGAACATCTTTTGACATTTCGCAAAGAAAGCAATAACGACCGATAATTGCGATTGACAATCACACTAATAAATCAATATTTATGTGATGCATAAACAATGTAACTGTTCTTGCATAGAAAATACTTCACAAGAAATTACTTCCAAGTAATACTTATTGTTTTGAACCGATTAGTTTTTAATATGAACTATATGAAGAGGCCAGTGATCCACCGAGAGGCTGCCAATCTCTGTTAAATTAGTACACTTTTCGCTGAAGGACCAGATATAATTATTGAATATATCAGAATATTAAAAGACAATTGTTAACTTCCCGTAGAGTAAGTTGTTGTAATCGTCCAAAAATCGAAATTGTAAATTTTTACATTTCTTCACGTTTTGAAGGTTTCTGAACATTTTGGCATACCTCAGAAAAAATGGATGTGTGTGTGTATATATGTATGAATACAATTTTTCGTCCACGTTTTCGGGTGCCCGGATCAACCGATTTGAATGGTTTAAAAAAATATTCGATTCCTATTGATAAGGAGATATGCTGATTAGTTTCTGGCAAAGGCAGGTCCAGCCGTTACAGAGATACGTAGAAAAAGTGCAGAAAATACAAATCGAGTTTTTGAGAGAACGGAGTATACGAGTGCGGCATTCGAGTGGAAAGGGTTAAAATAGATCTATATAATTTCATTACATTGCGGTTATATTTTGTATGTATGTATGTGTGCAGTAAATATGTATGTGCAAATTCACTTTTTCGAGAATTTAATTTATTTATTGTACAGTGACATTTATAGAAAATGTCACTGTACTTACATACAAAATATTTCGCAATAAATAAATTCTAGATAATACTTATCAAACAATTATTACCGATTAACAGAATTAAAATGATTTCTTATTAATTACAATGACGAAATAACCGCATAATTTCTAATCATTGCAACTAAACGATTATTATATTATTCGATTATTATTTTAGTCGTTACTAATGGTTTTATAAAGTTTATTAGCAAAGAGTTAATTTTCCGCTTACAACTTTTACATAATGATTTAGAAAGCGATTTAAAAGCAACTAGGCGCCGTCGTGAGATATTAATTAGTACCAGAAGATTATAAATTTGCATTGAATGCATTTGCTATAGAAATCTGATATGATATAATAATATTTATTATGTTGAATAATCTGACAAAACAATAATTATTAGATATATTATAGATATATTATTAGATATATTAATAAAATATTATTAGAAACTATTAATTGATACAAAAAAGTATTTGTTTATCAATTAAATATTCAAAATAAGAATAATTAAGTTAACTGCTAACAAACACTACAAATTATGGAAAAAATTTATATAATATAATTTTTTATTAAATAAATATTTTAAATAAAAATCATTAAGCTTCAGACCAATAATTAAACATTAATTGAATAGTAACAAAATTTCTCTAGTAAATAGTGAATAGCAATTAGTAAATTTTTAAAGAATATTTATAAAAAAAATATGTTAGGTTTGTTACCAATTTAAATTAAAATTCGCCTAAAGTAAAATTTATAAAGTAGGATTATATTGTTGCAAGAGTTTTTCTTTTCTTTTCCTAATATAATCAAACACCGAACAGTTTTTAATAATTATATAAAAATAAAAAAAAATATGTTACAAATTATTAATATTATTAAAATTAATATGTGAATATATGTTTAGCTCATATAATCATATAAAAAAAATTCAGAATTTTTATATTTCTAAATAAAGCAAAAAAGAACAAAAACTCACCTTTTTGATGAAACCTATATTATATGTACACTTTTCTGCAGATAGTTGAAAATTGAAGGATTTATTCATATTTATCCGACAGGGTTATCTGTGGACTTATTGATACAGGCTGGTGTGATACGGTTTAGCACATATATTATTTACTAAAAATTTGTCGCTCCTATGCTGATGGGAGCTTTTTATTCAAATAGTTGAGAATAACTAAGATAAACTTATATTATCAGATTATTCGGGATTGCTACGGCTAAATGATAAAAGCTTTGGGATTGCATACACAAAGTTCCAAGTGCAAACGCGAAACCAACTTGCTACAACTTGGTATCAAGAAGTAATGATAACAGTGAAAATATATATCTAAATTAGATTTAAATTGAAAGTAGCCTTTACAAACATTGCTTCAAAAAATCTAATCACAATTAAAAATAGATTTGACATAATAAGACAGGAAATCTATTGGATTGCTATCTATAATAGCCTTTGCAAAATTTAACAATCGTGGCAGCTTATAGGCGACGTAGTTAGTTCTGATCGATGTTCAATATATAAATCAAAAATAAAATCAGATAACTTTGTTTTCTTATATGTTATGCCCAGTCTAAAATTAAAAATTAATTTGCATAAACTAAAAATGCCCATAGCAGAAACTGCAATTAATAGAGAAGCTTTTCAACAAGTACTCAAAGAAAATTACACGAAGACGTTCATCTGACCTTAATTTTCATCTCCACCAACAAACAAAAAAATTCTTTACCTTTACCGAGGTGAGTAAAGACTATACTAATGCCATCCAGGTCGATTATAAATTCCTCGCTGAAGTGCTAACGGTTATATTATATTAGGATGAATCAGTAAGTCGGTGAATCATGCGACTTATGCTAATGCTTCACACATTCACATGGAAATCTCTTATAAATTTATTGTCCAACTAAACTCATACAATCTTATGAAATTGCCCAATCACATCATTATATCTATTAGGCATAGACAACAGACGGTTATAATGTTATATATGGCAAATGAAATCTCCAGACATACTGTTGCAGGTTTACTGTTTCTGAGGATAAGGAAATTCTTGAGATAAATTGAAATGGGTTAAGTGTAAAATTAATTAAATTGGAGATTATATAATTAGGAAATTCTTTACATAGTTTAATATAGACATAGTGACTAAAAAATTAAATAGACTCAATCACTATTTTCTGATGGCAATTGCAACAGGTTTACAGTTCTGAGGATAAGGAAAAATTCTTCGGATAAAATAAATTAGATCACGTGTAAAACTAAATAAATCCAAGATTTTATATAATTGGGAAATTCTTGATATAGTTTGCAATAGACCAAAAAATATTCAATAAAAAAAATACAATCAGAGATCAGAGCCAAATGTTTGCTAAATTTCTAGACATAGTGCACCAGGCTTATTGTGTCTGAGGATAAGAAAATTCTTGAAATAAAATGAATTGGGTTAAGTGTGAAATTAATTAAATTGAAGATTATTATTAATTATTATTAATATAATTAGAAAATTATTTACATAATTTGAAATAGGCAACATGAATAAAAAAATTAAATGGACTCAATCATTATTTTTTTATGGCAATTGCAGCAGATTTACAGTTTTGAGGATAAGGAAAAATTCTTCAGATCAAATAAATTAGATCACATGTAAAACTACTTAAATCCAAGATATTTAATAAAAAACAAGGAAATTTAATAAAAAATTACATTACAAATACAATTAAAGCCAGATGCTTGCTAAAATTTCTAGACATAGTGCAACATGGTTACTGTTTCTGAGCCTAAAAAAATTCTCTAGATAAATAGAATTAGAATAGAATAGAAATATTTCATAACTGAGAAGTTCTTGTTAAAGCTTACTGAATGAAATACTAAATAGACTAATAGAAATTAGATAAAAACACAGTCAAAGCCAAATGTTTGCTAAATTTCTAGACATAGTGCACCAGGTTTACTGTGTTTGAGGATAAGAAAATTCTTTAGATAAATTGAATTAGGTCAGGTGTAAAACTAATTAAATTCATGATGTTACATAGTTAAGAAATTCTTTATATAGTTTAAAACAGGCTCCATGCACGTAATACAAATTGAATAAAAAATACAATTAAAGTTATACACTACTTTTGATTGCTAATAGTATTTCTAGATATACTGCAACTATTTTACTGTCCTTAAAAATTATAAAAATTATAAAAATTCTTTCTAAATAAATTGAGATATGGTAATAAAATTTAAAATAAGTATATGTATAATTAAGTTTTTTATATAGTTAAAAGCCATGAAATTTAATAGAAAATGTTATTAAACTTAATAACCAATTTGCCATATATCTGTTTATTAATTTTTTTCATTCAATTAATACATTTTTTGCTATTGTTAAATTTATATATGGCAAATGGAATTTCTAAACATATAAACAGTACTAAAAAATTAGTAACAAATAGTTGTTGCAAAATAAGAACAATAATATTCTGTACATATAATGAGGCACGTCAGAAAATAACAGGAATTAAGTAAAATATGCAATTGAAATTGCGTTCATGGATTGTGAAATTCAACTATTTTTTTTAATAACGTAAAATAATAATTTTGATGAAATATTCGTATAATCAATTTTAAATATAATCTATGTTATTTGCAGAAGATTGTTTAATATGTTTATTAAATGTAATATATTGAAAATTTGCTTTTATACTGAGAAATGCTGCAGTCTACTAAAAATATTCAACAGCCTTCTTTGATGTTATTGTTTTATGAATTTTTGAAATCGTTACTTTCTATCAATTCAATACGTTTCTTAAAGTATGAAAGAACGTAATTTTTATTACTTTAGGCAAAAATATAGTTTTGTGCTTTGAATAGTCCAATAGTATACAATTTCTGATACAAATGAACAGAATAGCTAGTGTCAAATATGTCGACGTTTATTTTATAAAAATAATTTAAAATTAGTTTTGAAATTTTGTAAATTTTATAGTAAAAAACTTAAAGCTTAAAATGCAAACCTAACATTCCTACAAAATGAGTTTACATTCAATTAGCTTTAAATACAATTACTTACCGCAGCTTCGTAATATAATTTATCACCACAAAATATTGTAAAGCTTTTGTAAAAAGTTTAAAAGCAATTTAATTATTACCAGAAAACAAACTCTAACACTAGTTTGAAACTCAGCATTATTCACTGAAAGCTCTAAATATCTAGGTCAATTTACACAGCAGCTTTATAAAAACATCTAATTTCCATTAAATCAGCACTTCTTTTTTTCGTTGTATGCAAATTGCTAGAATTTGATGTAATCATCACCTTAAGTGATTTCCATATTGAACTCGATCTCATGTCGCATTTAATTTGATTCGCTGCAAAACTTATTACAAAAGCAATTTTATTTCATCTGACTCATCGCACACGTTGGTTAACTAATCTCCATGTATTATTTGTATTCGAATTCCAAAATGAGACTTTAGAGAATAATAGTTGAGTAGACATAGTGATTTCATCGCTTTTTATAAAAATGATCAACTTGTGGATTTGAATAATTAATAAGATATTATTAATGAAAATAGGTTAAATTATTTCATATAATCAGTTTTGTTTTGAACACAATGATGAAATCTTCTTACAATTATGGTCACAAATTTAGAGAATTAATTGTAAATCGGATAATATTTTTTTATGAGTATCATCTCCGCCGTTTCATCTCAAATTTAATTTCGATTCTTGGACGATTGCTATAACTTGCCCTGAGGAAAGTCAATAAGATCTAATTTTGCACCTTTGACATATGATCAGAGCTAATTTTATACCATCTTATTTTAATAAATTTATTATTTCCTTTTACCGTCGATGATATTAGCCTAATGTTTTTGCTAGTAGAGGTTAATCGTTTACTTAACCTATGCAAAGTACGTATCTTCCGACTCTCCCTAAACATGTTGCTCCATTAATAATACTGCCATAAGTAAAGTTCAATTGATTGGAACAATATCTCAAAGGTTAAAGTTTAATTCAAGAGTTAGTTATTAGCAATTAATGCATAATCTAAGGTATCTAAAAACAAATTCGAATATAAGGCCTACCACCTATAGGCTTGACATGTTTCTTAGTAACCCCAAATTCTAAGATTAATCTACAAGACATAAAATAGAAATACACAAGTACCAACCAGTAACCCAAAAGTTTAAAGCAGAAAAGTAAAAAATATTTATAGTACAAATTGACAATAATTTGTATAATTATTAACAACTATTATGATAAGGCTTTGAAAAATTTAACAAATAAAAAATCGTAATACACATTAACTATAAAAAACTTGCAGAAATAAAATAGACTATAAATTAAAATAATATCTATATAAGATTATTGATAGAAAAAAGATCTGTAATTTTTTTTATATTCCAAAGCTGTCTAGTCATTTGTAATGTATATAAAAAATGAAAAGTATAAGCATATATTACAAATATTTAGATCTGTAAAGAAGTCTCAAGAGCGGATTAATTGATGCAAATGGTTCTATAACCGTTCAACTTTTATTTTTGGTACTAACAGACTATTATTACAATTAATAGATTAATCTTACAATATTCCCGATTTAGTGATGAAATAAGTAATTCAATAGTTGCTATAAACATGCAGCAAAAAAAAAACTACCAAAATTAAGCTGATTGATCCACATAATTAGTAATACAAATTACAACCAAGGGAAGACTAAATTTGTCAAAGTTCGATTCATATTGCAATAATCTAACAACTGTAGTTTTTTTTTAATTAATTTTGCCTATGATTTGAAATTTTTGTCATCTGATTGATTATCCATTTTAATTTATGTATACTGTAACGCTACTAATTAATTAAAAGAATAGTAAATAAATAAATATATAAGAGAAGCAATATAATAACATTCAAGCATAGACATAGTTTAATTTTCTTGAAGATAATTAATAATAAATAAAATACCTCTACAAGTTTTAAAAAACTTTAAAACTAATTCGTATGGCTTTTAATAAGAATTTGAATGCTAATCACGGAATGCTATTTATTTATTATTATATAAATCATATCTTTGGTAGTTCATCTGAATTCAAGCAAAAAATCAAATAAATCCTTAAGTGGCGAATGAAAAATAATTTAAACATTTAAATCCTTCATTCAAGGCTTAAAAAATGTAATGAACATATATAAGTCCCTTAGCATATAATATTGAAACTAATGCGATGCTCAATTATCGTAATGAATTTTATAACTAATAGTAGTAACTATAATATAATTAATACTTTTATTGTAGTTTGTATCTATTTTAATTTGTTAAATACTAATTATATTCACCTGAATCAAGAATTATGCAAGGATATATTAGAACTTTTTATTGTCGGAGTAACACAAATAAAATACTCTAAAAATGGTATACAATGTAATTTATCAATGTTTCCCAAAGTGTGGTCCACGTCACATATAGTTGCTTTTTTAATAGTTATTGATAGTTAATAGGAGCAAATTCGAACTGTTTATATTTACTAAGAGGATAAAACCATTTTTAAAGATTAAAATTTATGTATAAAATTAAGAAAAAACAAGTACTTTGCGTGATAGAATTTGCACGAGAAAACTCTTATCTTACAAAGAAGCTAAAGAAATACTTAGGTATCTTTCTAAAATCCTTACACAAAAATAATTATCCAAAAATGACCATGATATTTTCTAAATTTATGAACACGTAGAAATGCTAAAGTAAGCCCTACTAATGCAGAAATTCTTTCCGGTAGTATGTTTTTCTGAAGCTAATTTAAAACAAGCAACATATTTAACTTGTTTTAGTGCAAAAACTACTTATTTCTTCACATTTTTTGCTATTGCAGAAATTCTTTCTAATAGTAGGTTTTTACTGAAGCTGATTTAGTGCTTCGCAAATATATACTTTTTACCCCCAAAATTGCACTTTTACCCCATTTGGGGCAATTTATCCCGGTTCCCCGACCACTGAAGTAGGGTAAGGATTCTATGAGATCTTATGAGAATTTCTTCCTTCCCGCTGGGTAGAATTTCAACTAAATACCTACTATTGTCAAGTCTGTATGAAAATTCTCGTGTGAAGTTTATAATTCAAATATTGGTCATGGAACCCTCACTTAATCCATATGAGTCGGTTTTCAAATTGTCAATAAACAGACATATACGGGTGCGGTTCATGGCAACTCGACACCTAGGTGAGCAAACAGTATGAGGTGGCTCATGTGTATTTGATAGATACAATGATTTCGAATCGAATGCGGAATGGAATGACATGCAAATGAATTTACGTAGAATGTAATTTAGTTTCAAACTCGACTAGATTTCGATATGAACTATATTCGAACAGAGCCGGAGAAATCTAGCTAAAATAGTTGGATAAACTGCTAAATGAACTACTTAGAAAAATCTAATTCAAGTAGGGATACAAAAATTTCAGTACAGAATTATCAAAAGTAAATATATATATATATATATATATATATATATATTAATTTAGAAATATGAACAAACAACACTCTTTTTTGCATTTATTTATTAAATAATAATTTCACAAACGTTTCGAGACTAGGTTTGTCTCATCATCTATGTTATAATTTAGAATATAAAATATGGAAACCTAAATTAGCATTATGTGTTATCCGTTACAAGTCGTTCACTGCACTGTATACATAGGGCAAGGTAAGAGACTATTTGACTTCGATCAATTATATACAATCCAATCCAATTATATTACAACAGATAACGCATTTCAAACAAACAATTATCTGACTATGTTCAGGAAAACTTCCACTTAATTCATCATTGTAGGAGTATATATTTTTGCTATTTTTCAAAATTTTGTTACTTGGTTCTTTGTACCCCATAGGCGTGGTAAAATGGCACAAACAATGAGCAAAAGGTCCACCATTTTATTTTTAATTTTTCAAAAATTTTATTGAATAATAGCTATAGTATCTGATCAATGCGAATCTGTTTAATTATTTGGTTGATAAACAAAATTAAAAACCATAATATTAATATGCATTTTTAAATATAACATACGAAATTTTTTATCTACTTCATAAATCTTGCTTGGATGGTTATTTCTGTTTGATTTATTATAATCAGACTCATTGTTTCATGAAACAAAAAAAATACAAATAAGATAATTACAACTTGTCTTTAAAATACTTATTTATTTTATAAACTTTGTCAAAAACTTTATCAGAAGAATTCAAGAGTTGTAATAACTATTAATTTTATTTTTATATATCTCTAGAATAATTACTTTCATTAACTTATTTTACATTCTCATTTACTTTTTTCTTATTGTTTGCACCTCGACAGTGTAAAAGTTTAATTGATCCTTTTAACCCTAACATTACATTTTATAACACAAGTAAATAACCTATGGTTAAAAAATTATATTTTGGTATAGTAAACTAAATAACCGTGCTTAAAAAATAAAAGACTAACAACAACAAAAATACTTCTGTTAAAAAATTGACAATGAGCCGTTTATCTTCTGATTGCGATTTAGGGAGATGACAATCCCCTACTTTAAAATGATATCGTTAAAAAAATAAGCCTCGCTTTATTCTATACAATATAATCTATCTCAAATAATAAAAAAAATATTATTTGAAACCTAAACTGCTTTAAATTACCGTAATAATTGTTTTATTTTAATATAAATGTATCTCATAGGTCCAGTACAACATCAGTCCAAAGTATTTGCACTTTGTTAAATTTGAATTTATTTCATTGTTTGAGCCTTCTTTAATAATAGTAATGAATGCAATATTAAATATCAACAGACATCTTAAGGACTTATAAAATACATCTATATTAAAACAACTATTACAGATTTTTGAAGCAGTTGAGGCTTATAAACTAAAGTCACAAAATCGCAATAATCAGTACACATTTATCATTTTCAGAAGCAAGGTTTCGATATCGTTATTAGTTCCCAAAACAGGATCCAAAAAAATGAAATACAAATTAAAACAAAATAACAAAATTGCATTTAATAACAAATAACATGTATTAAATCAATTGAGGTCAATTGATTCTGAAACATACATTGCGTTCAAAAGTTTCATCTCACGTCGGAAAGTGATTGGCGTCCCGATATTTCGTGGTGGCATGCAGAATATTCTAATTGCAGGTTGAAGCAACGGCATCGTATATTCAGATGAATGGAAAAGATATTTATCGATGCTAAGGAAATGTTAATTGTAGCTCTTTTCGATGTTTGACATCGAATGTATTAAATAACATGATGCGAGATATTTTTTTTTATCTTTATTGATAATACATTGTATTATTTAAGATTTAATAACTTATGAGATTCCATTCAGATTCGATACCCTTCTTGGGCAGGAGTGAAAAGTTATAACTTGAAAATGAAAATATGGGTAGCAATATGTTTACAAGTGAAAATAGCACTTCCCCTGCTGCATCCAAAGACATCGGTATTATAATTTCTTACGATACATTTATCAAATAGAAAAATGACAACCCTTGAGTTCCAATCTATAAAGCCATATCATTAAGAAGTCACTAATTTTTTTAAGTAATATTTTATCTTTATGTGAATATCTGCCAACAAATTTGAAAATGTGTCTTCTAATAATTGCTTGATCAAGAAAAGAATCATGATTTTCCATGAGATAATGGGAAACCAAACCTTAGAAAATTTAGCAAAATACTGCCGAATAGAATATCAAAAAAGAAATAACCAAGGGCTCTAATAGAATAGTAAAACTAAGAAAATTTTCTTTGCAAAGATTTCACACCAGAAAAATTATTCATACTTATTTTATATAGTTTAAACTGACAATTTTGTGCGACTTTAAGGATGTGTTGTATTATTGATATATTAGATAACATTAAACAACAAAAAATTAACTTCACGAAGGAGAAGTTTATGTTTCGCCAAAAAATCAAATTTGCTAATTTTATGTATTCACGATGTTTCAAGTCTTTCTGAATCGAATGAGACCAAATCTGGAAAAAGTATGTGTGTGTATATATGCTGTGTGCATGTGTCTGTGAGCCGATTTTTGACCTTTCGTTGACGTTTTCTCAGGCTGAACCAATTTCAAAAATTTAAAAATAAGGACTAGCGTTTGTCATTTGAACTGATTTTGCCCTGCGATCAGCTAAGCCGTTTCTTTGTAATTAACAAAAAAAGTGGAGAATTTTACGTTTTTTCTATATTCTAAAGATTTTTTCTAAAGATTTAGAGGACAACAAGAGCCTACCAGATACGCAAACTTTTTTTTTATTTTTTGCATTTGGTATTTGCCTCCCACACAGACGGCTCCGACACGAATATTCACAGAAAGTTACACATTAACCTAATTTAAATATTTTTCACGTTTTAGAATCGATTTCAAAAAATCAAAATCCGTTTGAAAGATTTTGGGATATTGGTTTTAATTAGAAAGATTCTCTAGAAACTGAATTTCTAGAGAATTTTTAACTTATAATGCATATCAATCACAATTGCAAATCAATACCGCCATTAATAATATTATATCTTTTCAGTGGATCATTAACACTTGAAGACACAAAGTACTAATTAGAATAATTACAATACAATGTAGTTCTTCTGTTATATAACGAATAATTTCACGACTCCCATTTTTTATGATTTAACGAGAGTATTTAGTATTTTTTGGGCGCAACAGATGGTCGTTTTTTAAGTTGCAGTTTAAAACAAATATCATTATATATCTTAAAAACTTTCATCTAATCTGCATAGCACAATTAATGACAAGCACATAAAAAGTTATTTTCCAAATGATATTAGTAACGCATGCCCATCAATGTTTATTTCGGAATCATAAATAGAAAGAATTCTAGCCTAATTTAATCCCAATAAAATCTCAAGTGCTAAGCAATGCAGAAAAAACCGTGTTAATAGTACAGTAATAAAACGGCAATAAATAAACAATCGAGATAAAATTGTAACCTTTGCGAGAGTATGACATGGAAACGATCGATAAAATGATAAAAAATCTAAGATTAGCACGGAAGCTTTCTCTTCTACGACAGATGAAAGATTGTAATAGTTCGTCCTATGACCCTTTAGAAGAAATGATGAGCGAATATAATCACGTGACAGATAATCAGTCTTATCAGTTTGTTTGAGATTTTATTTATAAAACATTCGTGCTGAAGTGATTGAAGGTAAATTTAAAGGGAAAGCTCTAATGCTCACAACTCATAACTTAAACCGTGTACCCATGAACCGACTTCAGTAGATAATGTGAACTAAAATTAATTGATACATGAATATATTCATATTCAAGATAAAAGTAAAGTGAAATTGAGATTATTACTAATATCCATTATTTCATGTAAAAAAATTAGTTTTTATTACTAAAAAGAGAACGAGATTACGTATGTGAATTTAAACTACCCAATGTCTTCCCCAAAAAATCAGGTTTGTAAATATTATATTTTCTGGACGTTTCAATTCATTCTGAATCGTTCGGCACAAAAATTGTAAAAATTATATGTTTGTATGAGCGTGTTGATTCAAAATTAGACCTTTTGTCAGATCTTTCTCAAATATGGCTGAACCGATTCTAAACTTTTTATAAAACTCGATTAAGATCAGTGGATTAGCTTTACGCGAGAATCGACCGAGCCGTTTTTTTATAATTATCAGAGAAGTGGAATTTTTTTAATAAACGTTTTCGCCAAAAATTTGAACTGATTTTGAAAATTCAGATAGGAATCGAGTGAATTAGTTTTTGGTAAAGATCGTCCGAAAAGTTCCTTCGTAATTAATTATTGTTTTTTTACGCTTTTAATAAAACTTTGCATAAAATTCGTGCTCTCAAAGAGCACACTAAAATATTATAGATCTACAAAAATTCGTTAAATTACAAAAATTCATTGAAGTTTGGAATAATGAGCCGCAGGATATGTCTTAAGCGTGTGTTTGTGATTGACGATTACATTTAAAAAAAGTTGAATTTAAATTACATATCATATATATTTTTTTCAATATGTACAGGTTTATTTTTCAACAATTAATTACGTAATAAAAGCCCTGCCAATCTTTACCAAAAACTAATGAGCACGATTCCTAACTGATACCATTCGAACAGTTTTTGATTTTCCAAAATCGGTTCAAGATTTTTGGCAAAAAGGTTGATAGAAACCTTAGCATTTATCTGCTATTTATTAATTATAAAGAAATGGCTCGTCTTATTATCGAACAAAAATAATCAATGCGAGTTTTAAACGAGTTTCATAAAATGGCTCTTAAATTTTTGAAATCGGTGCAGCATTTTTTGATAAAACGTCAACGATAGGTCAAATTTTTCACGTACACACACTCTGTGCACTCACACAAATACTTTTTCCAATTTTGGCGTCAAAAGATTCAGAAACACTTGAAATGTCGAATAAATATAAAATTAGTCGGAATTTCAGGTATATACATAAACTTCTCATATTATACTTGAGAAACTTATTCTATATTTGAGTGCTTTTTTATTACAAAAATCATTTATCAGATTTGACCAAATTATTTTTCAAAAAAAAAAAAGAATTTAGAGTATAAATTTTTCTGTATCAGATTTAATTCGCCTTTTGCATTTTTCTTGTTGTAAAAATTTTACTATCGCCACAAAGCACAAAGTAATAAAAACCTTATTGGTTCATGTTGTTTGTTTAATTGTTTAACCATAGGTTTTCCATTAAAAATCAAATTTAATAATTTGCAAAAAAAATCAAATTCAATAAATATGTATCGTCAATAGTGGCGGGATTAGCTCAAGAGTAGCGTTCCCGATTCACATGCTGGAGGTTCCGAGTTCGAATCTCCGGCCAGAATTTGAAACATAATATTAACTAGTTGGAATAATAATAGAATTATGAATTGTACTAATGTATGTAAAAAAATCAAAATGTATAAAAATTAGATAATTAGAATTTAAAAATGAGTTGAAGTAAGAAGTAATGAGAATTATAGAAGAAAGAAGAAATAGTGGTTAGGAGATGAAGTGAGAAGATAGTAAAAAAGAAGAATGAAGATAAGTTAGTTAAGAAGTATAGAAGAAGAATAGGATTATATGAAGAAGAAGATAGTATAAAATTGAAGATTGTATATGATTGTATAGAATAATGTAGGTGGCTAAATGCTCGAGTAAGCGAGGCCAATAAAAAAAAAAAAAAAAAAAAAAAAAAAAAAAAAAAAAAAAAAAAAAAAAAAAAAATGTATCGTCAATATTATTATCTCTTGATCCATAGATACAAGACCTTAGATTTCAGAACCATTACGAGCACAATGAAAGATACAAGCAATTAACTTACCAATTGACGTCGAAATAACGTACACGACCGGCCGCCGAGACCCTGTTAAAAATAACAAAATAACCGATGTTAGTCACAAGAATTATTATTATTTAATAGCTGGAAAGTTAGACACAACTTTTTACAACACTGATAAGCTAAACACATGCAATTTATACATTGATCATAAAATACAAACATTTCACAAGAAATTCAGGAAGAGATGATGATAAAGCACGAATTACCGCGGGAACAATAAGAGATTTATAATGATATTGGGTGTGAAAATATAAAGGATAGATTATTTGAATAAATACATTGTAAGTAATATTGCAATAATTAATCTAAAAATATTTAGTAAAAAGAAAATCAATTATTATTATAAAATTGTTATAAATAAAATATGAGTGGGTGCAATTGCATATTAAAACATGTTATAACAAGAGCTAAGGATAGTGAAAAGAAATAATTAATAATAATTTATAAATAAATCAAATAATAGAAGATTTAGATAAATAATAATTAGAACATTTAATAGAAAATTATATCATAATTTATAAATATATATCTTTCTCTAACAAATGCAATCATGACTGGCATGTCATCAAAAATATACTTATTATTAGAAAACTTTTCAAAGACAAATAGCAGTAAAAATAGAATAATATATATTTTTTATGTATAATCAATATTAATTGAGAATTTTCTCGAAACCGTCGAATCATTCTAAATATCGTTTGCAACAAAAATAGATTTAAAATACAGTAGACAAAGGAGAATCTATAACTTTATGTTTGAATTATATTAAATTGTAGTTTTTAAAATGTGAAAAAGATCATTCGAAATCTTCGAAATCACATCGTTCACCACAAAAATGCTAACATTATTATATGAATCAGTTTTAAGTGGAATTACAACGTATGATAAACATACGAAATTGTAAAAAATATTTAAAAAATATAAGAACCCTATTTTTATTTTGAAAGATTTAAAATAGAGTAAAAGAAGAATAACCTGTCAATAACAGGTCATTATTGCTGTCATATTATGTATAATCAATATTGACTAATGATTATCTCATAATCTGAAAAACTTTACCATATCGTTTGAAATAGAACATTTGAAGAGGTGTGTCTTCACAGAAACAGTGCATAATTTTATATAATATTTTTGTATAATTTGTAAAATAAATTTCAATTATTGTAAAAACATAACTTTAATATTATTAACGATCTAAATATAGGATAGCCTCCATAACATATTAGTTTGATTTATTCAAATGTGATCGAAAGTGATCATTCGTACAGTGTGATGTGATTCACTGCACAAAATGCAATAATGCCCCTAAATGTAATTTTTTCTGAAATATATTACCACCAGATCAAAGACATTTATCGAATCAAAAGTATGACAAACTGTCTTAAAAACGTTTCAAAACAGCGAAAAACAATATAAACTTAGTATGATAAAAGCATAAATTTTTTAACATTTATTAGACTTGATTCAGGTCGGCATACTATAGTTACCATAACAATAAAAACAGAATACCCAGAAAAAAACAGTTTTAATAGCAATAAGAACTTTTTAAATTTTTGACAACGACTCTATTACAAGGCAATCCATCGATTGTCCTAACTAAGTGAGATATATTTTTAATAATTTTTTTATGTAGTTTTGGCTACGGTTGCCATTTTAATTGTTATATTGCAACAATGCCCCGAAATACTATTTTCTTCACTATTTACCGCTTATATTTACTATTGTCTTATATTATTACTATTGTCACTTATATTGTCTATGATTGCCATTTATATTTACTATTTACTTATTACTATTGTCAAGTGAAATCCACATCTGAATTATTTTGTTGATACCAGTAAGCCATGGGAGAGCTCTCAATAACATATATAAAATAGATATAGAATAGAAATAAATAAAATATGCAGTATATGCATGTCATCAATATTATCTTATGATTTCCTCAAAATCTGATCAAAATCAATGATTCCAACTCTGTTGTCGCCCAATATTGCCAAGTGAAATCCACATCTGAATTGTTTTGTTTAAAGACTAGCTGAGAGCATCGGTGTGGCCCAGCCAAAAGGGTGGATGAATAGTGCCTTGTTTCTGCAATATCTAAGAATATTCATCAGAGACACATATGCGGACATGCCAGAGTATGGAGATGGCTACAAATGTGATCAATGCGGGTTATTTTGAAATGTCCGGAACTAGGTGCAACTGTTTAAAAGCATATTTTCTGATACCAGAGTTTGAGTGATGGTATTAGTTATTTTTAGCAACGATTTCGGTTTTGTTAATTTAGTTTGATTTCTAACTCTGTTATCTAACATAAATCATAGTGTAAAAAACATTTCGTAAAATGTTTTTTGATTTATTTATAAACAACCTTAGGTGTCCGCCACTAGGGGACTTCCCTCTACGAAATAGAGTTCATACCAGTAAGCCATGTGAAAGCTCAGAATAACGTATAAGAATAGAAATAAATAAAATATGCATTATATGCATATTATCAATATCATCTTATGATTTCCTCGAAATCCGATCAAAATCGATGCTTCCAAGTCTGTGAAGTCGTCTGCAGTTAAAAAATGCAAACGTTGTCTCGCACCTGTATCGGCTTCGACCTGAGAGCCGCTATGAGAATTCTCGTTAATAAACCATCAACCGTACGTGTCAGCAGTATGGAAGCGTTACTTGGCGTTACTCGTGCTGCCTACGAGCGTCAACTCAATCCCGTAAGTGGGTCAACGCGGAACGAAGAATGCACCTCGTACATCAGATAGACAAATACTATATTATAATGTCTACGAGGAAGGAACACACGTGAAAATAAACTATGGGAAATCAAATGCCATAGTTGTTGTTGTGAGTGTTTAATTGCTTTTTCTGAACATCGTGTGGTGATGGTGATGTACCTCGTCGTCAGACAAAAGCCAGAGTGAGTGGTTAAATAATCGTAAATTTTTGCCGGAACGAAATTATTTATTGTAAAATGTACTTGTTTAGTTGGAAGTGTATTATAAATTTATGTGAGAATATATTTTTCTCAAGTATTGGATATTAAATTCAAAAATAGGGTAGGGCTGGACACAGAGTACAATTTGACTTCGAGCAATTATACTGTGAAAACCAAACCAATTTTATCACAATAAATAGTCTGGTCAATTTACGCATTCAAGGTTACAATAATTCATAATTCGAAGTTGCGACATATGGAAAAAAAAACAAGAATTTTCAGACCTTTCTAACGATGTATAATACTTTATATATTTTCTTTACAGAAATATCTAAAGTTTAGATTCTAAACCGTAAGATCACTAGATCACTAGGACCACTGTAGATGGACCACCCGTTACAATTATAAAAGAAATCAATGCAAGCTAAAAATTGGCTAATTGGCAAACAATGACCTTTTTGCGATTTTTGGCTAAATGGCTAAGTTTTATCGCAAAAATACCTGAAACAAAATTGTAGGCGATAAAATTCCACAAAAAATGCATCAATACTTTTTTTCCTCAGACAGTTTCGAAGATGTATAAATATTTATAAATATTTTGCAACTGCAAAAGAGGATGTAATGCCGAATGTGGTTGTAACCTTCAGCCTGATTTTAGCTTTAAATTGACTGGGACTTTAATTTGTTTGATATGTTTTTTTTGTTGTTGGTTTGTTTGAAACAAACAACTATCTCACTATGTTGAGTAGAACTTCAGCTAATTCATTATTGTAGAAATATGTTTTTTTTCATTTTTTCAAAGATTTGTCACCTGGTCCTTTTTATACACCGCATGTGGGGTAAAATGGTACAGCCAAGTGGCAAAGAGATCCAATAATTTATTTTTAATTTTGAAGTGATTTTATGAAATAATAGCTACAATATTCAACCAATGCAAAATATAAATTTTATGAGCAAATTTTTTACAAAGGTTGTATAAATTCTTGATCTGGTATTTCGTCTGAAATATTTATCAGCAGAGATAGAATAATTATTTATTTAAATTATTTCTTGTAAAATTGATTTTTTAAACTTAGTTTTTTATTTTATTTACAATTTTTTATTGTTTACCCTTTTTCCAAGATAGAGATACAGTTGGTCTTTTTTACCCCACTCACGTGTAAGCTTTTATAGAGATTATATACAAAACCGTTGAATCTAATTAAATAACGCATACTTAAAAATTATATTAAGGTCTCGTAAACTAAACAACAGATCTCACAATTACAACCAAAAAACTAACAACCAAAGAAAATACTATTGTTATGGATTTTCGAACATTATTTTTGATTCTGGTTCTAGGGTAACAGTTATCAATTTCAAATGAACAAACATGATAAAAATTAACCGTAATAAATTAATAATGGTTACATTTTGACCAAAGCTCTAAGTTTTACTCAAAGGGCAGCATGGTATAATTTTTTATTTGGTTTTTCTCATTTTGAATTCTATGACTCCGTTTCGGATTGACGTTGACGTCTAAGACATTTTGTACACTTATTCTTTCGGTTTTTATTATTTAATAAGAAAAAGTCAACATAGAAATAATTCACAGATGACGAGCTTAGTATTCAAAATTTTATAGACGATAAAAGAGTACGAATATTATATTTACATAGATTTACACACATTATTGTAATTATAACCAACGTTCGTAAATTTTAAAAATGAATACATTTATATATATATATATATATATATATATATATTTATATATCTAAATATATTCATTTTTAAAATTTACGAACCTTGGTTATAATTACAATAATTGACAAAGCAAACAAAAAGTATGCGTAAGAGATTACATAAAAGCAAGCAATTATCAAACATAATATATTTATTTAAATTAATTTGACGAATAATACATTAGGTCATCGGAAAAATTTATTTTCTTCCGTAGTATGAAGACATAATCATACTAAATATAGTTTGCTTATAAAATTATCAAGTTTAACAATTCAACAACAGTTTCAATTGAAGGACTTGGTAGTTTGCGGCCACCGACGCAGCTTATTTGTAAAATGACAAGAAGGTATAATAAATCTACATACAAAATTTCAGATTATTTTAATTTGTTTGTATATTTAAAATTGAGATGTACGTTGATTTTACTAGTGCAATAGTATTTTCATAATAATCTGGAGTTTATTTTCTAAAAAGATATTGATTAACAGCAAATACTAACTACTTAAATATCAATTAAACTACAATTTTTAAAAGTACGAGGTCAAAAGCAATAACTACAAAAGTATCCAGAAACTAGTTTTTTTTTTCGAGCAATAACTTACATTGAAATAATAAATGAAATCTGTTAATATATTACTTCTGCCAATCAAATTTATTTAATATGATTTTCTAAAATATATAAATTTTTTTTTTTTTTTGGAAAACTTGGAAAAAGATTATAGTGACGCATTAGCAAATAGAAGTATAAATTGTGAGGATGAATATAGGCATGATTATGGAAAATCGTGAATTCAATTTTGTTAAACTTTAATAAATGAATTATAAGTTCAACATTGAATACAGATAAATAAACTCTAATACAGATAAATAAACAGGGCTTGTCATGGTTCAGTTGTAAGAGCTTTGTCCTTGCAACTATAGGATTACCAACTTATCCAGTCTGATATCAAACATTAGTGATAGCCGTGTCTACTTGAATATATAATTTAAATATTTTTTAAATGAAAATAGTGTTTCTCTAGAATTGCTGTATCAAATTAACAATACGGTAGGGAGGGGTACAAAGGTCTAATTTGATATGAGCATTTATAAAGTGAAAATAAACCAATTATAACACAACAAATAACACATTTTAAAAATAAACAAACATTCGGTAAAACTCACAGCTAATTCATCATTGCAAAAATGTGTTATTTTGCTATTTTTTAAAAAAATTGTCAGTGTTTCCCAACTTGGTCCTTAGGCGGAGTGAAACGGAACGATCAGGGGGCAAACAGTTTCAATGTTTTACTATCAATTTTCAATGGATTTTACAAAATAATAGCTACATTATTCAACCAATGCAAAATATAAATTTCATGGGTACATTTTTTACAGAGTCAACACTGCATACAACCTTGTTCTAGTATTTCGTCAGCAATATTCATCTGTAGAATTGGAATAACTATTTATTTAATTCATCTCTTGTAAAATTGTTTTTTTTTTTAAATTTAATTTACTTTTTTATTTACACCTGTGCCTGCATAAAGGTCCAGTTGGTCTTTTTCACCCCACACACGTGTAAGCTTCTATAAAGGTTATAAAAAAACTTTGGAAAACTAATTTAAAATTAATGAAGCCCTATTATTAGGTATCATTCAGATTAGAGAAATCCTAATATTAAAAACATAACATATAAATATTAATAGGCCAACCTATAGGTCGCATCCTAAAACCTACGTGAAGAAGAAGATTAATCTCAACTGCTGAGTTCTGATTGCTGTTTAATATAACTAAGTTAACTAAGTTATAACAGGAAATAACAAAAACCAGCGCCTGCAGCAATAATTAACAATCATTTGTTAATTTATAGCAACTGCGTGTGATATATTAAATTTGCATTACCATGACTCTCTTTCATTATCTCTCCCGCGCTTTAGAGAGGCAAATATATCGCATATAACCAGTCGAAGAATGTCATCGATCAAAAAGTTCATGACTACAGAAATGAGAGACAGTCAATGTAAACGGCAGTTTGACTAATAGATATTTATCTTGCTGTAAAATACAGACTCATGTCCCTTGACTTTGATATTTGTTTTACATATGGCATGCATTAAGCTACTGTCACTAACTGTTATTATTGATAGATGTTGTAAAGCAATATAATTTATAGAATGGATAGGAATTGATAGTGACATTGATTTTTAAATGATGATAATTATGACATCATAGATTTAGTTTAATTTTATCGAAGATATTGACATAATATGCAACGCATTTATCATTAAATAGTGTTGCACAAATAGCTTAATAAATCGTAATTGATTTACTGCGGAGAAGGATGAAGAATGAACTTCTACGTGTAAATTTTTCACATAAGGTTAGTAGGGGAGACCGGGTACGGTTGTGCCAGTGGTCATACCCGCTAAACTGCACTGAGTTTGAGAAGAAAAAAAGACAAAGTATGTTTGTTCGAACAAGTTTCCTTTTGAAAAGTCAAAGTTGAGTTTGACAAAGAATCACGTAGGGGAGGGAGGGGCCTAGTAAGATATAAGGTATATTTATTTTTCACCTGGATTTCCAAAAAAAAAAATGAAAAAAATTCGTAAATTCGAAAAATTCGTTCGAAAATTTTTACGTGACTAAAAATACACGTGATATTTGGTGGGGGAAGCGAGGGTTCTAATTTTGAATATCACTACAAATTACTATGGGGGGAGGAGGGGTTCAAAAATGCCTAAAAAATCGTTCACGTGATTAATGAATGCCTGTTGTGCTGTGTTACATATTTCTGAGAATAAAAGTTGGGGGCGTCCATTAAGCACGTGAGGTTTTTTGGGGGAGGGGGGTTTTTTGACAAAAAATTACGAAATATCAGGTGGGAAAGGGAGGGATATAGTAAGAAATCACGTGTATTTATTTTTAACTGATTTCATTAATAAAAATCGAACATTTTCAAAAAAAGTTTTAAAAATTTACAATTTTATCTCGTAACTAAAAATACACGTGATGTTTGGTAGGGGAGGGGCGGTAATTTTGAATATCACCATGTATAACCAAGGAGCAGGGGGCGTCCAAAAATCCTTAAAAACTCGCTCACGTGATTACTGGACGCCCCCTTGTTATAAACCATTTTGGTGTTTATGGCTATTGTTCTTCAACCAATTTTCATGTCTGTCCCAACCGTCTTGGAGATGTGTTAAAATAAATAAGTTTGAACATTGTCTTCAAAAAAGGTGTCTATCTCCGCCCTTAAATAAAATAGTTAAATATGTGATTAATATTGTATTATATATAGGGTTTTAGGAATCCCAATGTCATAACAGAATACTGATTACTTAATAATATTTATTTAAGACGGTTATGTCAATTCGTGATTACCATAATACGTACACAACATCCCATTACTATCTCCAACTCGTAAATCGTTTTCATCAGGCGCCGTTAAATACATAAAATCGCGTTGTTTAAATACGTTTGCTTAATCACGTAAGTACTTCATAAATATTCATATCACGATTTGTCCTTAGTAAATCATAATACGTATTCCTAATGTTCAATTTAAGGACTGTTTCCAATATTTGTGTAATTTACATAAATGTTAGACTCGGGGCCTGCGATAAATAGGAAATATTTAGAAGACTCCCATTAATAATGTGATCGATTTTTTAAGGATTTGTGATATTTAGAATTAACCCCCCCCCTCCTCAGCCAAATATCACGTGTATTTGTTACGTAAAATTTTCCGAAGAAATTCTTCGAATTTACGAAAACAACGTAAATGTTTGTTTTTTTATCTGAAAATTTAAAAAATGAATACAAGTGATATCTTACTAGACCTCTCCCTCCTCCACGTGATTTTTCGTGATTTTTGTCAAATCTTTCCTCTCCCTGATCATCAAAGTAAATTTAGTTTTTGATCATTGACCTTTACTAAAATAAACTAAGCTTAGATGCTGTAACTACTAAATATATTCACAAAATATACTATTAAATGCTTCATAGTTAATCTTCAATACTAGTTTTAATAATTTGTACTTTGATAATTTTGTATATAAATTATGTAAAAAGCATTGGTTGATTTTAGAAGTTCTGGTAAAACAAAATCACGAGGAATATTGACAAAGTTTTTACACAAAATAAAAAGTAGTGCATCTAATCTCAAACAAAAGATGAATTCTTAGCAAATTCTTTTTAAAGATACTGGCAATGGAAATCTTCCAAGAAAGCATGATGGCCAAAATTTAATATAAAACAGTTAAATCATGGTAGTGAGAGAAATGTCTCATTGCCATTTTACATCGCATTGCAAGAAAATGGGCTATTTCAATTGGAAACATATTCATGAGCTAGCTATATTTTCAAGTGAAAATGGACATCGCCCCTGCCCGATGTCAGGTTGTCTAGGTTTAGTGTGAGAGATTTCCCATTGTCATTTACAACGCAGTGCCGGAAAATGAGCTATTTCAATTGGAAAAATATTATTGAGATATATTTTTAAGTGAAAATGGACATCACTCCTGCCTGATGTCAGGCTGTCCAGAGCGAAACTCGAACTCACGACCACGTCCACACAAGTCTGTGCGTTTGACCAATAATATCACCAGAAAATTGTATTACTTTGTTCGCAATTTTTAAAAATAAATTGTAAAAATATGTCCAAAATAAATTACAGTGCTTGAAAACCTTTAAGAGTATCAATGATTTATCATTTATCTGATCGATAGACTCTTCTTCTTCAATATTCTTAAAGTAGATTCTAATTTTGGAGATAAAACATGGGTATTGTGTTTCCTAATCTTATCGTATTTTTTTACGGATTCTGATAAAAGGCAACCCTTTGGTTGTCCTCAGATCCATAATATTTTACTTGAGAACATTGTTAGAAGGCAAACCAAAAATTGTATTTCCTAAGTCTGGTGTTTCAGCAATGCCCCGATGAAAGACTATTTTCACTTGAAATAATTTTTGGATCTATTGTTTCAAGTCTAAGGTCTTAAGGCTAGCTCTAAATCACTATTGCTTGATATTAGTTTGTCTAAAGCTAGATTTGAACCTGAATCTTGTCGTTGTAGTTCCAAGAAAATGATCAAGCCTAATTTATTGTGATGGTGAAATTGTTGAAAATTTTGGGCACATTTCTTTGTTTGTAAAAT
The DNA here is from genome assembly GCF_003426905.1 of Ctenocephalides felis. Lineage (NCBI taxonomy): Eukaryota > Metazoa > Arthropoda > Insecta > Siphonaptera > Pulicidae > Ctenocephalides > Ctenocephalides felis. The sequence goes on along the minus strand of NW_020537324.1, from coordinate 21,124,069 downwards.
GTTGTGCATCCCAGACTTTTAACTCATGCAATAAAAAATCTTGCAATTTTCCTATTGGAGGTTTATCCTTGCAACTAATTATGTAACAAAAGTTCAAATCGATTGCATGTTCCAACATAATGCAACTATGACATAAATATTACGAAGTGAAATTTCTATAGAGGCAAAGATGTCTCAATAAATGTTCTATTATTAAAGATTAAATTGCAGTCGTTATTTAAAATATAACCAGGATATAATGGTATGAATGTCAAATAAATATACAACGAATTGTCCATTGTATATTTGAATCTCTATCCAACCAAAATGTCACAAGGCTACGTTTGCTCGTAAAATGAGTCATGGAATCAGATACAATGATGCGTATTAAATAATACTTTCAAAAGTTTAGACAGGATTCCAAATACGCACATTCTGTATATTATTTAGCATGTAATTCAAAATTACATGTATCACAAAATGCGTTATGTACTCGCATGCGACAATGATATTAAAAGCATGTATAAATTTTGCTGTTGACATTTCTACGAATGGTAGTAATAAATTCAAATTAGCGATGTTTTGTAATGAGGTGGGTTGAGATTGTTCCGACAATGGTCACGTTGTTTTAAATTGGGTAAATGACATAAATTTTAAGTAAAAACTATGATGATGCCATGAGGGAATTAACAATCATACTGCTTGTGAATTGTTCCACAATGAACCAATAATTTAACATAAGTATTTTTTTATTTATGTGGTTGATCACACAAATTCAAATTATGTATTTCACTAACTATTGATAATAATTAATCATTATAATATTCGCTATTTATATAATAACACAATAAAAGAAGATAAACATTTTGCCTAAATATAGCAATAAGTGATTTGAGATTATCTTCACAGTTCATATTGTTTTAAATGCTTCTAGATTTTATTAAATATTATTAGCAGCAATTAGATCTTTACGAGTCCAGTAAGCTATTACGCTAATTCCTTGAACAATATAAAGATTTATTCTTAAACAATTTATTATACAATTTCAGTAATACTGATATTTTTTTCTACTGATGCAGCAGTGCCAGGTAAGAACTATTTTAACTTGTAAAATATTGCAATCTATATTTACAAAGTATTTAAAAAGTAAAGTAACAAAGTAAAAACCGATGCCACTACTGCTTGACACTAGACTGTCCGAGGTGGGTATCAAATCTGATACAAAGCTCTATCCACCTTCCCACAAAAAATATATGAATTTCAAATTATAATTATGCCAGTTATATAAGTCAATTACAACTAATAAATAAATGAGCTAATATATTTCAGTAAAATAAATTTTATGGTAATATGATGATTAAATTTTTGCAAACGTGTGTTCTACATTTATATTGTCCATCAATTAGGCAACTTCAATTAAATTGCTAATTACGATTAAGCAAATAATGAAATATGTATATACAGATCTTGTTAGCAAAAACCCAAGAAAAAAATTAAGAGAGGTAGACTTAAAATGAAAATATAATTAAATTACAAGAAACTAAAGCAATGTTACAAATGATAGACAATTTTATGTAATTTGATTTTTGACAAATATTGAACATTAATCAGAACTAACTGTATGATTAAGTTATTTTTAACTAACACTATTATCAGATCCAGTAGTTTTTCCTTTCTAATTGTGAATATTTATTTTTAATTATGATCATATTTTCAATTTGTTGTAGCAATGGCCCTAAAGGTTATTTTAACTTGACATCATATTTTGAAATACATTGTCAAGGAAAAACTAATATTATTTAAAACATCTGTGAGACCAATCGAACCTGGAACTTTTAGAGTGCAAGGCCAAGATCTAAACACTGAACAACGGATAAGTAATATTTAAAATAAATTTCAACATTTCAAAATAATAGGTTAGATTATTATCTAACAGAAAAATAATTTTTAGGCTTATTAAACAAGTTTTGGCAATTCTTTTAAAAAATGGTGCAATGGTGAAATATCTCTAGCAGAGCTATTTCTTACAACATCAGTACCAGACTTAAAAGTTAGTCCATATATTGCTGTTTCTTTATTTTGGACACCATTTAAGAGAAATATCTTTTAGCAATGTTTGTTATACGTCTATATTTAGATTCTGTATTTCAAATTTATAGGTTAACATTGTGATCTTCAGCAAGTCTGATTGAGGCCGAAAAATCTTTAGGAAAACATGATCCTCAATGGACCTTCTATGGTGAATGTCTGTTCCTAATGGCTCACATAAACCTGCTATCTCATTGATAGTTCTGCGTTTTTGTTTGTGTATCATAATTTCTTTTCCTACCTAGTTTCATTTTTCAAATTTGTAGTTTGTCACTGTGATTTTTAGCATGCCTTATTAAGGATCATGTTTTCCTAAATCTTTAAGAAAACATGATCCTCAATGGACCTTCTATGGTCAATGGCTGCTCCTAAAGCTTACATTACCTAAAAGCACCAACAGATTTGTTTGTGTTTCATAATTTCTTTTTTTATCTGGTTTAATTTTTCAAATTTGTAGTTTATCACTGTGATCTTCAGCAAGCCTTATTAAGGTTGATAAATCTTTAGGAAAACATGATCCTCAAAGGACCTTTTATGGTCAATGTCTACATACCTAATTAACCTGCTATCTCATTGGAAAGAGCAGCCTTTGTTTTTGTTTGTACATCATAATTTGTTTTTCTACTCATTGTCAGTTTTATTTTTTTTGATTGAGGATTTGAATTGAGAGTAGCAGAAGCAGTACTGACTCCTTCATTAAATTGACCTCCAATCACATTTGCAAGTACACATTGGTGATGAATTGTTGATAACATTTAGTAGTACAAACGTTTTATTAACCACAATTTTCCCTTGAAGAGATGTTCTGAACAGAATTCACATGAACTGATTTGATGCATTCATATGAACAATGTTTGTACTCAGAACTAATTGAAAGCATACAAAATGCACGCGCTTCCATTGCATAGTTACTCTGAAACTAGTAAAAGCTGATCTATATTAATAATAATTACATTTAATACTACGTGAACATGTTCCAGAGTTTATGTTATGAATTGTGCAGTATAATTCAGTTCTTGTTGCAATAAATGTTATAAAATACTCGAGATCGAAGCGAAAGGTAAATACATGCCGAGAGAATCTAATATTACTTTCAATTTCTAAATAACAAGTTTGATGCTGATTTAATATTGTATTATATAGAACGAAATCTCAAGATATTTGACACCTTGTTTTCGATTATTGTTGATATTTATCAATGTTCTTTTTAGAATAGGTACAATTCGTGTTGCTTTCTAATCGCAATGCGGAAAGACAAATGATCTGCATCAAGCATCCCCGCCGTGAAGTAATTGTTGATTATATAGGTAAAAATATAAAAATTTATGGTCAATAAATTTACCTTTCATACAATTACATGTCTACTGAAATATAACGATTTATTGTTACAAGGCTTTTCAATAAATGCTCCCTGCGGAGCTCATTGAATATGCGACCATCATTTTCAGTCCCAAATAAGACAAATGCATTATTTTTTAATTAATATATAAAGGCAGGTCATGAATTGATATTTATCATAAAAACTGCTGCTAATGTTAGAAAATGCTCATTACTATATATACAAATATATGTTCGATCGTAATTAATAGTTTGATACATTTTTTTATAAATTTAATATAAATTTTAAATGTAGTGGTTATATCGTGGGCGACCAAGATTCGTTTCTTCAGTATTATCGAACTTGGAAAATACATGGTATTTATAAGGGTCACAAAAATAATTATCTTTAAATAATTAATTAGCACCAAAACATGATTAAAGCTTTTAAAAGTTCGTATGCTTGACCGTAATTAATAGTTTGATACATTTTTTCACATTAATGCCTTTAAAATGTCAATATTCAAACCAATACACTAGACATTTCCGAAAATAAGCCTCTAATACATTTTAAATTGTAAATTTTTTCAACGAAATAAATATTAAAATTGACAAAAATGTTATGATAAAACTAAATTAATTAGAGTGAATATAAATTCATATAATTAAGATTTATTTAGAATACATTCCTATGTTAGAGTAAGTAGAGTAAAAACTGTGAATTTGATATTATTATTGGTGTTAATATTTATCATATAACCCTTAAAGTATTCATTAATATTTAATAAGAATTTATCTTTCTAAATGCTTTAGTTAATTTGAAAATTTAGTCGTATTATTTGTCATATTTTTCTTAAAATAAACGTTATTATTCGTAAAAAATGTTTATAATATTTGAAACTTATTAAGATTTCGAAGGTTAGTCGTAGTATTTGTAATGCAGTCTGTATATTATTTGTAATAAAATTATATAAATTTTTCAATTTTTCAATTTTTCAAGACATTTTCTGGTTTTTACGTTCTTTAGTTAATTTAAATTAATTTGAAAATTTAGTCATAATATTTATCGTAACTTTTCAATTAGTCGTTAAAATTATTAAAAAGGCTCTATAATATTCTCAATTTTTTGTTATATTTATAATTATTAGCATTATAAATGTTCCATATATTTAACTTCTTAGGGATTTTAGTGAATTTAAAAATTTAGTAGTAATATTTTTCGTACAGCCATTATATTATTCGTAATTTTTTTTATAATATGTGCAAGTTATTAATACTTTATCTGTTTCTTACGATATTTAGTTAATTTGAATATTGAATTGTAATAGTTGTCATATAGCTGATAAACTACTCGTTATATTTTGTAAAATAAAGTTCTATAATATTTGTCATTTATTAAGACCTAAAAAATTTAGTTGTAAAATTCATCATCTAATCTGAAATAATTCGTATTATATGTTCTATAACATTTACAATTTATAAAGACTCTATCTTTGTAATGTATCTTGACTTATAAGTATAGTTTGTTCTTCATTATAATTTTTTTATGAAGATAATATAAACTTAATTACGTGATATATTTACTGATTGATAAATTTATTATTTTGTTAACTTTGTTCGTCTCTATTAACACACCTCATCTCTAATTACTTGTTTATTGTCTCTAATTACACTCTCTACAATTTATTAATTCCCATTTTTATATGCCACTCTTTATGTCTCACATTATATAATGTACTCACACATATACATTAATGCTTTATTATTGTATCCATATGTCATGCTGATTTCGTAAACAATTTTAATACAAGTTCATCTAATAATTACTAAATTTTATCAATTAAACGGTGTTGTCCTAAAAGCCAACTCTTATTCATTCAGGATGGCAAAGCAAGTTGGTGGTATAATTCTATGAATATAATCGAATGAATAAAAAAAACCTATCTAGTACTATTTATCGAATAACAAATTTATTATTTTAATAAAAGTTTATTTAATAATTACTAAAATTTATCAATTACTTATCCCAAAAGCCACCTCTGTATCCTACATGTCTCTTACCCAAAGTGAATATGTCGCGGTGGCACTACACATGTATAGATCGATGAATATTGTGAATGGATCTAGTGTGAATTACATAGGTAATGAGAGATCTACGAAAGAGATAAAATAGTGATAGTAACAGTATCGAGTATCCTGGGAAACTGACTGACATATTAGACACACATTGCAAAGGTCTATAGTATTTAACTAAAAGATGAATGGCTTGCCTATAGAATAATTAATCTTGCAAATAGCATATATTCGGGTTATCGAAGGCTGTGGTACAAAGATCAGTAACCTATGCTGGTATAGAATTTGTATACCAACTATATCATCGTGGTTTGTAATAGTTACTAGATTAAATTTACAATTAAATAAAACATTTCAACAATGATGAATTGTTGGGAAGTTTTACTGAACACAGTCAGCCAAATAGTTGTTTGTGTGATATGTGTTATTTGTTGTAATATAATTGGTTTGGTTTTCACAATATAATTGCTCAAAGTCAAATTAAACCTTTGTGCCTTGCCCTACCATATATTAAATAGCAAACTAAAAATAAATTAAAATAATAACTAGTTGATATTGGTATTTTGCCTTGAGGCAAGTTACATGAACTTCCTGATATGTGTAAATAATCGATTTAATCAATAAAAAATAAATTAATTTATGAGTGATTAAAAGTATTCCGAGTGAATTCATTACACATAATTGAAAACGAATGAACACGTTAACTCGGATTAATTTCTAAAAGCAAATTTCCAAAAATCAATAATTTTTATAATTGAACCAGTTTCCGTAAGACTTTAATGGTTTAGTATGTTCATTAAGACCAAGTACTCTATCGTTATACCAAGTAAATCGTCTAATTTTAATTTTAACAAACGTCAAAAAAATTATCCATTTTCTCAAACTTTGATAAATTTTTAAATTTAAACTACTTGTCGTAAGGCCGTAATATTTCAGTAAGTTCTATAAGACCATGATATATATCACCAAAATAAGTTTTATAAAAATCGGCTTAATTTTTTTTTCAACAGTTAAATGCAAGGAAACGGCTCGGTAGATTTTCACCTAAAACTAATCAGTATCATTCCCAACTAAAGCTCGAATCACACGGAGCTTGTTTTGCTGCTTTATGGCTCTGCTTGCCAGGTACCTGGCTGTAGAGGGTTCAAAATGACGTCATAGCGATCTCGGTTACTTGCCAGCATGCTGGATTTCAACATTAGAACGTGCGCTATTTTTCGTGCTGGATTTGCCCGCACGGACCAATCGGAAAGCAGTATTTTGTCACATGGTTCATCATGTGACTGCACTGCTGTCAAACTTGAAAAAAGAGTGCGACATATTTTGGAAATAGTTATGAAATCAATGTCGATTGATCGGTCTCGGGCAAAAACATATAGTTTTTTCAAATTTTATTTCATTTAGATAATTTAAAATAATATAAACGTAAATGATATTCAAAAACATTTTCTATCTCATTCAAGTATAAACATTTTTTTGTTTTTTTTATATATAGAAACATTTTGATTTTAATTTATTTTAATTATTTCATTTATTGGAGAAATATTATTGAAAAATATATTTCTAAAATTAACAAAAAAATTTTTTAAATCATTTAATATTTAAAATTAAAATATATATTTATAAATTTTACTAAAACAATAATTAAATTTTTACAATATAATTTATTATTTGTATTCATAATAATAAAAATGATTTTATTTATTTTTAATAATAACATTTCAATAATTTTAATTCAGATTTATGAAAATTTAAATAAATTATATATAACTTTCCAATTTTTTTTAATTATTACATTAATTATCTCTTTACTATATTAATTTTATTGAATTGTTTTTATTAAAATTAATATTATTTTCTATGGTCCATATTAAACAGAAAAGGTAAAATAAAAGTATTGTTCTTAATCATTTGTGTAGAATTTCGAGGTTATATCGCACGGCATCGCTTAAAATCTAGTTTTTGTACAGATGCGTTGTTCATTTTTACCACTTTTAAGGTTATGTCGCACGCAACCGATTCACTTACTAACCAACGCTCAAAAACAAGCCTCGTGTGATGCGTACGGCTTGAAAAATAGCATGATTTATAGCGCCGTCATCGGCGAAAAAATCAAGCGGGAAATCCAGCGTCAGAAAACAAGCCTCATGTGATTCGGGCTTAATATCTTTCAAACAGTTCTTGATTTTTCAAAATCGATTCGGTAGTATGAGCTTAAATGTGGACGAAAAGTATAACACTTTTTCGCAAATTACAAAAAAAAAACGGCTTGGCAGATCGTCGCACAAAACTGACAAACAATAGTCCTCATTGAGATACATCCAATGGCTTTTAAATTTTTCGAAATCAGTTGAGGCGTTTTTGAGAAAACGTCGATGAAAGATCTAATTTTGACAAATGCCAAAAAAACGATACTAATTTTTGCAAACTTTGACAAACTTTAAAAGTTGAACGACTTGTCTTAGGGCCGTAATATTTTAGTATGATCTATTAGACTATGGTATTTTTTTATGAAAACATAAACTTCTCCTTCGGGGAGTTAATAAATTATAAATAATATTTTTGCTAGTAGGTATAATCATAGTATGATAAATAATCTATTAGTGAGCTCAATGATACATGTACATTACTTTCATTATTAAATGGACAAATTAATTAAATTACAAAATATTTCCGTTTTTATTATCCATGTGGGATATTTCCAAGTATGTCATGGGCTAATCTGTATCTGCTTTCTTATTAGCAATTCGCAGTAAGTTGCAAAATATTTGCGTAAATTCTCCTACGCAAAGATAAAATGAATAAATATTTCAATGAAACTAAAGCTTGTGTAATCATTCGAGACCACAGGAAGCTTTTCTGTAGAATATATTTAGATTGAGTTCCTAGATAAAAATAATTAGATAAATATTTTTTCTGTTTAAAAATGTAGTTTATAATTAAATTAAATGTATGTGTTTTGTCCGCTCATAGTTTACATTTTGAGTAAGAATTTTGAGCATGTTATGATTGAAAATATTACACTTTCTATGAAAATATAGCAACAAATATATGTAAACCAAAGCATCTGAAAACAAATTTCTCTACTTCTAGAAAACCAATAAAATAATGTTGTTATTGGTTTATTTTGAAACTTCAATAATATGTAAAATAATAGGAAACATAAGCGTAGGAACATTTAAATCATTAAAAAATTGCAGAACAAAATCTAGGAATAATAACGGACAATTAGGGGCCGTTCAAGTATTACGTAAGCACTATAGGGAGGCGGCGGGGTTGTGAAGTATAAGGCCATACCCATACTTATATACATTATATAAATGTGTATAAACACTAATAAATATGTGTTTTACTAATAAATATGTGTCATCGCGAGTGTTACCATATTACTAAGAAACATTATTCAAAATTGTTATATGATGTATTTATTTTTACTTAAACGCCATCTTGTACTATAGCAAATATGTTTTATTTCAATCGCGTATAAACCTTACGCGCACTCTTTTTTATATAAAAGTACCCAAGATCTATTATAAATAAACGTTATAAATATTTAAATATTACCTATCTAATCATACCGTTAACCTAAGACCATTTCAGTATATAATTAATTAAATTACAAAATATTTCCGTTTTTATTATCCATGTGGGATATTTCCAAGTATGTCATGGGCTAAACTGTATCTGCTTTCTTTTAAGCAATTCGCAGTAAGTTGCAAAATATTCGCGTAAATTCTCCTACGCAAAGATAAAATGAATAAATATTTCAATGAAACTAAAGTTTGTTTAGTCATTCGAGACCGCAGGAAGCTTTCCTGTAGATTATATTTAGATTGAGTTCCTAGATTAAAAAAATTAGATAAATAATGTTTCTGATTAAAAATGTAGTTTATAATTAAAATAAATGTATGTGTTTTGTCCGCTCATGGTTTACATTATAAATAGCAATTTTGAGCATGTTAAGGAAAATGAAAATATTGCAACACATATAAGTAAACCAAAGAATCGTAGAACAAGTAAAAATTAGCGTTTAAGAAACATTATAGGTTTAAGATAAGAAATAATATTAGGCGTGTTATGTATATAGGATTGTAGGCGTATTAGGTGTATTAGGCGTACTATATAGTTAGTTAAAAGGCGTACAACATAGAATTTAAGGTTTAGGCATACATGAATATGATTTAGGTATCTTATAAGAAATACACGTTATATGATAATCGTTAGCAGAATTTTAATACGGATACTGTATAAAATGCATTTTTATCCCTATATCAACTCCTTAAATATTATTTTAGAATTTTTTAAATATTATTTAATAAAAGAACAATCTATATTTTTTAACCAATATAAAAGTGTTTACCAATATACATGTACATGTGCAGGGTTGTCCCAGAACTCAACCAACATGTTTATCTTTATGTCTGTTCGTCACGTTTATTTTGATAAATTTATGAAATTAACATCATAAGAACCATCTAAATTTTTAATGCTATTATAAATATATAATGCATAATTTATTATTATATAACTGGTATATATATAATGGTCGACACTAATAAATGTGTGCATCACGAGTGTTACCATATTACTAATAAACATTATTCAAAATTGTTATATGATGTATTTATTTTTACTTAAATGCCATCTTGTACAGTAGCAAATAAGTTTTACTTCAATCGCGTGTGAACCTTACGCGTACTTTTTTTTTTTTTAATATTTAGGTTTGATGCCGTAGTCTAAATGTAAAATACCTTTTGTAATTGGATAGCTGGAAATTAGTAGTAGTTTTTTTTATCGACTTTTTGTCATATTTTGCTTTTTAATTTCTGCAAATGTAATCCTAAGCTCACAAAAAGTTATAAGTTTTAAGAAGAAACCTTAAAAATGGCAGATTTTGTTCGGGTGATTTTTCACTCAAAGATGAAAAAAGCTCTGGTCGTCCAGAAATGGCTAAAAAGGAATGGTCTACTTTAAAATATTAGCACCAACCGAATTATCAATTCCGATGCCTACATAAAACAATTAACAAAATTAAACAATGTAGTTTGAAAAAAGTGGCCAAAATTGGCAAATCAAAACGGTGATTTATTCCATTATTGACATCACATATCTTTAGCCACTCAGAGAAAATTATTGGAGCTTGGTTGGGATATTTTGCTACTATATAGTCCTGAACTTACACCATCTGATTACTTTTAGTTGCGACCTTTACAGAACTCCTTGAATATAACTAATAAAAAATTCAGTAATGGTGATGGTATCAATATCAAAGTGAAACTTGATTTAATTTTTTGCTAATTAAAACCAGAAGTTTTAAGAAAGTGAGAAATGATAGTGCTTGAAAAATAAAGAAAATGGACACGATGCCCAGTGATCAAAATAGACAGTAAACTTCTAATAAAAATGTCCTTGATTTTCTAACAAAAATCCACTCTTACTTAGTTGCCAACCTAATAAAAAGTATTTTTTTTAATTATAAAAAATGATATAATCAAATATTTTTAAACATTTTCAATTCAACTTGAAATAGTTTTAGATTTTTCAATATAAATCCGCACTTACTTAGTTGCCAACCTAATATAAAGTATATTTAAAAAAAAATTAATTATAAAAAATGTAATAATGAAATATTTCAAATTATCAAATAGTGTGAAAATAGTCTACTGTTTCCACGATGTTTCCATAAAAAAAAACTGATTTCTCCCGACCAGCAGTCAGAAGATTTAGTACGTAATACCGGAACTTCAGCTGATGACATTTCCGTCATGCGCGGATGTCACGGAAACAACGGCAAGGAAACGATCTAAGTGCTCAGGTAACACAGGTAACACAGGTACACCCGCGACTCGCGGTTGATAGACCACGCTTTGATGGCTTTATTCGCGGTGAATAGTTCAATAAATTTATATTGCTATGAAATGTAAATTGTTTTTCTTCTTTATGTTGTTATTATGATGATTGATATTTTATAAATAACGTTTCTCTCACTAATATCTAAACCGCGCTACAAACATTTTACTACTAAATCCATTACTGTACTAATGCTGAATTCATTTTTTTATTACAATATTTATTACAACTGTTAAATAATTTAACATCTAGTAACAATGATGAACAATAACATAAATTTAAATAAAAAAGAGTACAAAATAAAGGATAGTAGTTACATCAAAGTGATATCCGTAGTATGATGATATAATATAAAATAAAAGGAAATAATAATAATAATAAAATTAATAAATAAAATTTCTGAATAATAAAAATAATACTAGAAAAACTATAAAGTGGAATAAAAGCAATAAGTGAAAGATAATAATAAATATAACAAAAAAACAATATTAGAAATAATAAGATAATAATAACAATAATATCAATATTAATGTTAGCGTTTACAAATGGCTATTTATGAGATCATTCGGAGCAGAATTCGAATAAAGAGATTAGAGTTATATTTTTATACATTTAATGCAGAAATTCAAAAACAAAGAACTCTATTAGATTGAAATTGATACATTTTTGCTAATTCCTAGAATGTGCTTTTAGAACCCTATAAAATTAGAATTCGTACATTTTTGCTAACTCCCAGAATGTTCTTTTTATTGCATTGAGTATAATTTCAACAAATTAGAGTATTTACATTTTTAACAAAAACTATTTACCAGAATCAAACGTAGTGGAACTACTAAATATAGTATAAAATAATTTTTAGTTTACTTATTATGAAACCATTTGATTGTGGTGGCTCTCACACCTTAGACCTGCCTTCGGGCAGACTACCATTTATTATTATACATATTATGAATAAGCTAAATAAAAATCTTCAATATTATTTATTATTATTGATTTCATCTTGCTTATGAATAAATAAATAAATAAATAAAATAAATAAATAGATTATATAAAAATTTACAATTACAAAAAAATGTATTAGCAATATGAAATTATTTCATTGCCAAAAAATTGATTTAATTATTTTTTCAGAAAATTGATAACTTTAATTGAATGAAAATGTAAATTTATTGATATATTTTTTACATCGCATTTTTATAAGAAAATACTACGTGGGTAATTACTTATTTACTATAGCATTTTATGAGTATATTTTTAATCCATTTTTATATGCCAAAAAATGTTTTGTAATATATAAGTCAATAATAAAGCTTTTTAAACATGCACTAATTAGAGGGAATATTTTATGCACTTTGAATTTTTTTAAATAGTTATTTACCGAAGTTAATAAAATTAAGCACAAATTAAGATAAATTAATTAGGTAAAAATCTTTGTTTACACCGTTATGATAAAAAAGTATATTACGCTAATTAAAGCAATTTTACAAGAGATTAGTTAAATAAATAGTTATTCCAATTATGCTGTTGATTATTCCTGACGAAACACCAGATCAAGGTTATATACAGTGTTATCTCTGTAAAAATGTACCCATGAAATTTACATTTTGCTTTGGTCGAATAATGTCGCCATTATTTCGTAAAATCCCTTTAAAATTAAACAAAACATGGGTCCCCTGGTCGTCCCATTCTACCCCTCCTATGGGGTAAAAGGGCTTCCTTTTGGTGACAAATTTTTAAAAAGCAGCAAAAATCACAATTTTGCAATGTTGAATTAGCTGGGTGTTTTGCTGAACATAGTCAGATAGTCGTTTGTTTGATAGAAGTGTGTTGTTGTGATATAATTGGATTGGTTTTCACAATATAAAGCTCAAAGTCAAAATGGACCTTTGTGTCGTGCTCTAATTGGGGGACTTTCAAAGAATCAAAATGCAGTAGGGACGAAATTAAGCAAATGAGCATATTTATTATTTAAATTTATATTATCAAAATTATTACACTAATTCTGCTTTACATGTACAATATTTAGGACCAGTGATTAATATATAATATACTAGCTCTCAACGTAGTCCGCACAATTACATTAATTAAATTTTCCGCCTAACCATTAATGGAACTCTGGGCATTCGTCCTTCCGTAGAGATGGTTTCTGATGACCATGGTTAAATTCCAATCCCTAGAATTTCGATTACAAGCGCGGGTTATTCGAAACACGCGTCAACCAGTATGTTAGAAGACACAACGTCAATATCAACAATTATTTTCAAGAGTCATAAACGTGAGCACTCCGATAAATGAGTCGCATCCTGTCGCAGGACAACTACTCATCGGATCATTGACTCATACCCGACACAATAAATAATTTTGCCGCAAAATAAACTTGCCGTAAACGATTTATGGTGGGAATAAAATAAAAATTAAAAAATGCAGGCGCAGCGTAATCCAAACAATGGTAAATTTTTGCGGGAAAAATTTCCATGAACTGAATGATGTTTGAGTGTCACTTGTCACTTGCGTCCATTAGCAATTTAAAGGATCCAATGTATTATTTATTCTCAAAATTTTAAGTTTTAAAGGTTAGAAAATTTGGAAAATAATTATGATTGTTTGAGTTAAATCACGATCTTCTGTCTCTAAAAAAGTTAACAGCCACGCGTTTTAGCTAATTAAGTTATAATATTCAATATAATAAAACAGTCAGATAAAAAACCCATAAATGAGATACTAGTATAGTGCATAATCAACAGTGTAATATGGTTTTTTGTGACTTTTTTTTCATTATCTATTTAATTTACTTAATTTATACAATCAATAATGTTTCAAATGTTATTTATCAATGAATTGTATTCTGATCCGATGATAGGTATACAAAATCTTATATACTCACTTTTTCTTTTATTTTAATATGGAACAAATAAATCTTTTCAAACAAACAAACAAACTAGTATAGTGCATACATGACTTTGTATGTTTCAGTGGGTAGATATTTGGTCTAAAATTAAAAAAATCAAAGATTTTGATTGGTTTTGCATACTCCCAAAGTTAACTGTTCAGAAAAATGGGTATACGAGTATTTTATAAAATTTTTCGAACTTCAAACTAATTTCTCCCGAAATTGTCTTTTTTGATACTATACCCACGATTTCTCAACTTCTACTGACTCTGACCGATTTACCCGAACTTTCTACAGAGTCTTCTTTATAGAGGTGTCTATCAGTATAAACTAAAAGCTCATCTCCAAGTTCAGATTTTTATTATTAGGAGGTGTCCATTAATCACGAGATTTTAAGGATTTTTGTACCGCCCCTTGGTGATACTTGTGATATTCAAAATAAACCCCCTCCCCCACCCAACATCACGTGTATTTTTAGTGATGAGAAAAAATTGTAAAATTTTTGATTTTTTTCAAAAATGTTTCGATTTTTTTTAGAAAAAATCAGGCAAAAAATAAATACACGTGATATCTTACAATACCCCTCCCTTCCCCACGTGATTTTTTGTCAAACTCCCACCACCTAAAAACCTCACCTGATTTATGGACGCCCCCTTATTTAAAAAATCTAGAATATCAAAAAAATAGCAAAAAAATATTGATCTTTCAGACAATATCAGTCGCTATTGTTTGAAAAAGCATTTTTAAACTTGTTCAAAGTTCATACGATCGCTACATTATTCTAGAAGATTAATAATTTTTTTTCTTCAGATGATTTGTTGGAACCCCCCACTTGAACACCTTCTACAATTCAAGCGTTATGCAATTTTCTTAAATCTTTTTTTATATTCTCAAAACATAAGTCAAATACTTAAATTAATAACTTGTGAAAATAAGTGTTGGTAAAAATATTGTTTGCTCTTTAAAAAATTCATACCTCCTGACCAGCCATGGGGCTTACTTAACAAAAATCTCTACATTTATGTGAAATATCTAAAATAAAACCAAAACTATCACAAACAAAATAAAAAATATTTATATAATATATATCGATGTTACATAAATAGATATTTCACTTCCGCGTTATTGTGAGAAGAAGTAAATCCCTCTGGATTATATCAGTAATTCAATCTCTATATCGAAGAATAAAAACAGTTTTGAGAAGTTTAATATCAAAACAAATTGTGTAAGTCATCTACTTTTTGTCGGGCAAATGTGGAAAGATTTAATCTTCTTAAAAATAAAATATTCGTTATGGCGAAAGATTAAACCTTCATTGTGACAAAGATCAACTATATCTCTGCAGATCGTAGGTATACTATTATATGCATATTTTATAAATTCATACAATTGAAAATGATTTCCATTATGTTTATTATACTTAGTATTCGAATGTGACTTTATTATATCACAATTTGCAAATAACAGTTCGATGAACGTCATCCAGTTCTGAATTGAGTTAAAGCATTTGATTTGTTGCCAAAATCATGTTGCAATCTAGCAATAATATTTTGAAAAGCATTACATGACATTCATAAAATTAATACAAAAATGCCGATCGAAATAACTTTATAAAAGCTATTGATTACTGTGAATGAATAATTCAGGCACGATTCTGGCACCGTGATTAAAGTTATAAATAAAATATACAATAAAGCGCAATAACGAACACGAACTGAGATTTATTTTAGTGCGTTAGAGCTCATGAAATGAAAATTTTCATTGTGTTAATAATAGTTTATACCAACCGCATCCTTACTTCTGACCTCAAATCGGACGTAAATGTTTCAAACCTAAACATAGATCATCATAAACAAAATTCCTTCCCGGATAAAACAAAGTTGCTAAGATCACGGCAAGTACGGCGGTTAAATCTTGAACTTCAGGCGAATTTTGTAACAGACATAAAATGTCCTTTGAAACGCTACTAGATCTAGTAATAATGATTGTATTACGAGTATACATAATTATCAATCAACAATAACAGATGATTGACCTGAAATGACCTGTGATTGACTCAAGATGACCAAAGATAGCCCTGATGTTTAATCGATGATCGATCCAATGATTGGCATCTGATGACAGATGAACGATCGATGGTGACCGATAAAATCAAACAGAGGTGAAATATCTAAATTTTATTAAGGTCTGAAATTAACTTATGCTAAGTACGCCAAAATTAACTACAATATCAAAATGTCTTCAATTAACCTCCTAAGGAAAGTTTCTGTTTTCACCAGAAAATCCTATTTGAGGATTTTATGGTTTTTTGGCGTTGCAGGACATTCTCAATAGTTTGATACCAAAGTTGGAAAAAGTATACTAGTATTCGACATTTCGTAAAGTATTCGGCTTTTCGTTGATGTTTTGTCTAAATTGGATACATCAAATTCCAATCCGATTTTATTTAAGCCATTTATTAAAATTCAATAAGGATTTGCGTTGACTAGTTTTGCGAGTTGATCGACCGATTTGTAATAATTACCTAAGAATTGTAAATTTTTTTGTTCACGTTTTGCACGAATGATGAAATTCGAACACATTCAGACAATTACAAAAGCCGCCTTTAGGATCATCCAAACCCGATTAACCCAGATTACTTTCCAGAGAATAACACCACAAAGTACCAGGGCAAGATTAAAAAAGAAGTTATATTACATATATCAATTTTTTATCAAAAGCGTGCCACATTTTTCATTCATGTTTTAGCCAAAGGTTGAAATACCTAATGCCGAATACCAGTATACGTTATCAAAATAATTCTTCAAATTAATATATTGAAATAAACTGTGATAAATGGATCAGATCAAATCGATCAGTAGACTTCAAGAGTGTATTATGTAGCCGTAAAAACATGTTGAATGTGGCTCAATCCGCCCTAAAATTGTAATTAATTTATAAAGAAAACATATGTCATTTGAACTTTATTGTCCGCATTATTTACTATTTCTATGTTGTTATAAATATTTTTCTTATATTTTAATTGATTATGACAATATTTTAAATTCGAAATTCAGATAAAAATTATTATATTATGGTATAATAGTTATAGCTAGTATATTCCACTCCCATATCACCCATCTATCAATTTCTATTTTTTAACTTCCCGAAGGAGAAGTTTATTTATGTTTTCTCGACGTTTCAAGCCATTCTGAATCGAATGAGACCAAATTTGGAAAAAGTATGTGTGTGTGTATGTGTGTGTGTGTGCGTGTATGTGAACAGATTTTTGCCGTAAATCGACGTTTTCTCAAAAACGGTTGGGCCGATTTCAAAAATTTAAAAGCCATTCGATGTATTTCGATGATGACTAGCGTTTCTGAGTTTTGTGTGATAATCGGCCGAGCCGTTTCTTTGTAAATCGCAGAAAAATGAAAAATTTTTCGTCCACGTTTTAGCCCGCAATTCTTAATCTATTTTAAAAATTCAAAAACGGTTCGAAAGATATTGGTTGGGAATCGTGCTGATTAGTTTTTGGTAAAGATCGGCCGGGCCGTTTTCTTGTAATAAAGTTTAAAAAAAAAAATTCGACGATTTTTATTATTATTTTTTTGACTGTAGATACCATAGTCTTCTAGATCATACTAAAATATTACAGCCCTACGACAACTCGTTTAGCTTTAAAAATTCATCAAAGTTTGCAAAAATTAGTATCGTTCTTTTGGCATTTGTCAAAACTAGACCTTTGATCGACGTTTTCTCAAAAACGCCTGAACCGATTTCAGAAATTTAGAAGCCATTTGATGTATCTCAATGAGGACTATTGTTTGTCAGTTATGTGAGACGATCTGCGAAACCGTTTCTTTGTAATTTGAAAAAAAAGTTTTAAACTCTTCGTCCACATTTAAGCTCAAACTGCCGAATCGATTTTAAAAAATCAAAAACTGTTCGAAAGATATTAGTTGAGAATGATACTGATTAGTTTTAGGTGAAAATCTACCGAGCCGTTTTCTTGTAATTAACTGTTAAAAAAAAATTTAAGCCGAATTTTATGGAACTTTTTTTGGCGATATATATCACGGTCTTATACAACTTATTGAAATATTACGCCCTTGCAACAAGTAGTTTATTTTAAAAAAAATCACCAAATTTTAAGAAAATGAGTAGTTTTTTGACGTTTGTTAAAATTAAAATTAGACGATTTACTCGGTATAACGACAGAGTACTTGGTCTTAATGAATATAATAAACCATTAAAGTCCTAAGGAAACTGGTTGAATTATAAAAATTATTAATATTTGAAATTTTGCTTTTAGAAAATACTTCGCGTTAACGTGTTTGTTCTTTTTCAATTAGGTGTAATAAATCCACTCGGAATACTTTTAATGGATCATATGTTAATTTATTTTTTATAGATTAAGTCGATTATTTAATCATATTATGTAACTTGCCTCAAGGCAAAATACCAAACCAACTAGTAATATGTATTGTACTTTAATTCAAAATTCAAATATAAAAGCATAAAAATTAAATACAAGGAATACTAAAATTTGGCATCATAAACTAAATCTTGTGCCAGTATATTCCATCTTATATCATGCTATTATCAATTTCTATTTTCCTTATATTTTAATATCTATTGCACCAATATAACTTACTACAAAATTCAGATATCAAAATATAAAAATCAAATACATAAAAAGTTATTCTAAAATTTGGTAGCATGATCCAGATCCTAGTGCCAGTATTCCATCCTACATCACGCTCAATTTCCAATTCTCTATTAGGATATTCAAATAGTACCCATCGCCCAATTTTGCAGCTTGGTTCAAGGACATGTTATAAAATATTCGCAGTCCCATGTATGAATAATATATACGTTCAATAATCCGGGAGAGCGGGTGCTACTCGACGCTCTAACTCCATTGTGTGTCCCTGTCAAAGGCATGTCAGCCGGACAAGCGGCTGTTGTCCGTTGTCCGGCGGTTCGCGTTGCGTAATCGCGTTTTAATTACCGTTCTCGACAGATAGAACGTATCTACTATCTACTTGTTGCAGATCGTGATTTTCAATCAACGGAAACGCCATTGCGGTCAAAAGAAAGTCAATGTGCGCAATAACCTGCACATAACCATTGCAAGTTCATTGAGCGAAACTAATTATCATAAATTCTAGATACATTAGTGTTTGGCCGATATTAATTGCGCGCTGCGTCATGTAAATTGTATGTACCACTATATTGCGGCGCTGATATGTAATAATATTGATAAGTAATGTAATTTAATGCAATTAATTGAACCAGGTTTAAGTGGCATTAAGGAAAATTGCAAAATCTTCCCGAGATGTGTA
Source organism: Ctenocephalides felis (assembly GCF_003426905.1). Taxonomy (NCBI): domain Eukaryota; kingdom Metazoa; phylum Arthropoda; class Insecta; order Siphonaptera; family Pulicidae; genus Ctenocephalides; species Ctenocephalides felis. Next base: position 21,104,545 of record NW_020537324.1, on the reverse strand, counting down.
CACAACCGACTTATTCAATGAAAATTGAATTATAGGAACTTTTAAAATTGTAAAATTTTGGAATTTCAAAAACTACAACATCATTCAAACCATGTAGTCACTCAGCTTCTTGAGACATCAACTTCAAGAAGACTGGAGAAGAAGCTGCCCGACGATAATATCGAGGAACCTTAGAACTACCACAACCTTATATGAACAGAATAGTAGAATCACTTATTGAAGTGATTTTCTAAATATGATTGTAAAATTGATCCGATAAATTTATATGTGTGTATGAAAGTGTGTGTGTATGTGTGTGAGTGAATGACATAAGCCAAATAGCTCATAGAATAGTCAGGTATTCTGATTGCTATTGAAAATAAAAATTAAAAAAAAAAAAAATTGGCATGGCTCATTATTTTAAACTTTGATGAATTTTTAAAATTGAACCATTTTTCATAGGTCTATAATATTCTAGGCTTTGAACTTTATCATCATCTAAAGTTGATCAAAATTGTCATAAAAGTTTTTGCAATTACAGTAGAACCTCGATTAACTGGGCATTCGGATGATCGAAAATCCGGATAATCGAATGTATGAAATATAATGTTGTGTATTTATTAAATTTAACAATGACATACGTAGATATCAATGAAAATCAATGTTTAATAAGAAATAGATAAGTATATAAGTTATCCTATAAATATTTTAATGAATGAAAATAAGCACCATTTCATAAAATGAGCAATAAATGAATTTCCTATATCATTTTTATTATATTATTTTTTTAAAATAGCTATAAGATCAAACTGTATCCTGTTTTGAGAAAATTATTTGAAAAAAAAAATAGAAAAAATATAAAAAATGGGTTTCTGTTATAGAATTTTCTGTTACTCAATATGTAGCCCGCATGGTCAACTCCTCTTTGTATTGTAAATATTCATTTATTGAAGGTAAATTACATACTTCTTTCATGAATTTGTTAATATTAGGTTAATAGGGCTTTAATTATACTGTATAAAGTATTAAGCTAATATCAACATATTTTTTCCAGGACAAATTTGTTTCTTAAAATCCTTAAGATATTTTCAATTATATTGAAAGGAAAAACAAAAAGACAAAATAACGCATACCAGAAGAAAGTAATGAATTAAGTGAAAAAATGTGCTCTTCATTACAAAAAGTGTAAAAAACATAATAAAAGATAAGGAAAAATAATAAGTACATTATATATGAAAAATACAGACATATATTAAAACGGTGTAATTAAAGCTAAATGGAATCCAGAGCAATACTTTTCATAAGATGAGTCTTTGGTCTTGTTACAGTTATGTCAATTTTAAATAAGAGATATTCACTTATTGGAGTGATTCTCGAACTATTGATATAATACTTGTCACAATAAATCATATGTGTGTTTGAAAGTTAGAACCCAAATAGCTCATAAAATTGGACTCATGAATTCCGATTGTTATTGAAAAAAAAAGAGACATATTGAAAATTCTTTGCAAAAATGCTATATGAAGAAGAATGAACAACCTATAGATTTGCTTTAAGTAATTAGAGTTCTCATACCTTAACAAGCCATATTTATGAACTCAAATATTTTGAGTTCGATTATACTTTAGTAGATTATAAGTTGGGGGCGTCCATTAATCACGTGATCGATGTTTCAATGATTTTTGGGTGACATTTAAAATCACCCCCCCTCTTCCGAACCAAACATACCGAGTAATTCTGGTTACTCTGGTTAGAAAATGTTTGGATTTTTTCAAAAAATTCACGTAAAAGACAAAAAACTCCCCAAAGTGATATTTCGTGATTTTTTGTCAAACACCCCTCCCCCTGAATACCTCACGTGATTAATAGACGTCTCCATACTGTTAATTGCGAAGGAAAAATGCTATATCTACATATCTTGAAAATATTCAATCATTCAATCTAAAACCACCTCAGCTATCCAGTTAATGAACATTTAATATTATTCATCTGTCATTGCCGAGGCGATATCCCGCATGCGGTTCATGAGCGTACACGTGTGTTTATAGAGATTTCATGGGCCGTATGATCTTGTTTGAATGTACTGTAAATATTATTGCATGTGATAAAATATACGACTGAATTTTATTAGACAGAATTATAATGTACACATTGTAGCATTCACATTCGAATAATAATAAACATTTTATAAATTGTCTTTTTATGTTGCGCATATAAATTTCAATTTCAACTGGCAGTAGAAATAAGCAATCAGAATCGTTACACTTCAATTTGAGCGAATACAATATGTTATGTGCAAAGTAATCGTTTTTCGCGTTTTTATTGCTGGTGAACTAAATACATTTTTCAGTAGTTTAAAATTTTTATTACTCGGTCAGTTTACAGTAGTAACTTTGAATTGATTGAATATATGAAGAATAAAACAAGTACAATATCTTCAAGTAGTTATCAAAATTATAACCACGCAGGTGCCATTTTAGTCCACTTTTTCTTAGTTTATTCAAAAACTTAGAGCATCAGAAGTAGAAAATAAATTGACATGTCTAATAAAAAGTAATATTGAACTTTATTATTATAAGCAAATTGAAGACAAAGAAGACTGAAGAATTATATAAAGATATTTTAATTATAATAGATATTATATTGATGAAATAGATATTATAGTCAAATGAAATGTATATATAAATTATGTAAACTGTTTTCATAATCTCTCACACCAGGCACTTCTGTCTGTCTGAGATATGAAAATAATGTATATATATAAATAAAAAAAAAACTTTGTTCAGAAATATTTTTTAACTTTTAGAAGAAGAATTTTATGTTCTGTCAGAAAATCATGTTTGCTAATGTTGTCTTCTCGACGTTTCGAAGGGTTTTAAATCGTTCGAGACCAAATTGAAAAACTCAAGTTATTCTAAATCGTTGGAGACCAAATTGGAGAAATTGTGAGCCAAAATTCGACCATTCGTCTAAGTATTCTCATAAATGGCTGCACCAATTTCACACATGTAAACTCATTTCATGTATTTTGATAAGAACTCGAGTTGGTTTATTTTGCACGACAAAAGTGCGAAATGTTTGGTCCTCGTTTTAGCGAAAAATCCTGAAGCAATTCAAGAAATTCAAAAATTGTTCGAAAAATGTCAGGTGGAAAAAGAGTTGATTAGTTTCTGGTGAAAATCGGTCAAACTGTTTCATTGTAATTAGTGTGATTTAACTTTTCATAATAGTAGCATTCGTGGTCCTAAAATGTTACGGGTTTAGTTTTGAAATTTAATCTAATCTTGGTAAAAATTCAAAAACTGTTCAAAAAATATCGGGTAGGAATCAAGCTGATTCGTTTCTAGTAAAAATCGATCAAGCTGTTTCATTGTAATTAGTTGTTGAATTTTTTTCGGTAATTTTGATTTAACATTTAATAATAGTAAAGTTCATGATCTTAAGAAGAATCCTAAAATATTATGGTCCTACGACAAATGGTTTAATTCTAAAATTTCATCAAAGTTTCTCATAAATGACTGCACTAATTTAACACATTTAAAGCCATTTCATGTAATTTGTAATTTAATAAGTTGATTAGTTTTGTACGACTATCGTCCAAGCCGTTTCTTCATAATTAGAAGGAAAGTACAAAATGTTTGATCCATATTTCAGCAAAAAATCCTGGAGCAATTCAAATTATTCAAAAGTTATTCGAAAAATAACGTAGGAATCAAGCTGATAAGTTTCTGGTAAAAATCGATTAAATGGTTTTAGTTGTTGAATTTTTTTTTGACACTTTTGATTTAACTTTTCATAATAGTAGAGTTCATAGTCTTAAGAAGCATCAGAATTATGGGCTTACGACAAGTGGTTTAATTTTAAAATTTCATCAAAGGCAAAAATTCAAAAACTGTTCGAAAAGTACAGATAGGCAAGCTGATCAGTTTCTAATGAAAGTCGTTTTGATTTAACTTTTCATAATAGTAAAGTATTTGGATTGAAAAATGACGAAAAGTTTTTGCATCTTGCCTTAAGACCGAAGAAGAAGCTGCCCAATGATAATATTGAAGACCTTTGCGACCACCCAAGCATCTTTGCATATATGAACAGTATTGGTGAATTCACTTACTTATTGGAGTGATTCTCCAATTATCGATATAATATTTATCACAATGATTTATATGTGTGATTTAAAGTGTGTAAGTGAATAATATAAGCTCATTGGATTCTACTCCTGCATTCTGATTGCTATTGAATAAAAAAACTTGCCTTAAGGCAAAATGCCACCCGCAACTAATTATGTGTATAGCTCATCCACGAACTATGACTAAAATTAATATAATATAAAATATAAAAGATAAGTATTGAGTACTATCATTTTTCATAAGCAATTTGTTAATCCTACCTAAGTTCATGCGCCAGAAACAACTCTTCGAGTTTTCAATAACTATAATTTTTAATAAAACTAGGAAAAATTATTATGGAAGCAGTTATATAACGGTGGAATGCATTATGAGAAAAGTTGGCAACTGTGCACATCTAATATTAAAAGCTACGGAATCATGACCGAGAACAGGAAGTCAAGCCTGGGTTAATCGATAATCGGCAACGCATGGTTTACGACAAAAGGCAAGGTCGTGTTATATGTACATCGTTATTTGTACTTATTTAACATGATCTATGCCCAATTAAACAGTTACTGTACTAATATAGAAGGTTCGAGCTATTAATTTTATGACCATCCATGGACAAATTTTCAGTTGCTGTTGCTACTACTCACTAAGGTTACATTTATTGACCACAAAAGTTGGGTAGACACGAAGCAAATGCACTTTGACAGAAAAATATTCCACTATCAACATGAATTTTTCATTTTATTTGAAAGAAGAATATTAAATGTACGTTAAAAATTGACCCCACTCCTTTCTAAAAATAGCCTTTTATTTGAATAGAGATTATTGAAATATTAATCAGTTGTACAAGTGTATCAAAAAATAGAAAACTAAAACGCGGGTGCGATATCTACAACTTCTTTCAACAAATCAAAATTAAAACTGGGTTCAAGTGGCATTTTCCTGAAGACAAGTTGCAAAAACTTCCAGATACGTGCATATAATCCATTTAAACTATAAGGATTGAAATTTAGCTGCTTTCGAATTGCCACGAAGATATTTTGATATTTGGTCAAGGTTCATTGTTCTGAACTTCACTGATTTTTTCAAATTAATCCACATGTCACAATACTTTCGGAAACTGTCATTGTAATTAGATCTTGATTTTTTTTCTTTGCAATTTACATGTAACTTTTTGTCTTAGTAGAGTTTATGATCTTAAGAAGTATCTTAAAATATTATGGGACTACAAGTGGTTTATTTTAAAATTTCCGAATATAAAAATTCTACGTCTCAATTATACAAGTTGCTGAATATCAATTCGTATTGATTATGATGATTATTGAAAAATGACGAAAAAAATGCAACTTGCCATAAGGCAAAATGCTACATATATCTAATTAATTTAACTTTTTTTTACTTCTAATTTTGTCAAGGTTCATTGTTCTGAACTTTAGTGATTTTTTATAACTAATTTAAAAGTCACAATATTTTTAGATGTTCGCTGATACCATAAAATCATCTTCAACAAAATCATAAAAAAAAATTAATTTGATAAAGCCAATTTGCTAAGGCCAATCTTTACCATAATATAATTAGCACGATTTCCAACTGATATACTTATGTGAATTGAATTAAGAATATTAGTAAATAATTAAAAAAAAATAGATCTTACTGCCATTGTGATTTAGAAGTACATAGAAGTAATAAAGAATATTTAATTAATACTAAAGTGAACAAACGGTTTGGCCAAGACAGCCCCGAAATTCCACCCTGTGTCCCGGATTTCTTTAAAAGCAATATTTGTTCTGGATTTAGATCTTTTGTCCCGGATTGTCCCGCTTTTTTTCAAAAATTAATAGGCAAATTAACAAAAATTATAAACGATCAAGTGCTACTTTTTTAAAATTAATTATGATTGAATATGAATAGAATTTAATACAAGGCTCAAAAACATATATGCAGCAAAATTAAGGATATAAAATAATGTCCTATATAAAAAGTGTTACATATAATTAAAAAATAAAGAAATTCTGCGTGAAAAATATTGAATCATATAAATTTTTTTTATTTTATTATATCCTTAAATAGCATTTGTTATTTCAAAGCCCCCTCCCCCTCCACCGTCCTTGTTTTGACTTTAATATATATATATATATATATATATATATATTTTATTAACTCTTTTATTTACAACTGTCCAGTAAAGAACATTTAGTAAATTTAATGAATTTACAATAGTCCGCCGAGGAGGGACATTGTATACTACAATGTCATGTTGGAAAAAACAACTCAGTAGTTGTTTTTTTCCTTTCTATATAAAATTCGCAATATTTTATTATTGAATAATTACTTATAAATAATTATTAAGTTATTTCTATTTATTCTCAGGAGAGTTGATGGCTTAGCTATAAAAAATATAGTCACCTTATTAATATAATACTTAATTTTGCCTTATTATTATGCTACTCGTATACTATTACCCTTATACAGTTTCATAGACCAATAGAACAATTGAAAAAAAATTTAGTATGCAAAATTTGCTCTAAATTGTTGGTTTTGGTCAATATTGCTATCCAAGTTTGATATTAGCAAAATTTTCACAATTCACATACTCTGAACTAAACCCAATAAAATTAAAACTATTCTTCCTGTACTAGCTATATGCTTTAAAAAATTTTTATAAGTGATTGGATTTGGTCACATATTGCTTTCCAAGATTGATATTAGCAAAATTTTCACTATCCACACCCGATAAAACTGTTCTTCCCCCATACGGTTTGTTTATATTCATCAGTCGCATAGGAAACTCCACCATCGTCCACTGTTACCCTAGGGTCTATGTTATTCCAATGCATATGTTCCACAAAGCTATCTGTCTATATATAATATCGACCACCGATAAATAAGCACGGTAGTAATGAATGTTTTATTACCCCTGTCGATCGATGTGGAATCACATAGACCGTGACTTTTCAGAATAATTCTAAAACAGCGTTCACTGCACTCCATATTCCCGAAGTGTCCAAGGACGGAAACGTGGGTTATTCATAGCTCTCATGATGTGATGGGAATTGGACGTATAAATTATCTAATCAACAAAACTAAAAATAGTAGTCTAGGAAGTCAATGGAAATTGAAATGTCCATTATCAGGTTTATAGGTGTTGAAATCCTTCAGTCGTATATCAATAATAAATTAAATCCGTGCGTACTTGACCCAATTGAGGAAGTTGTAGTTAGGTTCGTTGTTTTTCTTTGGCAGAGTGTTGTATGAAAATGTTTCAAAAATCGGTAATAAAAATTTCAACGTCTAAGACATTTTACCAAAGGATATATATAACATAAAAAAAAATGTATTTAAATTGAAATATAGTAAAGAAATGTTTAACCTTGTTGTTTAAATTTTCCTGCTATGCTCGTATGTATACAGTTTTGTAATTATTTCAGTTTTGATGATTGATGTCACCTATCAAGGGTCTAAACGTATAAATAAAGAATGGTCAATTTATTTTTTTTAATTTGACGAATTGGCAGCTATATGTATAAATAAAATATAATATATATCAACGACGAAAAATCACCAATTCAATATATATTGAATATATTATATTCAATATAAAAATTAGGTTCCTAACATAAACCCACATATTACATATTAAGTTTATTGATTTGGGCATAGCACCAAGTAAATATATCAATTGTAAATGTAGTACAAGCTTTTGTTTTAAAAACTAGTACAAATATTGAAAATTATAAAATATATATTGATGAAATAAATATTTTGGTGCCCTCAGTAGACACTGGCCATTATAGAACCTATAAATAACTTATAGTTCAGCAAAAAAATCATTTTGAAAGATCTATTCTTTAAATTTTTGGTTAAGTTGGATGTGTTGGATATTTTGGATGTAGTAATTTTATTCAACATAGCTGAAATTAGATAAGTTAAAGGTATTGGAAATTTTGGATGTAGTAAGTTTATTCAAAATAGCTGAAATTAGATTAATTTAATGCTTTAGAAAAAGTTGTAAAATTAACGAGAGCATCTGCAAAAAATCATTTCTCATCAGCCAATATGTAAATATTCCCGGACGTTCTCATCTCGATTTCATAATTTTTCCTATTCAAAACCATTACTAATTGTAAGTATTTAGAATTTTTCCATAAATATAAAACATCTTTATCCAAAATAGATCAGCAGTCCTTGGATAATAATTTTTCCCTAAAAATGTTACAAAGTTAGACAATCATACAAATTTATTTTGATATCCCTTTATATACTAAAGTTCATCATCCTGAGTCTGTATACGCTGACTTTTGAATAAAGTATGGTATAAAATCAAATACTGATGCCTGTTTAAAACAAAAGGGCATTATGAGCAATTTATTGACAAAGAGCGTAAATTGCTTCAATTTTATAGCATCAAATCAAATGCGGAATTGTTCTAAGGAGCACTGTAAAGGATTTAGGTAATAAAATGGAGATTGTAAATTTAAATGAATTCCATGACTTCATTACGGGGATTGTGAAGGGCTTGTATAAATTACAAAGAGAGCATGAACTGCACGTTTGATTAAATATTCATCACATGTATTTGTTGAATATTAATAGGATTTCGGAGGTAAATATATATATACATATATATATATATATATATATATATATATATATATATATTGTTAATTGAGTTATTTAATTCTAAAATATGTAATTAAGAAAAAACAGAACTTCAAAATTTTCATTAATTCAAATACTCGCAAACCAGACAAAAATCAATATTATCAGTAGATCAATAGATCCAAATTCTATGTACCCCGCGAATGTGGCTGTGATGCAGCCATTTTTGAATAATAATCTATTTTGTAATTTAAATATGCTTTCTAAGTTTAACCTTCCCTAATATTATAATTCCATTATATTTCCTTTTACCCAAAAAATAACAAAAAACTCGTTTTGAGGCTGTTTTACTGGTGTAAACCCTTGCATAAAAAAAAAATTAGAATGCCTGTGAAATAATAGTAGTTGAACGTGGGTTAAAAGGGCACAACCCCTTGAAATTCCGCGGATCTATTATTTAGAACCAGTGGTTTTGATATTGAGTTTCTTTTATTCATGAATTTCGTAGCGACACCAAGCAATCAAAAGCGACCATTCAACTGGTTTGTGACACAGTTAACAGTTTGCGTCCGAACTGATTCGAGTCCAAAATAATAAGTCACAAGCTTAGAAATGAACCATAGTGAAGTTTTCAACCGATATCGCAAAGTACCATGTAAAATATCACAATTTTTCTAGATGTCCTTTATTTTATTCTAGAAATCTCTACCACTTTCTGAAACTTTTAGAATATTTAAAATTTTATTGAAAGGTTTGATTTTTTTTATATTTTGAAATATTTTTCAAAACAATCGCGATACTTTAACTGCGTAGAAACAAAATATCTTAATATTGTTAATACAAATAAAATGTTTGAATCATTCGAATCAGATGCTACGTTCTCTTAAAATTAAAATTACCGTTTTTAAGATTTTTTGCCCCGTATCTTTGGGACGGCTGAACCTGTTTTTGGCAAAAACTAATCAGCACGTCTCCTTATCAATAGTAATGGAATGTTTTATGAATCATTTTAATCGGTTGGACCGTGTTCCCAAAATCGTCGACAAAAACTTGTATCCGCACACACATACACATACAATAACACACACACGCACACACATCTATCTTTGAAACGAAAAGATATATAAAAATTTTCATTTTCGATTTTTTCGCGATTTCGATAACTTACCCTACGGGAAGCTAAAAATATTACATTCTTTCTAGATGTTTTAAATATTATTCTAGAAAAAATGGCGGTAAATTTAAAGTAAAACCTGTTTTCAATTGGAAACATATTGCCGTCCAAAGCCTGACATCAGGCTGTCCGAAAAAGGTATCGAATCGGTAACCTTCTGATAGGAAGAACATAATTCTAAGGTCACGGAAAAATGAACTAAATAAAGATATTATAGATATAAAATTTGATTAACTTCAATCAATAGTTAAAATAATTAATATTTCACATTACATGCTAAACAAAAAAATGCCATTATTATTCAACCGTATAAATTATTTTATACATCGTTTGCACCGATATTTTACAACATAACTAATTAGTATCCTATTTCTACTATCATATATTTCCATTAGCTGACAAATATAATATTAATTTAAGTACATATAAAATTAATGAATTTAAAACACAAAAGCGCGCGAGCAAACAATGGATTTTTAAATAATAAACAGTGTAAATTAATTACCACTATAATCTATATACATTCATATTCGAGAATAATAAAAATATTCCATTATTTTTGCGAATATTCTATTCTGGATACTATTGTAATGAAAATACTGCTTTTGCATAAAATAGAGGGAGCCTTCATTCATTCATTACAAAGTAAAAGATAGACAGTCTGCGGCAGAGGTGGTAAACTATTTATAATTGAACTTTATTATAATAAGACATAATATATAATAATGAAAATATTACTTGTACGCAGAATAAAAATCGATTTTTAATAATTTCCAAAGATATTTCACTTACATACAATTATATTATTTTAAACAAAAAAAAAACAAAGCAAAAATTTTCGAGAATAGCATGTCTCTCAGCATTCAGCTAAAAAAATTACAAAAATAAAAACAATAATGTAGTTATAACCAGAGGAAAAATACTTACAAATAATTAAAAAAAAAACTAATATTTTAAACAAAAAATTATACAATTTTAGATTAAAAAACAATGCGAGTATATAATAAACTAAGTATGTAGTTAATATTAGAATTTCTTTGTAAGAAGATTAAAGTATGTAATAATGGTTGCAGAAACCAGGAATTAAGGACACAGATCTGCCTTGCAAAAACTCATTCAGTTTTGATAGCTATCAAAAACTAAATAAAATAATAACGTTTGTTTCCTTTGGTCGAATGTACAAAAATGAAAGTAGATTCTGCAAATCTTCAAAGGTAAACATTTTTTTTTCGTAAAGGATGGCCGGATGATTAGTAATATTATTGTGCTTAAAGATATAAATATTTTAAGAGAATGTAATTTTAAATTATTTATGCTAACTGAAATTATAAATATGTTGATTCATTATTTTAGATATGTTGGCAATTTTTCCCAATATAACAATGATCACAATCATGCAATCCACCTGGCAAACTAAAGCAACAACTCTATGTTTTTGGAAAAAAGCAAAAACTACAAATTAAATTACGTATATTCTTGTTCAAATAATTTCAGAATAGCGAAAACGACAAAGCTTATTATAGAGGTTAACAAATTCATTAAATGCAATTAGAATAAAGAAACAAATTATTTCATTCAAGTGAATAAGTATTTAAGTTGAACTTCTGCCAGAATTATTTAAGGGCAGGCTCCAAATAGGAGTTCCAATTCTAGTCTGTTACCTTGCAATTAGAGGTATCAAATAAACCACATTTAAGCCTCTTCAACACGATTTGTACAACTATTCAAACTTTATAATCCATGGCCTGGAAAATAGAAAATGGACTTAACCACATCACTATGTTGACAATAGACAAAAACTAATCCCAGGCTAATTTTTTATTAAAAATTAAATAATTTCGCAAAACGCGTTTCCTTCCTCTGTTTTCACATACTCGTGCACGTTCCGACGGTATTTCCATAATCTGTTGTCATGCTGCTTTTCCGCCTTTGATGTAGAGGGGCTTTGTTAAAAAATACATTTTGTTTGAAACAATGCTATGCTGATGCACACATACGTCGCATCAAAGTAACGAAATAATACAATCTAATAAAAAACAAACACTGGAGGATGTTATGCAAAGCCTACAGTAGATACTAGATCAAAAAGAAAATCTTTATTCATTGGATGATATGCATATTTGTATCGCGATACAAGAATAATTTGAGTCTTAGATTATTGCAAGAAATATAGTAACATAGATACACTGAGAAACTGATATTTATCATATATGGCCATTTTTAACTTCCCGTAGGGCAAGTTATAGTAATCGCAAAAAATTCGAAAATATTTTTTTTTATATATCTTTACGTTTCAAAGGTTTCTGAACATTTTGACATACCATAGAAAAAATGGATGTATGTGTGTATGTGTATGTGTGTGTGCGCGCGTGTGTGTGTGCGGATACAAATCGTCGACGATTTCGGGAACACAGATGAAGCGATTTGCATAATTCAAAAAACATTCGATTCGTATTGATAAGGAGACGTGCTGATTAGTTTTTGGCGAAGGCAGGTCTAGCCGTTCCAAAGATACGGGGCAAAAAACGCCAAAAATGGTAACTCAGTTTTTAAGAGAACAGAGCGTCAGATTTTAATAATTCAAAAAACATTTAACTTGTGTTGACAAGATGAAAAATTGATCAAGTTTTCATGAAGGCAGGTCTAGCGGTTTCGGAGATCTAATAAAAAAGACAAAAAATGACATTTGGCGGTCAAAAATGATCATTAGACATATACACATCAAATTATCAGATATTTTATAGAGATTTTAACAATAAGTATAAATTTTGTTTACATTCCTATGGGTTCCGTACCAATGTTTATCCGTTAGACGGCGACGCGGCGCTTACGCGCTTCGATATTTCGTCTCTATGTAGTTAAAGCAGTACGATTGCTTTGAAAAAAAGTTCAGAATTTCCAAAATATTTCAAAACAAATTTTTCTTCAAAAAGTCTTTTTATCAAAAAAAGTAAATTTTTGTCAAATATTCATAGTTTCTCAAAAATTTAATTTTTTCAGAGTAAATTTTTTTTAAAAATGTTAATCTTTTAAAAAAAATTTTTTTGGTACGAGAAGTTCGAGCAATTTGCCTTAAGGCACGATGCCATGCGCCCCACTGGTTAAAATTGATTTTAAACCAGGCTTAGCAACATTATCAAATTCCATAGCTTGGACATCCCAACACATTGCACAGAATATAATTGAATGCAGATTCAATTTTATTAATATTTCTATTATTCTCAAGATTTATTCATAAACAATAACAGACCTAACATGGTACTGTGCATAAATTGGATATAATGAAAGATTACTATTTTATATGACATATTTAAAAATTCTTATTATACAATACTAATTAGTTGATATGTTATGTATTTGTTGCAAATTTTTATTACAATTACTGATTTGTCACTAATTATAAGTTCTACTTGATTTAGTTTTGAACGTGAAAAGTATGTCCGATTCAACTCTGTGCCACCCCCTTGTAAGGATAGCAACTTTCCGGTATAAAAGCTCAAAGCCATGAAGATCGCTGTCTTCATATAAAAATACGTCCGAACAATCGCGCAGAGTACAATCAAACCAATTTTTAATTTCTTAAGTTCTTAACCATAAATATAATATCAATATCTCTATCTCAATATTTACTGTCATGCTATTTTTAACGCTTCAAAGATCCAATAACGCCATGTAAAAGATTTTAAATAATACTAAAATAATTTGAAATATATTAAACAATACAATAATAGAATTTCAATAAATCTATCTAATATCATGTGATTGTTAATAGTAGTATGTAGTTCGCTTAAGCAAGTTACTAAAATTGGCACTTTAATATTAATATTTGAGTATACAATACAAAATTCAAAAGTCAAAAGATGAATAAAATATGATTAACCACAAAAATTTTCTTAAGACTTTTATCCCAATAAGTGTTCAAGAGGAGAAACTTTCAAATCCAATTACTCTAAATCAAGATATCTCTATTAAACAAATTATATCTATGTCATGCATAGGAATCTCATACATCTATCACTCTTTTTTAAGACGGCACTTGATATAGGTGAATGTATGTCAATCAAAATCCTGATTTCAAGCGGAGAAACAAACAAATAAGTGTATCACATAGAATTAATTGCTTATAAATATTTATTGGATTAATCCCAAACATGTAATTACACTCAAAAAATTAATTGAAGCATTTAATTGCGTTTCATACGTTCTTGTTCAGTTGCCCAAATACATTTTAACACCGTGTGCCATATCAAAGTGTTTAATTACGCATTTGAAAATTTATCATATAAATCGTTGCTCAAACAGCTGTTTCATGTTTAATATGAGCAATGAAAAAACATTTGATTATATGATGGCGTTGGTGAAATGTAATTAAAATATAATCACATATTCATAAATAGACTTGCATGATATCTCATTTCATAAACCGGTGATATTCGTATGAGAGATTATAGAGGATAATATCTTTACGCAAAACCCGAATAGCGTCAAAGGATCGCGTACGTGCCCTCAAACTTATCAAGCTTAACCGTGGCTTTTCACGCGCCCAACCACGGCGCCAAATTTTGCCCTAAATTGCCTATTCTAAATCACATACGAAAACGTAGGCCTATGTAAATACATATATGAGACTATATTAGATAGAGTAAAAAATAACTAGTCGTACATGGCATCGTGCCTTAAGCAAATTGCTAGAACTTGTCGTACCGTAATGAAATATTCGAGGAATAGTAAATGTTTTCAAATAGATCATTATAAATATTGTGACTTTCATTATTAGTAATTTGTAAGTAATATATAAGAGCTTATCAATTTTACGTCTATGTTTATATATGTTTACATAAAAAACAAAACTGAATCAAGCGGATTCAAAATGAAGGATATTGTCTAATATGTATTAGAATTATATTAACTGAATTGGAAAGTTAAAATTTACAACTTTAGCTAGAATTATAATTAAAATCCAAATTATTTTCGATGTTCAAACAGAACTTTTTTTTTAAATTTTGAAATCAATTTTTTTCTTCACCCAGAATCAATAGTTCTGTCAACAAAAGCAGAATGTCTTTTAAACCATTCAAATCGGATGCTTCGTTCCCTCAAAAACTCGAATTTTATTTTTTGCACTCTATGCTCCGTATTTCCAAAACGGCTGGACCTGTCTTTGCCAAAAACTAATAGGCACATCTCCCTATCGATAGGAATTGAATGTTTTTTTTTGAATATTTTAAATCGGTTGATCTTTAAATATGGGTGAATGATAAAGATAAATATGTCATTTTATATTATCCAATTGTTACAGAGATAATTTTCATATATTGGTATTGGTCATTACATTACATTACAGTATTTTTATATATGTAACAAAATTTTGGTACTCATCCGCATTTTTGGATAAGGTAGGGCGGGGCACATAAGTCTAATTTGACTTTGAGCATTTAAATTATTATTAACAAACAACTATATCTGACTATATGTATACTATGTACCATGTACTCCCTGCTAATTCATCATTGTAGAAATTAATTTTTTATATAGTTTTGTCACCTGGTTATTTTTACTCCACAGGCGATATAAAATGGGGCGAAATTAATTTTTTATATAGTTTTGTCACCCAGTTATTTTTACTTCACAGGCAGGATAAAATGGGACGACCAGGGAGCATACAGGTCCAATATTCTATTTTTAATTTCAAAGTGATTTTACAAAGTAATAGATACGTTAATAAGCCATGAAAAATTTAAATTTCATGGATACATTTTCTTACAGAGAGGACACTAGGTCCTCCATAAAATGAGACGACCAAAAGGCATACAGATCCAATGTCCTATTTTTAAATTTAAGGTGATTTTACAAAATAATAGCTGCATTACTCATCCATGCAAAATATAAATTTCATACATTTTTTACAGAGATAACACTGCATATAACCTTGATCTGGTATTTCGAGAGGAATATTCATTAGCAGAGTTGAAATAACTATTTATTTAATTTATTTCCCGTGAAATTACTTTTTTAACACAATTTACTATTTTATTTACATTGTTTATTCTTTACACCTTTGCCAAGGTAAAGGTGGAATTAGTTCTTTTTACCCTACCCACATGTAAGCTTTTATAGAGGTTATATAAAAAATCTGTAGAATGTAACTTAAAAACAACAATACAGGTATCACTCAATGAAATAACGAATATTTAAAAATATATTGTTGTGAAACTAACAAGGAAAAAAAAATTTTGTCATGGATTTTCAAACATTACCCTTTATCTCACGATAGTAATTTTGTGAGGATCTATTTTCCTCTACATTCAAATATTACTATTAGAAAATGCCTAACTTTACTTGTTTTTGTGATATCGGTGGTAGTCATTTTTATCCGCGGACCTTTTAGCCCCGTTCTACCCTAATTATTTTATATTTAAGTAATCAGTTTTATATATCAAAATTACATTTTACTATTTTTTAAGAATTTAGTTAAATGATTAGATTTCTCATCATCCAGTAAGATGAAATATAATCATCATATAATTTTCATTCGCAATGTGCAAACACACCTATCTAATCCGAATCTATTTCAGATGAATAAAGCCACGATATATTTTCTCAATATCAATTAAAGTAAAATTATAATTTCACAAGAACTCAATTAGGCTACAGCAATATATTATCCCATTATAACCACAAGGTCTTGTCCTTTTGAGGGCGCGATCGAGTGCAGTATCGCGTACTAATTGAAAATTATTAATTCAGAACGCGATACTGACATAGGCCTGTTTGGCCTACGGAATATAAGGCTGGTCACCTGACACGATATGGATAAAGTAATTTCGATGATAATAAATTGATAATAGAATTTCTCTGTATTTATATGTTAATTGCGATGAAATTGTCTATGACGATAGATTTCATAGTCTGAAACAGCATACTAAAATATTATAGGCTTAAATTATGAAAATTTGTGAAAATTTGGAGTTCCGCACCACGATTAAGCGATTCTAATCAGAATCTATGCTTTTCGTGCGTATGTAGGTTCCGTGTTTTCTGGATAGCTACTAATTACAGTTGACATGCATACTTAATTAAAATATATCATCAGAATACTGAATGAACGAAATGAAGGTGTTAATCAAATTAATTTTTATATTATTATATACAGTTATATAATAATATATATATATATATATATATATATATATATATAATTACAATTATTATAAGTATGTTTGAAAAGCATCAACAAATTTTTGTCCGCGCATTTTTTTTCAGTGAAAATAAAAATTTGATCTTCGAAATAAGTAGTTGAACATTCTACCTGAATAGCCAAATCTCAATTTTGGTTGACTAAGTATCGAAAAGTTAATGCAAATTGCTTTGAGGCAAATTTTTTTTTAACTTAATCCAATTTGAATGACTTTTTACACTTTAAAGAAGCCCATGATCTCGTTGTACCATAAAATTCAATGCATTGACCAAAGAAATAAAACCACATGGATCGTACGACATAAAAACTTATCCTTATGCTATAAAACCCAGCATTTCAAATAAAAGTAGTTTATTGTGAAGAAACTTAAACGTTACAGTTAAACAAATATATTAACTTCAAAAATATTTTCATAATGTAATTTTGAGCAGAATCAGAACAAACTGTAATGATCACTTCTTAAGTATGTTTTTTAGAAGTTAATGTTTATATTCTATATTAAATATAAAATACCCGTTCGGATGCATTAAGTTAAGATAATATCATTTCTAGTAGTACATATAATAAAAAATATATCAAATATAGTATATTTGATATGTTTTCTATAAATTTTTCTACTTGAAATGATATAATATAAACTTAATGCAGCCGAAGGGGTATTTTTCATCTATATTTCCAAGTGAAACTGATTATTATTTAAGCTAATCCGGAACGAAAGAGTGGCGGGAGGGGCTTTAGGCTAAATGACATATATGATTTTAAAATAACAAAAATAACAAATACAATAAAAAACTGTTTCTTTAAATGAACTAATTTTTTTAAATCAAAATTGCAAACTTTTAGTTTAACTTCATTATTCGATTATTTTCAATACTCTTTTTTACCTATGATATATTATATCTCATATTTTTCGATCTATATGTATAAAATGATCTTCATAATTGGCTTGAAAAATTAGCGCTTGTTCGTTCGTTTTCGTGATTTTTGTTAATTTTTGTGACATAGAAGCTATTTCAACGCGCCTTTGAATGTTTGTGTTTGAGATTTTCTCATTAGTATATATACTCATAGTATATATCGGTTTAAGATATTTTTCAGATGGGTAATTGTAATTTTATTATTAAAGTCAACATTTTATTCACTCACATTGTTTTTATTAACACTATTCCTACCGACATTTCATGTTTGCTATTCCTACCGCGACCGGTCAAATGACCGGTCATGCAAAATCGGTATTTTTCGGTATTGAATGAAGAGTTAATGCTAGTTTAAGAGTTTATAAATACAAATACAATATTGTTCTGCGAAATCTACATTTTATACTGTTTTATCCAATTTTTCACGATTTTTTTTTCTTAGAGTGTATTTTCTGCACACGCATTTTTTACGTTTTTGTCTGATTTTGTTTGCCCTATCATCTTTCTAAAGCATTATCTGGAATATTTTCTTTTAGGGAATCTGTTTTGTACTTGTACTTAGTTGATTTTTTTCTGAATTCTTGTTGCAACTATACGGCAAGTTAATTGGAATAGAAAGTTCCTGCCTTGTACATTATCTTCCCGTAATTTCTTTATGTGACAACAATGGATTTATCCTGAATAAATCCAAAATAATGTAAATCCTTGATGAATTCTCTCTAAAATTCGTATTTTACCGAATGATTTCTGACTATTTTATGAATGACATCTACACCAGTCTCGACGCTAATACCAATTGAATTAACTCCCGTATTAGTGTAATTTTTTCAACATATGTGTATGTAAGTGAAAATTAGAACCTTCTTTCTCATCTTCCAAAATTGTAAATATTATTTGAGTGTTGAAGTCCTTGATTTTTAGTCCTGCCAGTATTTATAGCAGTTATATTGCTTCAATTGTACCTACCATCAGTTTTTTTTACTAAAAGATTAGCTATATGTAGGATGGTAAAAACGTATATTTTTTACGTCGTACTAGCGATTTTGATAATATGGTTTCATCAGTTATAAATTTTCAAAGAAATTCGCAGTTTGCTACGTATACTGGATGGTTACCAAAATTTTACACCCCATTTGTGCGATTTGCTGGGCATAATTATATTTACATCGTATATTGAACGGTTACTAATAATTATACGTTTTCCTGAATACTATTGAACATGTGTTGAATAAATTTACGCCTTACCTTTATTGAAAATATATGTTCGTCGATAGTAATACGTGGACTTTTACAACAATTTTGATTGCTGTCAATGTAGTTGAACCAACCATTGGATTCAAAAAAAAAAACCTATCAATTTGTTGTTTGAATTCCTTCGTGAAAATTTGTCTACACATAGACATTGAGCTAAAATGAGTAAACCCACTTTTTATACCGTAGAAATGCAATATTTATACTCCTTGCCTCATTTGCGCAGCGTGCATACAGAATCGAAAAAAATGCATGTAAATTTGCAGAAGGCAGTTTTTACCAGTCTAAATTCTTCTGAATTTACATTTTCTTGTAAGTTAGATCATATTCTTAACAATTACTATAAAAAAACCCGTCCGAACATCGTTTTTCGTACTACCGGTCAAATGACCGGTCGCGGTAGGTAAGACAGTATACAATTTTTTTTTCAAAAATAAAAATTGAAAAAACAAATTAACATTGAAAAACGTATCATACTCACATATTAGGAAAAGTCATAAAGTTTGATGACGATTCAATTACGTTTGATATGAAAAATACTAATCGAAAAATCAAAAACGGTAATTTGACCGGTCCCGGTAGGAATAGTGTTAACTTTCCGTAGAGTAGGTTATAGTAATCGCAAAACATCGAAAACAAAAAAAAAGTTTCTATACTTTCTAGTCATTTTGGCATATCCAAAAAAATTGCATGTTTATGTGTGTGTTTTGTGTGGATACAATATTTCGTCCATATTTATCGAGACCCGGGATGAACCGATTTGAATGGTTGCCTTGTAACATAGTATGTATATATCATTTTTAGATATTTTTCAGATGGGCAAATGTAATATAATTATTGACAATCTATATATATTGCTCTTAAAAAACCCGGGGCACAAGGTGAAAAAACCGAGACCGTGCCGGCCAATTCGGGACGTATGGTCACATTAGATTTGGAGAACTTCTAGAGTTTATATATTATTATTAAAATTAATAGTAAGTAATTAACGTTTTTTTATTTTTATTTAGACTTAACAAATAATGCATACCTAATTTTACTTTCTTTTAAACTAACTTCATCTTTAAAAAAATAGACAAAAATAGACAAAAATAGACTTTAACATATACATAGTTTCACAACGGATTTGCACAAAAGACTTGACGAAATAGTACTCAGAACAAAATAATAGTGACGAATAGACCAAACTGTATTCATAATATAAATCCAATGATATTCTAATAAAATCTGTTGATATCGAATAATTTTTATTTATTTTAACATCGATATTGTATTAATTCGCTCATCCCCAATATCGCCCTGTTTCGAAACTCACCGCGCATACGAATGTGTCCCGCTCGGTATGACGCGATAATCCTGATATACGATTATTGAAAGTTAAATAATGATTTATAACAAGGGTGGGCGTTAAATATAATTCCTCTAAAACCGCGATAAGTTGGTTTAATGGTTCTCAGTTTTTTTTATCAGAGTTTATTAGTTCCTTTGCGCAATTCATAAATACAATAGAGAGTGATATGGCCAGACCTTTGTCTATGGATTCGAATAAATCACGTTTAAACTATAATTTTCATGTCGGGCGTGGGTTACAGACCGATAGCTAAATTTTAGTTTCTAAATGAATGATTCATATATAGAACAAAAAAAAATTACATGGACAATAACAAATTGTGAAATCTGAAAAATATTTGCTTCATTTAAAAAACAAGCAATTACAAAAAAAGAATAGACGAGCACCCAAATTACTTGGCCAACAAAGTATACTCAGAAGCGCGCCCAACAAGACTAAAACGAAAAATTCCAAACGATCTTATAAATTTGTAAATTATTATTATTATTATTGTTATTATTATTGTTATTATTACTATTATTATTTTATTATTATTATTATTATTATTATTATTATTATTATTATTATCTTACTATTTCTATTATTGTTATTTTGTTATATTTTATTATTTTTCTAGTATTTTTTTATTATTCTGAAATTTTATTTATATTATTTATTAATCTTATTTTTATTATTATTTGCTTATATTTTGCATTAAATCATATTACGGATATTATTTTCATGTAAATTTTATCCTTTGCTCTTTTATTTATTTAAATTTATATTATTATTTATCAATATTACTTGATGTTAATAAATTAGCAGTTGTAATAATTATTGAAATTAAAAAAAAAAAAAAAATTAAATGCTAATTTCTAAACTTATTTACTGCAAACTGCAAGCAATAGCGTATGTTCTTAGAGTTGAATAAAATTCCGTTAATAAGAAAATTAAACAATTAATAAAAAAAAACTCAAATCAAAATTGTATCTTAAAATTGAGTTAGGATTTGTTTCTATTAAATATGAAGTTTCTTAAATGAATTGAAAATAATTGAACTATCGAAAGTCATATTTGTGAAAACATCATTCAAGTTCATATACACTCATAAATTTGTTTAAGATTTATGTTAAACAATTCAGATTGTCAGAAAAACGTTGAGAAAATACAAAATCGGAAACGAATCAGATTTTCTGACAAAAGCATACACTTGGAAAAAGTTAATAATTTCAACGATTGTAATGGATTAGTAACAATAGTGAGTTATAGTGTTAGTGTTGATAGTATTTTAGTACTCAAATTGTTGTGAAACAAAGTTTAAAAAAATCTGTTCACACACACACACACTTTTTCCAAATTTGGTCTTATTCGATTCAGAATGGCTTGAAACGTCGAGAAAACATAAAATTAGCGAATCGATTTTTTTTAATGAAAACAACGTTCTCCTTCAGAAAGTTAATAAAAATTAAGAAATGCCCAAAAAAAGTTGAAACACTTGCAAACTTGATGGTAATAATATTGTCTTCATCCCATTAATGGTCTTATTAACTTTGTATAAAAAAGTATAACATCAACGATTATGATGAATAAATAATCAATATTAAATTTTAATATTAGAACTGATAGTATTTTTGTACTAGTCAAATAAAATTAAAATGAATACTAAAATATTATTTTGAATAATTAGGCAGAATATATACTTTTAATAATATTCTAACTTCTAATAAAGTTCTATTATTTTTGTGTACTGCAGATATTTATTTACTATATAAATGAAAATAGTCTTGTAAATCTTAAAACCACTATTTAAGATTTAAGCTGTTTCAGATATCACTATTTGATAATAGGTGACCTAAAAAAACACCTAACTTCATGGCATCTAAGATCTAAAACACTTTCTTTGTATCAAAAAAGTGTAACAAAAATATGAATAAATAATTATTAGTGACTTGAATAATATTTAACACAAAATTATAAAATTATTTGAATATTTATATAGTTGCCATAGTAAACAATGTACTGAAAGTAAGTGAATATTTTACTAAAATGACTCATTTCGCTATCTTTTTGATTTTTTTATTCATTTATTATTATACAGCAATCAGAACAGTTATTACATTCTATGAGCTGCTTTGCTTATGTATCTTTTTGAAAATGATAGGTGCAAAAAGCACTGATTACAAAAGTATGCAAAAATATCGACTCTTAATAAAATGTAAACTAGATGTAAATGACATTTTGCCTTAAGGCTTTTGACATTCAGATGTGTCAAAATTTCAGAATTTTATATTCGCAGTTGTTGATAATAAATCTCGATATATATTGTTAATAATAATAAAGTAGATAAATCTTAATAAACAATGTTAATAATATTAATTCAATAGTTTTTAATATTTTTTTGTAATTTAACCGCTTTTAATAGACCTATTAACCGCGAGCCCTTATCGAATTTCGTAAAATGGTTTTTAAATTTTTGAAACCAAATCAGTCGTTATTGGGAAAAAGACTAAAAAAGTGATTGCCTCACATACACATTTTGAAACTTTGACTCATACACATACATACATACTGTTTTTTCAATGTTTGTTCGATTTGATTTTTAAAGGACCAATTTGTTGTAAAACACTTTAATTGTAATGTTATGTGTTTATTTTTAAATTAATTACAAATTGTATTTTGTATTTACAATATTTTCAAAGTTTTAAGTACTGTATTGATTGATTTTATTTTATAATAATTTTTGATTGATTTTATTTTGTTTTTATATCAATATTATTTAGTACAGTATTTTCTGTACTCTTTGCTCTTTATCTCCGTAACGGCTAGAACTGCCTTTGCCAAAAACTAATCAGCACATTTCCCTATCAATCGAATTGGAATTTCGATGTTGGAATCGAATGTTCCTTTAACCATTCAAATCGTTTGATCCGTGCGCGCGAAAACGTGGACGAAATATTGTATCCATACATACATACATACACCCATCCATTCCATTCTGAGGTATGCCAAAATGTTCAGAAACCTTCAAAACGTCATGAAATGCAAAAATTTTCATTTTCATTTGACCAACAAAATTTTATAGAAACATCAATTTAGAAATAATATTTTTCTGAATTGATAAGAAATAGTATAGCAGTATATATATATATATATATATATATATATATATATACAATCTATTAATATAATCTTTTACTTTACCTGTTAACTTTGAAAAGTAGAAATAGATAGCAGAATAATAGTTTTCACTCACCTGAAACAAAAAAAAATCCAAATTGAATATTATGAAAATATAAGTAAATACATTAAAAATTAGTCTAACATTTTTCTATACATTTACTATATTCAATTATAATTAGATTTGTATTGTTTTGTATACTAAACTCATGCAACATTTTTTTTATGTTGAACCATATTTTATGACAAGAAATAAAATCAAATAGTTAATTTAAATTAAAATCTGAATTTTATTCAAAAATTTGAAGTAATTTAGCATACAAATTAAATTGCCTAAATTGCCAAGGGCGAAACTAGCCAAAGTCTACACAAAAGAATCTCTCAGCACAGAAATAAATCGAAAAATAAGAATCAGGATAAAACAATGCACACAGAACACATAAATAACCTTCAGCAAAATATTGATTTCCTAATCCCGAGTATATTACATTTTGAAACCAATATATTTAAAATAAAAGGTTGTCTAATATCATTAAATAATAAAGCAATCAACAATACACTTGACAGCTATTCGTTTGTAATGATTACAAGATATTCCTCGACCAAATTTCAAACAACATTATTACTGAATGAGGCGAAAATCTTTGTAAACACAAAAAAAAAATAAAAAAAAATATGGGCCATATATTATGCCATATAATATATGCCATATAATATGGCATGCTTTGATTTTGGCGTAAACACATAAAATTTTCAGTATCACATACGAATGACATATGAACCATCGATAAAACATAAAATCAACGAATCGAACTTTCTGGCGAAAACATAAACTTCTTCGCTAAGTTAATAACACTTCAAAAAGTACAGAAAAACCTTCAATACAACAAAACAACAATGCTTGAAAACATCCTATATGCAACCCTTTTCGTTCCTACTTCCTACTTTTCCAATAAAGAAATAGTTTTCCCAACCACTCCAACCGCCCCGGTTAGGCCTTCGCTTCGCCGCGAACTATTCCACGATCCGTCGGACGCAATGGGCTCAAATATTCAGAGTTAATAAGTATACTTTTGATTAGTTTTATCACTTGAACCGTCTATCCCTTTGTTTTGCCCGCTGAGAGGAACTTACTCAACGTCAAGGGATTCGAGTTACGAGTTACGACACGCCGGATCAACGGATAAAGTACGACGAACAACTACCGTTCGTTCCAATTCTCTTCTGTAAAGCACGGCTAATTGAACTTTTCTAATCAATTCTTTGATTAATATATTGATACACTTTATAGGTAATTGAAAATTTAACGGGATTTAATCTATATAAGGTAGAATATTTAATTATTAGAGGAGGATGTGAGTGATAATTGAATAATGTGATTGAAATTAAAATTGGATATTTGTTAAAAATCATACTATTACCTCCTATGCTAATTATGCTTTTTTTGTTTTAATAAAATAAAAAAAATCTATTCACTTACATTGTTTTCATTAACTTCCCGTAGAATAGGATATAGTAATCACTAATTTTTGTTTGAAGACTCTCTGATCATTTTGACACACCCATGAAAAATTGGATGTATGTGTATGTTTTGTGTGGATATAAATTTTCATACATGATTTTGAGAGCCCGGATCAACTGACTTGAATTATTCAAAAACATTCCATTCCTATTGATGGGGAGATGTGCTGGTTAGTTTTTGGCAAAGACAGATCTAGCAAAAAGTGCCAAAAAGTCAGTTTTTGAGAAAACGGAGCACCCGATTAGATGATTCAAAAAATATTTTACTCGTGTTGACTGAATAGAGATTTTTTTTTTGTTAATCAAGACTTTAATGTCTTATTTACAAAATTGATAGGTGCAAAAAAGAAATAATACAAAAAAATACAATAAATTGAATATAAAATGAAAAAAGTTAAAATGAAATGAAATAAAAACAAAACATAAAATCATAACATAAATGAACTATGACGTGATGAATAGAGAATTGGTTACATTTTTATGAAGGCAGGTCCAGCAGCTAATTTGTTGGTAAAATATGTTTTTTACAAATCATTATTATTGATTGATATACAAATAAAATTATTGGTAAATAGGTATAGAGATAGACAGGTATAGATAGGTATTAACGGTTAGAAAAGTAGAAAAAAAGTAGGCAGGTAAGCAGTTAGACTGGTGAAGGGGTAATCATGTAAATAAGTAGAAATGGAGACAGGTAGGCAGATAAACTCGTATAATTATGTACAGGTAGAATTGTAAACTGATAGGCAAGTAGACAGGTAGACAGGTAGGCAGGTAGACAGGTAAACAAGTAGACGCAAGTGAATGTAGACAAGTAGACAAGTAGATCATATATAAAGAAACAAAATATTATTGATTAAATCGATTATTAATGGATATCGAAAAGTTCATGCAACTTGATGATTTTTCAATTCAATTATATTCAATATTCTACAATTTATTAATCTTTACATACCTATATATATTCTAATTTATTATAGTATATTTTTATATGAAAATTATATGAGCATATACAGTGATGATAAGTAAAAGTTTTCCACCTTATATAAATTCATTAACTCATTTATACTTATTATTTTGTATAAATATCAACTTAAAGAAAACGTGAAAATATGAGGCCAATATGTAATTTAAATATCATATCACGTATTATCAAATAGTAATATCTAAAACAGCTTAAATCATAGTGGCTTTGAAATTTTTTTGAAGTCCATTTTGATTTATATAGTAAAAAAATATTTTAATAGAACAAAATTGTTAGAAATATATAGGATTTTCGTTCGAGCATTATTAAAAGTATAAATCCTTTATTCAAAATAATATTTCAATTACACAAATAAAATTTCACTCACACATGAATTTATTTGTAAAGCAGCCACAAAAGGTTAATGATCAAAGTTGGAAAGTAGCCCATACAGTCTATGAAAAGTTTGAAACTACTATACTGTGTAATATCATTGCTCAAAGCACTAAATTTCATCATTAAAATTTTATTTTAATGACATTACCAAATATGTTATATATCATGAATTTATATAACAAATTATTATTTTATTGCTCGATCAATAGCGCCGAACAGTTCGTAAATTTGAATATCAAATAATCAGAATATAATTTTATATGATGAATGCAGTGCGTTTTAACAATAATTGATGATAAATATTATTATTGCCAGCTCATGTTAAACATTGTAAAGCGCTTTTAAAATTTCCATGAATGCCATATAATACAAAAGCGTGTGATAAATATTTCAATTACTGGCAGTAATAACCATTTCATAAAGGCGATAAATATAAAGGATGGAAATAACATATGAATGGTAAATAAATTCATTGTGTACTCAAATGCACAACTATTATTAAATGAATATTCTGCTATTGGTTTTATAATGATATAAAGCCACGCTAGTTTGTGAAAAGAAATTATTCCATTTATAGGATATAGCACTCAAATAATATACAATGAATACGGATAAGAAATTGATTCATTGATTTTCTATTTTCAAAACATTAGTCCTGTAAGATATAGAAAATTGACGAACAAGCATTTTGTAAAAGAATTCGATTCAATACGATGCAAATTATCCAACAAACTCCTTAAAGTGATAATTTATTATTACTATTATTTGTATACTTTTGTAATCTACTTTTTTTTTGAACATTATGAGAGTGTGTATCGATACAATATTTTACCCACGATTTCGAGAGCATGAATCAACCGATTTGAATGATTCAAAAAACATTCGATTCCTGTTCATGAGGAGACGTGCTGACTAGTTTTTCGCAAAAGCTACTCCATCTCTTTTGAAGATTCCGGGCAAAAAGTACAAAAAATAGAAATTCAATTTTTACAAGAACAGAGCATCCTATTAGATTGATTCAGAAGACATTCGATTTGTATTGACAGCGAGACAAGCTGATTACATTTTTGCAAAGGCAGGTTCAGCGGTTTCAGAGATTCAGAAAAAATGCCATTTAGTGGTCAAACATGATCATTACAAATCATTATTATTCATTCATATACTAGTAAAATTATTCGTGAATAGGTAGGCAGACAGGTAAGCAGGTAGATAGGTATGCAGGTAGACAGGTTGAAAAGTAAAAATAGAGAAAAATAGTCAGGTAAGTATGTGAGCAGTTGCAGATAGACAGGTAGACAGGTAAACAGATAATCAGTTAAAAAAGAAGAAAAAGAAACAGATAATTTATTAGAATAATAGACATAATAAAATAATAATGCATAATAGATTGGAAGGGGGTTGTCCATTAATCACGTGAGCACTTTGACATAAAATATCAAGTAGGGGAGGGTGGGATCTATAAGATATCACGTGTATTAATTTTTTTACCTCAATTTAAAAAAAGTCTAACATTTTTCGAAACAAAAATCCAAAATTTAACGATTTTTTTTTTAGGAATACACGCAATGTTGTGTGATAAAGAGGGGTTTCATTTTATATATCACCAAGGGTGATGAGGGGTCAAATAATCATTAGAAATCGCTCACGTGAATAATGGACAAATGATAAGCAGGTAACAGGTATGCTCGCAAAGAAGTAGACAGGTGAACACATGGGCAGGTACACAGGTAAACAGTTGGACAGGTAGATCATATATAAATAAAAAAAATGTATATGTAAATCGATTATCCAGGCTTATCGGAAAGTTCAAGCGACTTGCCACTTACAACTACTTTTCTATTAGATGACAATTGATTTCAAGACAACTTTAGTTTGTCCGCCCGATTAAATTAATCTCAATCATTATAAAAAATGCGTACAAGTTGCAACAAGCCCACACGAATTCCTGGTGTCTTGTTCATTTAACGGCAGCATGAATTCATGGAGCTGGGCTGAAAAGTTACACAGTACGTCCGTTTTAAAAAGAAGATAACATCGGTTCGGGAAGCTCGGCTAATTGTGAAACAACAATAAATATCGACAATGGGGGCTCTTGAACAAACATTGTACTCGGATGCTAATTAATCGACGGAACGGTGTCGTGTACGAATGCATCTCTGTCACGACAGAATTGCGAAGCATAGAATGAAAACAATTAACGATTGGGGTTTCCTGCGGTTAGTCCTCCGATTGAAGACCCGCAGGGGGCGAAATGGAATGCGGCGAATGCGAAGCGAACAGGGACGAATTTAGGTACTAATGTAAGACGAATGAAAATTATGATATAATATTTATTTTTTGGTCGTTATATAATTACTATTTAATAATTCTTACTATATTTAATAAATATCTTGATAAATTTTGCTGGAAAATTCTATAAAACAATACCAGATAAATATTAATTGTATAAATTGTCATCGTTTGAAAAGCTCGGTCTTGTTAACATATATAATATAATATTTACGATGAGTTTTTATTTTAGAAACTCTGTAATTCTAACCCTTTCGCTAAGAGAGTATTTCCCGCAAGCTGTACAGAACAGTGGGTCCATTAGAAATGCTACTGTATATACCAGACGATAATATATTTCATCATTTTCGAAAACAATGTGTAGAAGAATAAAAAATACGCTTCTAATGAACTGAAAATTACAATAAAAGACAAGAATTCTCAATAGTGTCATTTATAGTAATAAATCTTAAAGCAAATGCAAACACATGTCGTCCATGGACGGCACTCGCACACATTGCACGTCATGCGGATGTCGTCCATGAACGAAATTGTTACACACTTGTAGCAAAAGAGGTAAATATATGATACGGAATCCTATATAACATGAATAATAATACTATAATAATAATAATGAAGACAAAAATTTTATCAGCGACATCCGTACACAGGGTACATTATGTAGATGTCGACCATCGACGACACATGTAGCAAAAAGATAGACATGTGATACGGAATCCTATATAGCATAAAAAATAACACTATAATAATAATAATAAGGATAAAAATTTCATGAGCGGCATCAGCACACAGAGTACATTACATTATGTAGATGTCGTTCATGGACGACACTTGCAGCGAAAGAGTTAAATATATTATACGGAATCCTATAGTATATAACATGAAAAATAATACTATAATAATATTAATAAGAACAAAAATTTCATGAGCAACATACGTACACAAAGTACATTATGTAGATGTCGTCCATAGACGACACTTGTAGCTAAAGGGTTAAATATATGATACGGAATCCTATATAACATGAAAAATAATACTAAAATAATAATAATAAAGACAAAAATTTTATGAACGACATTCGTACACAGAGTACATTATGTAGATGTCGTCCATAGATGACACTTGTAGCTAAGGGGTTAAATATATGATACAGAATCCTATATAACATGAAAAATAATAGTATAATAATACTATAATAATATATAATACTATAATAATAATAATAAAGACAAAAATTCTAGTCTAATGTTCAAAATAAATGCTATTAACGTCCATAAAAAGAAACTCATGTTATAAAATATTAGTGATTTGCTAATTTCATGTTTTATCGACGATTCAATTCATTATAAATGACTTTGAAGAGGGTACTCATGTGTGTGTATGTGAGCAAAAATATGATCCTATGTTGACGTTTCCTCAATGTTTCTAAAAACTTGATACTTGATAATTGATAATTGATACATGAATAGAACTTGATAAGGATGCTCGTTGATTAGTTTTACAAAACGATCGTCGCAGCCGTTTCTTTATAGCTAGCAGATAAGCAAATTGCAAAATGTATTGGAATAGAATTGCGCAAATAAATCAGTTTGATAATGATAATATACTATAATAATACAAACAAGAATTATTAAGTTTAATATTTGTGTATGAAGATTCGTGCATGGTTTTGCATCTAGTCTGGAGTTATTTTAGTTTCAGTTATGTTTTGATTTAGTTAAAATTAGTTGGAAGATAATATATGAGAATATAATTATTTGTGAACCTGGTAAACATTACCTGGATACTAAAAATACTGTTTTGTATCCAGCATTTATTTTTATTCAAACATAATAAAAAATCGATAAAGCTTTTGTCTATTATTATAGTTAATTTTAACTGACATTTACAGAATCTACAATAATAAAATATTAAAGAAAGCTATTACTATCATTGAGTTCTCGATGTGTGATTGTTGCAGTAATACAGATGTAGCTCTAACCTAACTTAACAATCTAAATTATTGAGAATAATTAGAGATGCATCATGGTTCGTTTGCATTAAAATCATATATAATGTTCACAACATTCCGTACGTAGTAAATTAAGCAATTTAAACCACCGTACGAGAACTGATTTCCATCTCAATCCGCCAGTAGCTCAAGTGAATAATGATTAATATTCAGCAGACAGACGATTAAGGATAACATTATTATTAGATATTAATTTAATATGTACTTTTTGTAAGTAAATGAATTTTAATCTATTTCTATCATTTTCTGTACGCATTTTTGTTTTCTCTTTTAACTACGTTTTATTCATATGCAAAACTAGAGGTGTATGGCATCGAGCCTTCAGGCAAATTGCTGGAACTTCCCGTACCGTAACAAAATATTCGAGGAATATTAAATGTTTTCAAATAGATTATTATAAATACAGTAACATTGTCTAATATATATAAGAATTATATAAGCTAAATTGCAAAGTTAAAATTATTTATTTAAAGTATATAAGTGAGCTTTAGAACATTAGCCAGAATTAAAATTAAAATCCAAATTATTTTCGATATACAAAAAAAAAAATTTTTTTTTGAAACAAAAATTTTAAACTTTGGAAAAAAATTCCAAAAGCAATTGTTTCTCAACATAAGCAGAAAGTTTTTTGAAATAGGAAGCTTAGTTCTCTCAAAAACTCCCATTTTTGCGTATTTCCAAAATGGCAAAATAGCCGGAAACTAGTCACCACTCTCCCTACCATTACAAATTGAATGTTTTTTGGATAATTCAAAGCGGATACTCCTACTCTCAAAAACTCTATTGTTTTCACTCTTTGCTCCGTATCTCCAAAATGGCTGGACCTGCCTTTGCCAAAAAACTAATCAGCACATATCCCTTGCAATAGGAATAGAATCTTCTTTGAACAATTCAAATCGGTTGATCCGTGCACTCGAAAATGTGGACAAAAAATTGCGGACACACAAAACATACACACACATCCATTTTTCTTAGGTAAATGGCCAGAAACCTACAAAACGTGAAGATATGCAAAAATTTTCGATTTCGATTTTTGGACGATTTCAATATTGCTACGGGAAGTTATTATTAGCTTTTTTCAGTAGGTACTCTGACTGTTGCATTGTATAATCTCAGTGCATTTTATGTCATTGACAAAGCCAAAGCTCTTACCACTGTGACAGAGAGGCAAGTACAAGTATTATATACAAATTATAGAAAAAATACCCTCTCATGACGTACCTATTTCAATGTACAATGGTCACAAATTACATTTTCCACTTGTGTATTTTTTCATTAAACGGTCAACTACTTTGGACACTATCAATTCATCTCCAAAAGATACAAATGACCGGATCGAGAGTCCGGACAGTGAGTTGTTGTGCTCGTCGACCGCTACAATGCTAGTGACAATTACCGGAGCTACTGAAGATGACCGTGTATTAACAGAAACCTCGACAATTCACTTAATCTTGAAGCTTATGGGGAAAACTACAGTTGCAAAACACTAGAGTCTATCCTCTATAAAAGATATTGTGGTCCGGTTGGACTGATTCCACGACTAATAGAAAACAGTAGACAGAAGAAGATTAGAGAAAAAGATGAAGATATTTGCTAATTGTATAACTCCAGAAAAAAATTGCATAGAGCATTAAATCATATTTTAATAACATTATGATTTAGATATAAACTACTAGTTAAGCGCAACCGAGAGATCATGTTGATTTTCTAAGTTAATCGATTTATTTGATCTATGTAATATGGTCTGTGATTTTAGTGCATTTCTTATTAGGAGTATATAACTATTTGTTATGTTTTCATATGTAATATACTGAATGTGTTCAAAGAAGTAAAGCGTTTAGTCAAAAGAATGCACAAGTAGAAAACGAAATTTGTAACAATTTTGCGAAGTATTTCTTGAGCAGTCATGAATAAATAAGCAAATCACTCAAACTTGCTAGCCACAAAACTACCAAGTTAAAATAAAAAGTTCTGAATTAATCGTCAAATTCAATAGAAAAGACCTTAGACTCATCACTGGCAATTGTGAGATGGTTTGTATTTTTTCTAACATTTTCAGTTCTTTTCCAAACGTTTTACTTGTTGCTCTTTGTATAAATTTTGTGAACATATTTAACATAAAAATGTCTTGAGATATTTAGTTTGGATCAGAAATATCAAAGATTGAATTTTTGCTGCTATTTTAGTATATGTAATTTATTATAATAATGTAGTAGTGTCATTATATATTATACAACTACTATATATTTATGCATTTATTCATATAAATAATATTCTTTTATATCATAGTATTCGACATGTTGGGCATATTTTAAATCTTAATTAAAAAAGACCATGTGATATAAGAAATCTTAAAGATGCGTTTATATATTTATCTATATGTATTTCAAATCGTTCAAATTCAATTAATATGATCTTTGAGCCAAAATTATCTAAAATTAAATATTTCATACAACAAGAAACCTAAAGAATATGTTTTCCTAAATTTATATTGAATAATATGAATCTTTGACGTATTCAGAAAGTAAATCAATTAGTAACAAATTTTTATTGGAACAATTTTTACCATTGTTTTATATTACCTTTTAAGTTTTGATGTTTTGATTAGTCTTTGCAGCTTATAAATTGCTCTAATTATATAAATTAGTATTATAAATTATAATGCAATATAATAATACGGCCATATAATTATATAATATTATGAATAAATTGAAGTATATTTCACTTAAACAATCATTAAAGTTGTAGACATCTCTTAAGAATGGAGCCTTTTTTTAATTTAAAATGAAAGTAATTTAAAATCATTATTTAGTAAACCATCTATATAATATATAATTTTTCAATATAAAATGATATACTCAATCAGATTTTTTTGAGAGTGCAAGTCACTGCTTTAGGAAGATGTTATATGGTATGTATGTATGTTTATGTATATATTATTCATATTTTATAAATCCAAGCTAATATTTATATTATTCTTAAATTCTGCCATTTAAAATGCTATGGGCACGCAATCTTTCTAGTTAAGTAGTTTACTTTTATTTAAACAAACAAAATAAAACAAATGAAAAAGAACGTAAAACTTTAATAAGCTATAAAAACTTCTGTACTTACATAAGATTTTCTATAATAAATCTCCGGATAAATAAATTCATAAAACTTATGTAACATAAAATATTGATGGTAAGACTTATACTCCGATGAAATGTGACATGCGATTCTGCGCGCGAAGAACTTTTGAATAACAGCTAATAATATAATAAAAACTTACGATAAATCAAAACTTCTCAAAAGATACGATTGAATTGAAATTTCAGAAAAAAGGATTCGACACGACGATATTTTACGACATTCCGAAAACATTTTATACGCTTTGCCAACCTTAAAAAGGAATGTCATAATATTATGTTTCAATAATGATTATCTTGTTGAATTTATCTTCTTTATCTGATTCGTGCTTTGTGTACGAACATAACATACAAATGTTTACAATTCTCTGAAAAGAATTCAATTAATTAAAGAACATTACTTTCTTTAGGAGATGCATTGATTAATTGATAATATTATTTTTAACATTAGTATTTTGAATAAAATAGGTATCATTTTAATTTTTCTTTTTAATCTGTCCTTGAAAAAATTTAGTATTTTTCAGGATATATGTAATAAGAATAAGAATTCTGGAAGATAATCCATCAGGAAACCCTTTTCAATTTTGTCAAATTACATTGAATTGTTCTATATTATGAAAAAAAATATATTGAACGAATAGTCCTCAAGCCCCCATCAAGTAACAATTGATCGGCAATAAACGTGACAATAAACACCCATATTAAAATAGATAAGAGACTTAGTGAAAGTTCCTTCAGGCTTATCTACAACTTAGAAATGCAAAAAAACAACCACAGTCGCCCTCAACTCTATAAGGAAATCGTAGGTGTGAGGCGCCTGAACGGATAACGTCGTTGGATGTGATTGATTGCTACTAAGGCAAGAAAATAGAACAGTTTTCGAAACCACCAACGATTACAAACAAACTTGAAACTGAATTACTGGAATAATATGAAAGTTTAATACCACTACTGTTGTTGAAAAAGTTATTTATTAGTTAATATTGGTTTATCGCAACAATTACACAATTTAGAATAAAATATTAAACTAGTTGAAAGTGGCATTTTGCCTTAAAGCAAGTTTTTCCAACTTCCCGATAGGTGTAATAATTGACTTGATCGAAATTGGGATTTAGATATTTAGATTAAATTCAACTAATTATTTCGAATATTAAGTTTCCAATTGAATATTCTCAAACACATTTTAATTATCTGTAATTATATTAATTATATTGCACAGGCACGTGCTTGTATGTCTCAAAATCCTAGTTTATTATTGCACATTTTGTCATAAATTGACATTATTTGACTTACCACATCAAATTTTCACTATGATATTTTTTCAAACTTCGATGATTTTTTAAAATTAAACTGCTTACGGGCATAATTTTTCAGTGTGATTTATAAGCCAATGATATCTATCGCCAAAAAAGTTTCATAAAAATCGTCAATTTTTTTTTTCAACTATTAATAACAACAAAACGGATCGATCGATATTTCCAACCAATTCTCGATTTTCCAGTTCGATTTCCAACCAAATCTTTCGAAGCCTTTTTGATTTTTTAAAATCGGTTCAGCATTGTGAGCTAAAACGTGGACGACAGGTCTTACACTTTTTCGCTTATTACAAAGAAACGGCTCGGCTGATCGTCGCACAAAATTGAAAAACGTTAGTCCTCATAGAGATATATCGAATGGCTTTTAAATTTTTAAAATCGATTTAGGCGTTTTTGAGCAATGTCGATGAATAACACCACAAGTAATTTTGACAAACGCCAAAAAAAACGTCACTAATTTTTTCAAACTTTTCAAAAAGACGAATTTTTAAAAATAAACGACTTGTCGTAGGTTTGTAATATATTAGTATGATCTAAAAGACCATGATATCTATCGTTCAACAAAATATTCATGAAAATCGCCGTAATTTTTTTTTTCAACAATTGATCTATTTTTTTAAGCAAAATAAAAGCTTTTTCATAACTTCCACTCAAAAACGATCATTAACTGAAAGCCAGAATAAAAGCAAGATTTTAGAGAGTTAGTTTTTTTGAGTTTCTGTGTATATTTGATGTGATAAAATCCTTGACGAGTTTTATAAATTTTAAACAACTTTGTTTTAATAAAAATATCTTCCTCGTGATATATACCTAATAATTTCCCAAATTTTTTACGCCGATTCGATGTATAGTTTTTGAATGCAAAGAACACAGACACACAGCAATACACAAACAGATTAGTTACAAATAAATGTTATATATGTTTTATAAATTACAAATAAATTAGATAGAAACTAAAAAATTAATTAAAATAAAAAATATAATATAAAAATTAAAGAGTTTGTTTTGTGAATTTGCGGAACATTTCATTATATTATTAATGTCTCGTTATTAGAAAATAGGCTAAACATTGTTTATAAATATGCTTATATAACTTTTTATTCAAAAATATACATGAGCGACAGTAAAATTGATTACCTAAATAATAATAATTTCTTTGAGAAGCCAAAGATAACCGAGCTTGAAACATATAGTCAAAGAGACAGCCCAAAAATGGTAAATTAACAATATATTTATAATCCATTTCTCTTAAAAGCTCAATCAAATAGAACCCAATGATAAGGATCAAGTAGCAGAAGTTCGATTTGAAAATAATGTAATACACAAAAAATTATAACATATATATATACTATCAAATAAAAATAAAATTTAAAATATTATAAAACTCGCCAAAAACTTGCTCTCGTCAAATTTACACAGAAAACTCAAAAAAAAACTAACCCTCTATATTCAACATTTAATGTAAAGTTATTATTACTACTCTGTAAATTTATCACATCCATTTTCAAACGTAAAATGGCTACTACTGGGTAGTATTTTGAAATCTATTATATTTACACATTTGTCACCAAAATTATTGAATGCTTTACTAGGCAGTTTGCAATTATATGGTAATAAGAAAATAGTATAAACATACAAGAAATTTTTTAAACTATTTCATTAAACTAGGCAGTTTGCAATTACATGGCAATAAGAAAATATTATAAAAATACAAAAAATTGAATAAACTATTTCATTAAAACAGTTACCTGTAGGGTTGAATTCAAATAATTCCAAATATTTCAAAACGAAAAAAATATACACGTGGGTATTTTCCTCTACAAGTATTTTAAAAGATGCAAATATAATAAAATGTTACGTAGGTATGCGTATAGTTAAATTTAGATTGGAATTTATTATTTTTTACATCGAAGGGTAACTGATTCACGATTTTACGCGCTCGGAATACGAAGCTCCGAATATATCGGAACAAATCTGATCCTAGGCAATATTGCACAGGTCGTCCGCATATGAAGAGGGTTACTTGCAGAGCACAAATCTAATAAAATACTTCGTCAAAACTATGCGGTGTTATTCCCAGGGAACAGAATCGGTTTAGTAGAAGAATGTTATCGGAATTATTTAATTACACACGGAAATATAATTTGATTTAATACAATAATGCATTTATTTTTATCCGCACTAAAGGCGTTCAATACTTAGCCCTATAAAAACAAATATTTACTTTTTTATTTTTATTTAGGTACTTGAAAAATTAAGAAATTACTAAACTGATTAGCCAATTGTCCAGTAAAATAGACCGTAACAATGGGGTTTTATGCTAATGCTATGTTACGATCCTTTCTTCGTATAAAATGCTACTAAAAGCTGTCAAAATGCTATGTATTTCTGTGCGATCAGACGTTTTACACATAAAATGTAACTTCATGTATGTATTATAAATGCACAATGCACATATATGATGTATTTATTTTTACTTAAATGCCATCTTGTACAGTTTTATATACATACTTCAATCGCGTATGAATCTTACGCGTACTCTTTTTTATATAAAAATACCCATGATCTATTACAATACGTTAAACGACTTAAATCTAATTATTACCTATCTAATCATACCATACGATACCTTCTTAAACCATCAGTTCCTACGTTTATATATAAATCTATTACCGCTTCATCATTATTTGCTATTAACATAGTATATATATAACCTACACACTACATATCTTTTTACCCCTTATAAACCTTACATACTACCATTTACACGCTCTATTTTACTATTATCTATTATCTCTACCGTATACTCTATGATCTATTATAATACGTTAAACGACTTAATTATTACCTATCTAATCATACCATACGATACCTTCTTAAACCATCAGTTTCTACGTTTATATATAAATCTATTACCGCTTCATCATTATTTGCTATTAACCTATTATATATATAACCTACACACTACGTATCTTTTTACTCCTTATAAACCTTACATACTACCATTTACACGCAATATTTTACTCTTATCTATTATCTCTACCGTATACTCTATTGTCTATCGCCCACACCGGAATTGAACCCGGGACCACCGCGTGGTAGTCGAGCGCCTTGACCACTACTCTATTGGGTCCCCCACAAATAATATATTAAGAGACGCACTGTTCTTCCGCGGTACCTTTACCTATTAATTAAGTAATTAATACTAAGGTGACGCGACGACACGCGGAAAAAGACGACCAATCGCAGCGCGTCGGTGGTGTAGTGGTTAAGATCGTTGCCTGCCACGCAGAGGGCTCGGGTTCGATTCTCGGTAGGGTTCGGAAAAATTAGCGTTTAAGAAACATTATAGGTGTAAGATAAGAAATAATATTGGGCATGTTATGTAGGCGTATTAAGCGTATTAAGCGTACTATATAGTTAGTTAAAAGGCGTACAACATAGAATTTAAGGTTTAGGCATACGTGAATATGATAAAGGTATCTTATAAGAAATATATGTTATATGATAATCGTTAGCAGAATTTTGATACGGGTACTGTATAAAATGCATTTTTATCCTTATAACAACTCTTTGAATATTATTCATGGCAAATAAAAGAAGTACGTGACATACCCCGACATTTAATTTTTGCAGCCACGAATACAAGTTTTGCAATTTATTAAATAATTTAAATTCAAAATAGGTATTGTTGAACTAACTAACATGTGCATACATAGCATTTTGACAGTTTTTACTGCCAAGAAAGGAAAAGTTGCCAATAACAACGCTATGTTGCGGTCTATTTTTCCGGAAATTATACAGAAATATAAGTGTTTGATGATTTTTTATCAGAAAATATATTTAAGATAGTAATTGAATATGATAGAATACATTTCATCGTATAAATAATTTTGTTTCTATTTTTGATGTAATAATATGCATATGTAGACTAGAGACTAGTAATAATATGCATATGTAGACTAAGTCTAAAAATGTAGAAAATATAACAGAAATTCTTTCAATAAATAGGCAAAAGCCTGTAGTTAATATATTATGTATTATTATGTATTATTATTTAAGTTATGTACTATTAATATCAATAATTGTATAATTGTGTTGTATAAATAGAGATACTTTTCTGTCAGATTTTAACCTAATGAATTTGTTTGATAATAACTAATACAAAGTAATAGAATAATCTGTTACGAATACTTAGAGATAAACTTCTCAAAGGTGAGCATCGTAATAATAATTTTTCACTAGATCTAAATATATACTAATATGCAAATTTTATTACTGAATATCCTACAGATAAAACTAGATAAAAGTCTAAACACTAAAAAAGTTGTGTCTATTTATTTGAATCGAATAAATTGTTTTAGTCGTGCCACACCAAATAAATTAATACAATAAGGAA
The DNA here is from genome assembly GCF_003426905.1 of Ctenocephalides felis. Classification (NCBI taxonomy): domain Eukaryota; kingdom Metazoa; phylum Arthropoda; class Insecta; order Siphonaptera; family Pulicidae; genus Ctenocephalides; species Ctenocephalides felis. The sequence goes on along the minus strand of NW_020537324.1, from coordinate 21,064,781 downwards.
TATGCTACTGTAAAAGGGCAATATGATAATAAACAAAAAAGTAAATAAATATGTCATAGGTTATTACATTTTTTTCAATTGTTATTTGATTAAGCTTTTAATGAAAATCTATTTTAAATATATTGTTAAATTACCATTATTTGGGATGTCTCTTGGCTTAGAATATCAGCTTAGGTTATCTTTGTCTTGCCAAAAAAATGCGATTATTTTAGGTAATCAATTTTACTGTAGCACATGTATATTTTTGAACAAAAAACATGTAAGCATATTTATAAAAAAAATGGATTGATTTCTAATAACTATACTTCAATAATATAATGAAATGTGCAGTAAATCCATTTTTTTGTCTCTATATGAATAATATAATAACCATAATATTTCAGACGTTATTATACATACGTTTCCTATAGCAATAATAACATCTAAGAAATATATCCTCGAGAATTGCAGTTCCAATACGATTTGAATAAACCCTTTTACAAATATAAATAAAACTAATAGTTCAATTTCTTCCCTGGAATATGAGATAAGCAATAGCAACGAGCAGCCAAAAGTCATAAATCCGATCAAAGATATCCGGATTCCGGGGTCCAAATATCGGAAGCATAATATTGCTCGTTCACCTGCCAGAGGAACTAACTTTTATCATTTTACCCAATATACTTCTTCTGAGACAACCATAGTTAGAATGCTATACCTTACCGCAAAAGTTTTCTATCTGATAATAGCTATTTTTCAAGCCCATAAATATAAAACGACCATTACACAATAAGAAAACAAAGAACTCAACTGATTCTGAACTTGTTCGAATGATATTTTGACATGGAAATGGATAGATAATAATGTTGTTGAGAGAAGATTTCGTGAAAATAATATATGGGGGATAAAAGACATATACATATATGTATATGTAGTATAAAAACAAATGATGCTCCTTTAAAATAATTCGTATCAGCATATTCTCTGGCTGAAACCTTTGACCACTATCAAAAATCGAAAATTGTTTGTTCGCAAGAATTACATTGCAACAACCATCTACCAATAAACTGAATGATTTTCTCTCCAATATTTAATATTTAGTATTCCTGTAGAGAGATTTTCAAATAGAGTTTAACCGCATCCATATAAAACCGCACTCTAGAATCCATAATCAATGTGCAAATCCCTGATGAGTTTTTTGAGCTGCACTTAAATCAGAGCAGTTAATAGTTTTCAAAATCAATTTATGATACAAATCTGATAAATAATTATTGAAGTTTAACGATCTATAATAACAGAATGATGAACGAGGTGCAATGCTAGTCTGCAAGTAATTACTGAATAGTTTACAATCATAGTAACGAAGCTGTACACCAAAAATTTGAAAATCAACTGAGGAAACAAACTTATTAATCCAATAGAGCTAATAACAAACAGAAAAGTATGCAAAAGTAGTGTGTAATGTAGCATGTAAAATGAAATACGAATTTGATGCACTATTTGTAGGATCTTGAAAACAAAAACATAAAACCTAGGTACATATAAAAAAGAGTGCGCGTAAAGTTCACACGCGATTGAAGTAAAACTTATTTGTTACTGTACAAGATGGCATTTAAGTAAATACATCGTATAACAATTTTGATTTATGTTTATTAATATTATGGTAACGCTCGTGACGCACACATGTATTAGTGTCGACGATTATACACATTTATATAATAATACATTATAAATTATATATTTATGATAGTATTAAAAATTTACATGGTTTTTATAATGTTTATTTCATAAATTTATCAAAAAAACGTAACAAACAGACATAAAGACGAACATGTTGGTTGAGCTGTGGGACAACCCTGCACATGTATTTTGGTAAATACTTTTATATTTAAATTTATTTTTGTTTTCTTAGTTCAACAATACCTAATTTGAATTTAAATTATTTAATAAATTGCAAAACTTGCACTCGTGGCTGCAAAAATTAAATGTCGGGGTATGTCACGTACTTCTTTTATTTACTTAATACTTAATACTTAATACTTAATAATATTCAAAGAGTTGTTATATGGATAAAAATGCATTTTATACAGTACCCGTATCAAAATTCTGCTAACGATGATGATCATAACATATATTTCTTATAAGATACCTTTATCATATTCGCGTATGCCTAAATCTTAAATTCTATGTTGTACGCCTTTTAACTAACTATATAGTACGCCTAATACGCCTAATACGCCTAATAAGCCTAATAAGCCTACAACCCTATACACATGATACGCTTAATATTATATCTTATCTTACACCTATAATGTTTCTTAAACGCTAATTTTTCCGAACCCTACCGAGAATCGAACCCGAGCCCTTTGCGTGGCAGGCAGCGACCTTAACCACTACACCACCGAGGCGCTACGATTGGTCGTCTTTTTCCGCGTGTCGTCGCATCACCTTAGTATTAATTACTTAATTAGTAGGTAAAGGTACCGCGGAAGAACAGTGCGTCTCTTAATATATTATTTGTGGGGGACCCAATAGAGTAGTGGTCAAGGCGCGCGACTGCCACGCGGTGGTCCCGGGTTCAATTCCCGGTGTGGGCGATAGACAATAGAGTATACGGTAGAGATAATAGATAAGAGTAGAATATAGCGTGTAAATGTAAGGGGTAAAAAGATATGTAGTGTGTAGGTTATATATAATAGGTTAATAGCAAATAATGATGAAGCGGTAATAGATTTATATATAAACGTAGGAACTGATGGTCTAAGGTATCGTACGGTAAAATTAGATAGGTATTAATTAGATTTAAGTCGTTTAACGTATTGTAACAGATCATGGGTACTTTTATATAGAAAAGAGTGCGCGTAAGATTCATACGCAATTGAAGTAAAACTTATATAAAACTGTACAAAATGGCATTTAAGTAAAAATAAATACATTATATAACAATTTTGAATAATGTTTATTAGTAATATGGTAACACTTGTGATACACATATTTATTAGTGTCAACCATTATACACATTAATATAATGTGTGTAAGTATGGCTTTATACTTCAAATATGACATGATCGATTTGTCATTGTAATTAGCATTTAGAGAAAATGAAGTAATTGCTGATTAATAACTTCTATAATATTCGTCCACACAGTGGATTATGTTAAACAACGTCTATATTTATTATATTACAGGGAACAGGGTAAAATATTCTTCTAATTCAGGCATTTTTCGTTAAACCAAGATTTGTACTATGATGTTAGTTGAAAATGTTTATTTATCTATCTATGACGATTTCCTTGTTGATATCGGTACGCATACAACGACAGATCTCTATTCACATACGCGACGACTAATCACAATCGATCCGTATAAAAATAATATCATCGAGAGCGAATGACGAATCATTGGCACTCGACTCGTATCTTATCTGCCGTAACGCACTTCCGTTGCATTTGACTCATCAACGCAGGTAACTTTCGACTCATCAACCTTCTCGAATGCTATCACCAAGCCAAATTTTAATATAAGTTTAATTCAAAGCTATATAAATAATTTTGAACTTAAGAGTCAAGAAGGTTTACCAGAATGTGGAGTACATTGAAGCTTTCTAAAAGCTAGTTAGAGGGGCAAACTCCGTTTCACCCTTTTATTCTATTTCACTACTATTAGCCTATATTATTAAATTCAACTAAAAAATACATTTACATACAGGCTAGCTGAAATTAGCATTTTGTCCTAAGCCAAGTTGCATAAACTTCCCGATATGCGTAAATAATCAAGATAAACTATAATTGAGATTTACCATGATGATGGGACCTTGATTTTTCAAAATTCCAAACCTTAATAAATTTTTATAATTACATCAGGAACTATAAATTTCAACAATTATTAAATAATTATAATTTTTCATTAAATAACCAGCCCATCCACTATTATATCCATACTGACTTTATCATCCATAGCGACATTAGTGATAAACAGTTTGCGCCGCCGACGGCTGTTAAATAATTTATAGTCAAACATAAATTACCTATATGTGGAACTATATTGACAAGATATACTGACAAACAAGGATAATTATTCAGTTCGGCTGTATAATGGATTATATAGCGACAATCAAAACTAATCCACTCTATAAAATGTAATAGATTTATTTAGAGATGTGAGATATGATAACATAGAACCAAATGTTATAAACTTGGTGTTATTTTGCAAACAGAAATTGTCATAAATTAAACCTTCTAACAGGTTTTTTCAATAACTATCAATAACTATTTTCATGTTACATAATGAATAACATTTAATAAGTAACATAATAACATTTTGTTTGTGTTATTTTTAAAATCACAAATAATACGTTGGACCTTTTTACTCCCTGTCCATCCTATTTTACACCGCCTATCTGGTAAAAAAAGCCAGCTGACTAATTTTTGTAAAACAGAAAAACCACATATCTAGTTTTACTGAACATAGTCAGAAAGTTGTTTGATATACGTATTATTTGTTGTGATATAATTAGTTCAATTTTCACAATATAATTGCTTAAAGTCAAATTGAACTTTAACGCGGTGTATTGTGATTTGTTATCCACTACCGTGGACCCCAATTTTCATTTCGTGATCAGCGATTTTTTTTTCTCGTCGACGTGGACCTCTTATGAGCTATTTTAGGAACCTCTGCTCCCCACCTCTAATACTCAGAATTTCATCTCTTTACCTAAAATTCTAAGATTGTATTTTTACACTTAATTTCTGCCGCCGGTTTGAATTTTGCTGCGCTTCGAATCGCTTCTCTCTCTCAGCGACATCCCGCTGCTAGAGAACTCTTATATCATAGCGATGCACAGGGTGTGCATTGCCTCCTCCAAACAAAGAGATTTATTGATATTAATCGCACGATTTTCCTTTGTTGTCGAATGCCGATAAACCGTAATATGTTTTTATTGAACGTGATAAATAAAAGTTGTGTTATTATTACCCCTGTGTATGGGTTGATTTGCTATGTACGCCCGCCGCGTTCATAATAATTTCATGCATCGCTAACAAGCTGATATAAATCTACTGATTTCGACGTTAATAGAATATCGGTAAATAGAAAATATATTCGCTCAAACGTTTATTTGAGCTGAGATAATTAATTGTAGTATGTATAATTTGCATGAAAATGTTCGATTTTTATAAACGAGTATTTTGAGTAAAAAAAAATTTGATATAAAAAGTGAATAAACTAAACTTAATTAAGCGGAGTTAGAATGAATAATCCTATATCTTATATTCCCAAGAATTAAATAACCTTAATTGCAAAGTTAAAATTATTTGTCGCTACTAAAAACTAATCACCACTTCACAATTGAATGTTATTTGGCAAAAATTCATGTTTATTTTATAATCACACTTGAAAGTAATCTTCAAATTTGTAATAAGAGCATTAATTATTATTTATTACTCTATTTTTCCTTTATTTTTTAAATTTTTCAGTGCCAGCTTAAAATATATACCATGCTAGAATAAAAAAAATGAAACTAGCAATATCTAATTTATTATCAAGCCGAAACATTTATTGAAATACCAAAAAATTATTATTAAATTATTTAGATAAAACAATGACCCATCTCTTTGAAAAATGTTTAATTCCAAAGATCCTTCATAGAAAATCCAAAAAAATTAGCTAAAGAAAAGTTACGTTTGTATTTTTAACATGGCTACTAAATAATAATTCGAGTTCATAATAAAATTAGTAAAGGCGAGTGCAAAGTTTCGAATTTGTCCAAAGTTTATCCTCATCGAAGCGGAACTTGTATCGGAAGTCGTTATTTTCGCGATGAAAAGAAGACGCAACGATACGTAGTGTACCTATTAATAGGGATGGGCAGAAAGGGCCTATTGTCAGAGATTTTGAATCGAAGTATAGAATTCAGATGTTATTGAAATATGTTTATATTAGGGTTAAAGGCTATAATTCAATAAAGTGTATCTGTAAAATTTTTTGAAAACTAAAAAATAGACTTTTGAAAATTTTAAAATCCTTGCAAAAATTGGAGTTTTTTGAAAAAAAAGTTTCTTTTGCCATTTTGAAATCTTTTGAACTTTTTTAAAGCATTCGTGCCGCGTGTCTGCTGTCTTAGAGAATCTCTATAAAATATCTGATAATTTGATGCTCATATGTCTAATGATCATTTTTGTCCGCCAAATGGCTTTTTTTTCATTGGATTTCCGAAATCGCTAGACAAAAATTTAATCAATTTTTCACTTCCTAAAATATTTTTTGAATCGTTTATTAAATCAAATGCTCGGTTCTCTCAATAACTCTATAATAATAATCGATATCTGTTTGCCATTTTTGGCACTTTTGCTCCGTATCCTCGAAACGATAGGACCTATCTTGGCCAAAAACTATAATCAGTTCGTCTTTCCACCAATAAAAATCGAATATTTTTTGAATCATTCAAATCGGTTGATCTATGCGCCCGAAATCGTGGAAGACAAATTGTATCTAAACATGCATGCATACACACACATCGATTTTTTTCTAAGTAATGCCAAAATGTTCAAAAACCTGTAAAACAAACAAACAAAAATATGAAGATACGCGGAAATTTCATTTTTGTGATTGTTTTGCGATTACTATAAATTATCCTATAGAAAGTTAAAAAACCCTGTCTATCAGTTTATCATTCTACCAGTCCTACTTGCGTACATGTCTCCTTTTCTACTTTCTACCTGATAACCTGTCTACCTTTCTACTTGTATACCTGTTTAACTATTTACCAATAATTATATTTGAATTGAATCAATAATAATGATTTGTGAAGATCATATGTGGCCAACAAATGTCAAGTAATTTTTATGGTTAAGATTCAAAATATTTAGGAAAAAAGATTAAATTTACATGTTTTTTGCGATATTTTGATCAAATAATAAGATAAAATGCTAAAAATTTTAAAAATTTGTAATTACATATAAATCGACATCTCCGTTTACATGTCGTTGTATCTTTCTAGTTATATGCCTATCGTTCCACCTGTTCATCTGCCTACCTGCCTATCTGCCTACCTGTCTACTTGTTTGCTTGCTTACCGTCTATCAGTTTATCATTTTACTAGTCTATCTGTATACATGTATCCTTTTCTACTTTTTTTCTGTTTACCTGTCTAACTGTCTACCTGAATACATGTAAACATCTATCTATCTATATATCTATGTACGAAAAATTCTTTCTGTATATGAATCGATAGTAATGATTTATTTAACCAACAAATTTCAAGTAGTTCTTATGGTTACGATTCAAAATATTTAGGAAACGGGATGAAATTCCCATATTTTTTTGATAGTTTCATCAAATAATAAGATGAAATGTTAAAAATTCATAAATTAAAAATTTTCAAAAAATTTAATCATATATAAATCGTCCATCTGTTAACCTGTTTACGTATCATCTGGTTATGTGTCTATCGTTCCAACTATTTATATGTCTACCTGTCTACTTGTTTACTTGCTTACCATCAGTTTATCATAAGTAAGTAGTTTTTATGGCTACGAGGCAAAGTATTTAGAAAAGAGAAATAGTATCACATTTTTTTCATGATATTTAAGATGTAAGATAGAGAGCTAAAAATTTATACAATAATGTTTAAATAGTGCGGGGTTGTTTTTTTTCAATGCGCCCAGAACCTTAAAAGTCCAATTTGCCAGTTCGAACTTACTAATGATTCTTCTATCATTCTATCACCCCTATCTTTTTCCCGCTGGATACTTATATAACTGTCGGGTAAATTTCTTCGAGAACATATACTCAGCGAACCCTCTTATTGTTAGATTCAGCAATTGTATTTGTTAGATAAGGGTCCGTCCGTCCTTCGTAGCGGCGACGCGGCGGCTCCGGCGCTGGAGAGCCCTTACAATGCCGGACATGCTGCTAACAAATTGTAATTTATTGGATCGTTTCGCCGAGCTTAGAGCGCGCTCTTGTAAGCAATTCGAATAAATCATCATCATGTCGCAATAAAATAAATATAAAAAATTGTTATTGTACACGTTTCGAGAGCATTCGAGTATTTTATCATTTGTGCACTCTGTTCCTTGTGCTATTGCGAAATAAGATCCTACAATAGATTTCTGTTTGATGAGAAATAGTGAAGATCTATACGCGTGATGAATTGTTTCATGAATTTTGGTTGATTGCTATAAACTAGTAAATCTTTCTGTCGTAAATAATACTGGATGGAGTTAATACTGATTTATACATGCAATATATTACGATGCAGTATATAAAAAGACAGTATGCTCATTCTTTGATATATTTTACAACTCTAAAAAGATGTTCATTTTATTAAGTTAATATTATTGATATTTGACAGTTTAGTATCATTATTTAGTAAAAAATTTTAGGTGTTTAAATTTTTATTTTTATCATTATAATTTGGTGCTTAATGTTAAGTGTCGAAACGTAAAGCAAGAAATTCGTTTCTCAAATATGTTTCAATATAGAAAAAATAATCAAGAATATTTATTCTTTGTGAATTTAAAATAAGTATTTTTTAATAAAAATTAATTCTTTATCATTTTCATAAGTATCATTATTATATTCTTTCACAAATTACATAGCAACTATTTAGTATTTTATGGTTTAACAGAAATAATACAAGAATAAATAACAAATTTATTAGAATATATACTTCATATGATGATAAGATTATAATAATAGTTTTATTGCAGCAAATTATTAATTATAACATACAAATGAATGCTCTAATATGCAAAATGATTGTATAAAATAATACTATTGTATAGATATTTTGTACGATCTCTCATACCAAATACTTCTGCCTGTCTGAGGTGTATAACATTTATATTTTCAATAAAAAAAAAAAAATAATAATATGAAAATATGCTTCTACTTCTTTAATTAGTAACATCACAAAAAATAAGTAAGTAAAATACAACTTAACTCTACATTTAACTTTCAATTTTTTACATTTGAAAGGCAATGCAAGCAGTATTTTAATTGGAACTATGGCCTTATTGAAACTAAAAGCTATTAAATATTGAATAGATAAATTTGAACAAATAATAATAATGTTTATGCATCAGTTATATGAAAATATGTTCATACAAGAAACAATTTAGAATCATCTAAATTATGCAAGATATGGAAAAAAAGTCAATTTTTAATTTGATATTAAAAGTTTGAATGCAGTAATGTAAAGTGTTATAGCATAATTTATTAGTTTATAAAAAATGTACGTAAAAAAGTTAGTGACCATATTTTTTTTTGGAAATTCTGTTCAATTTTCTTCACAATAAACTTGAAAAAATTAGCACTTGTTTGTTCGTTTTTATATTTTTTATTAATTTTTGTGAAACTGAAAATAAAAATGAATTATTCATCCGTTTTATTTGGATTTGGAATTTTGTATTGATATTGATATAAACAAAGTCGTTGTCTTGCAACATAATATCTTTTTTTTTTAATTACAATATTTATTACAACTGTTAAATAATTAACATCTAGCAATATTGAATAATAATAATATAGTCGCATGATTTTCAGATATTTGATGAATAGTTGTAATTTTTTATCAAGCAATTGCAAAGGTTCAATTTAAACCTATACTTTTCGAAAACCCGGGATAAAAGATCTAGATCCCTTACAAATTTTAATTTTGTAAAAACCCGAAACACAAAGTGGAAATCTGGGAATATCCTGATCAAACTGGGACGTATGGTCACCTTAGTTATTTAGAAATGAAAAAAAAACTGATAAGGATTTGAGGATTCTTCAAGCTTCTGTAGTGATTTCGTTCAATTACATCGAAAAAAATTATTTTCGAAAAAAAACTTAACAGTTTTCCTATGTCTATGTGATAAAGTTATTATTCAATTTATGTACACTGATGCATTTTTTATTGAAGAGAAGGGCTATTTCAAGTGAAAACCGATGTCACTATCTTGGCTGTCAGTATCGCCAGCCAGGACCCTCTGAATCGAAGACCTATGTTCTAACAACTAATTTAAGAGGTAGCCCAAATAAATAAATCCGAAATAATTGTATGAAACGTTATAGGTATAACCCTATAATGTTCCCCTAGAGTATGTTTATTATGAAGCTGCAGAAACTGCAGATTCCTTTATAATTCAGCAATGATTTTAAAGGAAAGTTTGCTAATCTTTTGAACAATATCCATGATTAATTAACCTTAAGCATCCCGCCACCACCACACGACATGATCTCAAACAAGTCGAGACCGTCACAATCAGTGCTGGATTTACAGTAGGGGCAATCGGGGCTACTGCCCAGGGCGGCAAATTTTGGGGGGCGGCAAAATTTGGATAGTGAGAAAAAATTTTTATACAATATAATCAACTTTTTTTAACAACATTTTTTATTTCAAGAAATATAATTAACAAAACATAATACGATGCATAAAAATTTGGGTTGAAATAAACGATAACTAAAATTTATTTTTTTGCCTTGCCTCCTTCTCCTAATGTAAATTATCAAAATGGTTAATAAGTTATCAAATTTGGCAATTTGGCTAATATAAAGATTCATAAACAAGCTGAAAGTTTAATAAAAATATGTTCTTCAGTTCTCGAGCTTTCTTAAAATGACATATTTGTGCACTTCCAAACTTATAGCGTCGAAAAAAAATTTAAACTCATGGCAGTGCCTTAAGACAAATTACTAAAACATCCCGTACTGAAAATTACATTTTATAAAGAGCTTTAAATTTTATTGAAAAATGAAAAAAAAAGACTTCTAAAACGCATTTTATATATTTTGAAATTTTTCGAAAATTATGAACTTTTTGCAAAGAAGAGAAGAAATATCGAAACTCAATTACCATTTTTCGTAATTGCCTGTACCAAAAGGTAATCAGCACGTCTCCCGATCAATACATAAATCTAATATTTTTTAATTATTCAAGTCGATTTCGAGAACACGGATCAACCGATTTAAATGATTCAATTCCTATTGATAAGGAGACGTGCTGATTAGTTATGGGCTAAGGCAGGTCCAATTGTTTTGAAGGTACGGGCAAAATGCCAAAAATGATAATTCAGTTTTTGAGAAAAAAGCGTCCAATATCATTCAAAAATATTTACAGAATAAGTAACTCCTTAAATTTTTGGGGGGAGGTTTAGCGGTTTCGATGATCCAAAAAAAAATTTGAAAAAGAAACATTTGGCGGACAAAAGTGATCGTAAGACATGTGCACATTAAATTATCAGATATTTTAAAGATATTATAATAATTTTTTTTAAATTTTGTTTACATTTATATAAGTTCTGTAACATTGTTTATCCGATAGACCGCGACGCGGCGCTTACGCGCTTCTACAGCTGAAGCAGCGCGATTGCTTTAAAAAAAGTTCGAAAGTTTGTAAAATTTCAGGGATGGGGCGGCATTTTTGTCAGTGCCCCGGGGCGCCAAATTTCTAAATCCGGCCCTGGTCACAATCATCAAACATCATCAGTCTCTGTCATTCAAAGTGTTGCATTACATTCATTATCTTTAACCAGCTTTATGTATTTTGCATAATTCACTTCATGCAGTTTGACATAATCGTATATTTCATGATCAGTCAGTAATGTTCAGAAAATTTTATTATTTTGAGACTCCCTCAGGCTTTTTATGACTGTTGGATGTCACTGGATTTTATATCAATAATTCGATTCTTATCACTAAAATTTGAAATTATTGTTATTATATCGCATGTATAGTATAGTATAGTATATACATTAGTAGATACTAAATGATAATATAATGTAAATAAATATTTTTAAATTTTGTAAACGGTTTATTAAACATTATTCAAATAGATTCATATAAGTGCAGATACTCTTTAATCAGTTAATCGTCAGTTAGCTCTATTCACATGATTTTTTTTTATAAATATCATTTTCACTGTATATTTTTGTAATTATGCAATTAAATTCAATATTGTAAATTTTGTATTATTTTTTAAACTATTTGAAAGTCACTGCGTTGAAGATGAATTAAACTAAAACTCGAAAAGTATAAGTATAATATACATAAGTTACTCCAAATTAATGTATTTATTTTTTTAAATTTCGGTAGATATGTAAAAACTAATATATATATATATATATATATATATACATTTTGAAAGAATTCTAATTTTACTTGAATAGTGCTTAAATGAACCAAACCGTTTTTTCTCATCAGAGATTATAAAAATGCTCTTAGATATAAAAGACCGGCTACGGAAGTAAATCGTTCGCAAATTGAATAAAATTACTTAAACGAATTGAATATATTAAGATAATGAGAAAAGTTCTTTTAGATTCACAAAATCGTCTCTGATTAATTATGTAAAAGGTTGCGATACTAAATCAAATAAATGCTTAATAGCAGTTTTATTTATTTGAAAGCATTTTCTTTAGAAAGTAGTAAGAAGAATCAAAGGTATAGATTGGAAAACGTAACTCGATTTCTTTAAAGAAATTTTTATCATATACATTAGATTATCATATGTAATTGATAATACAGATAATTAGAAATGTTATTTGAATAAACTATTTACATTACTATTAAATTAAATAATGATATAAGTAAAATCATTAGTAGCATATGCAAAAAATATAATATCTTATGTATACTTGTTATCTTTCTGTGATTAGATAATATATGAAGAGCTTAATTATTATAATAATTAAGATTTGTAAAAATCTATCCATAAAATAAACACTATAATTTCATATACAAAATATTCAAAGAACGAACATGCCATTAAACTACAGGTGAATATTACCACATATTCTGATAGTGTGATATTGCATCATAATAATTTTTCATTTTAATAAATTTTATTAAACAAAATCCTCTGCGAAAATGTTAGCCTTATACCATTATATTTTATATGTAAATTTCAAATTCTATTTTAATGCATATAATTAAAAACAAGCAATTACCATCAAACCTTTGTACTCCGTATTACATAACGTAAATAATTGTAAAACAACAATAATTAATTAATTAAAAATTAATATGACTTTACACCTGAAAATAATGAAAAGCATTTACTGTTATTACAAAATATAAACCGGTCGTAAAGCAAAACACACGATAAAAATTTAATTAAAAATTATTGCGATAGAATAAATTCGGCAATATAAGTGTAAAGATATTTTGTTGAAAATAATTTAGTATGAATGAAGTAAGGCAGAGCGGGGCACAAAGGTCCAATGTGAGTTTGAGCAGTTATATTGTGAAAACCAAACCAATTATATTACAACAAATAACACATATCGAACAAACTATTATCAGACTATGTTAAGTAAAACATCCGGGTAAATCATCATTGTAAAAATGTGCTTTTTTTTTGTGTTTTTCAAAAATTTATCGCACGAGCAATGATTATTTTTAATTTCAAAGGGATTTTACGAAATAATAGCTACATTATTCAATCATTGCAAAATATAAAATTCATAAATACAATTTTTACAGAAATAACACTGTATATAACCTTGATCTGGTATTTCGTCACAAATTTTCATCTTCAGAGTTGGAAAAACTATTTATTTAATTTATCTCTTGTAAAAATGCTTTTTTTTACTTGATTTACATTTTGTATCGTTAACACCTTTGCCATGGAAAAGGTTTAGTTGGTCCTTTTTACTCCACCCACATCCCAACTTTTATAGGGATTAAATAAAAAAGTGTTGAATATAACTTAAAAATAACAATACATCTTATAGAACAATTAAATAAAGTTTATTTAAAAATTATATCAAGATCTCGTAAACTAAATAACAGAGTCCACAACGAAAAAAACTAGCATAACATAAAAAAAAGATTTGTTATAGATTTTCAAACATTGCCGTTCATCTACTGATATCTTTTCTTTTCTATATCTTTTTCCCTTTACTTTGAAATATTATTGTTAAAAAAATCTTAACTTTGCTTATTTTTAACTTCGCGTAGGGTAAGTTATAGTAATCGCAAAAAATCTAAAATAAAAATTTTCATATATCTTTACGTTTCAAAAGTTTCTGAATATTTTGGCAAATCTTAGAAGAAAATGAATGTATGCGTGTGTGTGTGAATATGTGTATGTGTATGTGTATGTGTATGTGTGTGTGCGGATGCAAATTTTTGTCAACGATTTCAGGATCACGGATCAACTGATTAGCAAAATTCAAAAAACATTCAAGTTGTATTAATAAGGAGACGTGCTGATTAGTTTTTGACATAGGCAGGTCCAGTCGTTTAAAAGATAAATTTTTCAGAAAGTCAATTTTTCAAAAATTTCAAAACTTTCAAAAATATTTTATTTTCAAAGTTTTAAAAAAATTACAGAGTTTTAAAAAATCTTAATTTTACTGGTACGGGAAGTTCCAGAAATTTGCTTTAAGGTACGATACCATGCCCCAATAGTTCAGATATCGGTGGTGGACCTTTTTACCCGCTCTTTACCCTACATAACGGACAGTCTGCCTCAGGCAAATCGATGAGGAGGCAAAAAGTGCAACGCAAACAATAAGCGTCGAGGGCGGAAAATAGAGAATCAAGAAAGAAAACTAATGGCTGTATTCAGCGCACTCGCGTGTATATAAATTGTGCATTGCAGAAACATTCCCTAATTTTCTGTTGATTCTTTTTACGTACATCCACACGCAAACGGAATTTCAAAACTGGAAAACGTCGAACGGTGATCAATAACAAGTAAATAACCAATCGGCCGAACTGAGTAAATAGAAAATATTGATACATCTGTAAAAGCATTACAATATTTGCGGATGATGTATTGCATTAGGATTACACGAGTCGGATACAGAGGAATTTATAATGTAATCCATGTATGCAGCGATTGCTATATACCTCTACGCCCGGTATGCTAATTTAGAATTGTTTTAAAAATGTAATTTAACTTCAAAGCCTTGCGCACGTTGAATTTATTAAATGCTGAATTCCCATGATACTTTAAAATTATTCATCCTAATAGATACTAGGTATTTACATACTAGTGCATGCACAGAAAAAAGTATTTGCATTGCAAGTTTTTTGTGCGCCATAAATTCTACTTAAAATAATTTTTAATTAAAATTACTTCCTGAAATCTGCAGAGATAAGTAGGAAACGTTAGTCAAATATTTGTCAGAGCTTTTGGATTTAAATAAGAGTTTTAATATTTCAAAATGATATTAGCTTGCTGGTGTTATAATTATTTGCGCTACTTCTTTAATAATTGACAGGTCATATTTTTAACAGAACAAAATGAAATAAATAAATAAACAAAATAATTATAGAACAGTGAATAAGATCTTCAAATAAAAAAATTGCAGAACTTAGAAAAATTTAGCTTATTCGACTACACAACAAACTACGTAATGTACAAAAATCAATTACAGATTCTCAAATAAACAAAGAAGAACAAATATTTCATTATTAAAATCTGGTGACTATACTGATTCATTTATGTAACACGTATTTTTTAAAAATATTTTAGATAAATGTTATTTTATATAGTGTCAAGTAATTAAAGGTAGAAGCAGAACTTTTTTTTTATTTATTAGATTGTCAATCAAAACTTATAAAGTCTTTTGATACAAAAAATAAGATATTAAAGGAAAATTGAAGAATATAATACAATTAAGTAAGAAATAAATAATTTGAATGAAAAAGTAAGGATCATCAAATGAGTTACTAAAAGCTGTTCTCAATTTACTAAATTCTACATATAGGACTCTTATAAATATTATGTTGAAAAATTGAGATCTGTTCTCAATGTGCCATAATCTTAACTAGAACGTCAATCACTGGTGTGCTTGAATAATAATATTAGATCTAATTTTATCTTATTATAATAGCTTGAGGTAAGTTCTAGTAATTGTCAAAAAATCGAAAATAAAAATTTTTGGCAAAGGCTATTAACTTTATTTAAATTATTGAGAGAAAGAAGCATCCGATTTGAATGATTTAAAAAGCATTCCAGTTGTATTGAGATACTGATGTTATGATTATACTTTTGCAAAGGCAGGTCCAGCTGTTTAGGAGATCAATAAAAAAAAACTAAACAAAAGCACCATTTGGCAATAGAAAATCAGATATTATTGACAGTATGGATCAACCGACATAAATGGGTATCTATCATGAAATTTCATGGTAAACTTTCATAATAAAAAATAGAAAATTCTCAAAAGAAATCTGTAAATAGTATTCTAAAATTATATTTTCTGAGCTTTTAAAACATTTAAATTATGGTACCGTATGTTACAGCAATTTGCCTTAAGGCACAATGCCAAGCACCACTAGTTCTGATTACTATTTATATTATCAATAAAAAAAAACACACAAGTATGTAAAGCAGAATTTTGCGGTACCTGCTTGTAACAAACTGCTAAGGGGGAGTCCATTAATCACGTGAGCGAGTTTTTAAAGATTTTTGGACCTCCCCTTCCCCTTGGTGATACATGGTGCTATTCAAAATTATCCCCCCTCCCCCACCAAACATCTCGTGTATTTTAGTTATGTGAAAACACAGTAAAATTTTTGAATGAAGTAATTTTTTTTTGAAAATGTTTGATTTTTCAAAAAAAAACAGTTAAAAAATAAATACACGTAATATCTCACTATACCCCTTCCTCCTCCGCGTGATATTTTGTGATTTTTTGTCAAAACCATCCCCCCCCTCCCCTTAAAAACCTAACGGTACCGTAATTTATTAGTCTAAATTCATCATGTTGTGATATCAACGAGTGAATTTTAATTCTGAATTACTTTTCATACGATAGTTTATAATTTGCAGCACGTATCTAATATATAAAACAAACCTAATCGCTTTTTCTTTAAAAAGCAGAAATAATTTATCATTACCAGGTCGTATGTCACAGGAAGATCGATGACACCACGGACAGGGCAGAAGCGACGGAACAATTTTCCGACAAAGATGAATATCGCGGAAATAACCCGAACTAAAAGACGGAACCCTTAACGTACAACATACTGCATCAATCGAAAGTGATCGATCCTGACAATCTGAATAGGATTAGAATAGCTACGAGATCCGAAGACGAATGATGGAAGAGTCCGGGCTTAGTTATCGGAGAGTTTGTAGGAAGGTCCTGCATCCTGGATTAGTAGGGTACAAGAAACGTTTGTATAGGGTTCTGATGCTTAGGAACTACTCTCATTATCTAGATGTTGTCTGTCGTTCCAGAGGTACAAACAGATGAAATAGGCACAATTTGTCATCAAGCCACTGCGATTTGAATAGTAATCATTTAATGGTGTTTCAGGTAACAAAGCAATTAGTAAAATGATTCGCTAAAAGGAAAGGGATTTTAGATGGTAAATGCAACTTTTCATTTTCTAATTGATGAAGTAAATCGACTATAATTTTAATTATTCTATGAAATTCAATTAATTTATCTCTGAATAACCATGTGATAAATAATTAAGAGGATTGGATTTTGGCGAACAATGCCGATAAATTCATTAAATACATCTATTTTCACTAAATCCCGTAAAATGCACGCGCAGTAAAATAGATACAGGGAACTATGTTTTTAGTCATGGTTTTTTACGGGTATATTTTCTGGATTGTACCTACTGTTTTTGGTAGTTGTGATTTTTGCCTAGTTATAGTTTTTTTTGGTACTTATGGTTTCCAGCACTTCGGGTAAAATAATATTATTACAAAATTGTATTATTAATTTTTAATAATAATTTAAAATATTATTTAAAATTATTCGTTCAGTTAGTTGTCATATACCAATGTTTATTACTCTGTCAATATTATAAAATATTCATAAAAAATTGATGAATATCAATTCTCATTGAACCCTACAAGGAATTTGCATTATTGTACAATTCAAAGTATGAAAATATATAATGAAATTACGTATTAAATAGATGTATGTAGATGTAAAAATACCAATAGTAATATAGCAATTGCTTTAGTTGAGCAATGTAGCTATTATTTTAAAAATTTGAAAAATAATAAGATATTGGACCTGCTGGCCTTTTGGAGGTCCCATTCAACCCCGCCTATGGCGTAAAAAGATCAGGTGCCAATTTTTTGAAAAACATCGATAAAAAGCATTTCTACAATAATGAATTAGCGGGTAGTTTTACTGAACATAGTCAGATTGTTGTGATATGATTGGTTTGGTTTTTACAAAATAATTGCTCAAAGTCAATTTGAATCATTGTGCCTCGTTCTCTACTATATTGCTCATAAAATGAATTAAAATTCATGACTTCATTTTTGCAAAAGAAAAAATAGCGGAGATTTAAAAAATCATTTTACCTTGTTATGGCAGATTACTCATTCATATTTTAATTTAAAAATCCCTCAAAAAGAAGCTATCAAATAAAATACTATGAAATCTTAACTAGATAAGAAATACCTATACTAGTCGTCTCAAACCGAGAGCAATTCGATCAATCACTAAGCGTCACAAACAAGAAGACGTTTGAACAACCATGAGACGAACATGTGTCTGGGGTGTACTTTGTAAGCCGATGTCTCTGATCGTCGGGAAACATATTTGATTTCGACAGATAAATGCAAATGGATCAGGCAATTCGTACTTTGCATTACAAGCTTCTTTAGCTGACTTTGACATATTTGAATACTGCAGAAGTTGTATGAGATTTTGCGCTTGAATAAGTATCAGGTATTATTCGGTACACGGATAATGCGAATTGAACGTAGGCTTTGTGATATCTGTATTACTTGATATATTTTATAATATGGTTTCGAATACAGAATTAACGGGATTTGTATTATTGAATTTTGGAAATGCATTTTGTTGGTCGGAATAGTATAAAGACAGTTTTCCAGTGGTTGATACAATGTCTATTTAGTTCTCTTAAAAATCTTAACTTCTTCTGAAAACTATACTATGACTTGTAATATAAACATTACAAAAAGATTATTCAATAACAAGATGAAGCTTTTGGGGTAATGCTGGGACAAGATGCATTTTATTGGTCGGATTAGTTTAAACTAGGGATAATACTAACATTTATTATCTTACAAGACAGTTTTCCAATACAATGTCTATTTAGTTCTCTTAAAAATCACAACTTATTTGCATATGCTTGAAAAGCTATATTGTGATTGTAATATAAACATTAAGTGATTATTAATAACAAGATGAAGCTTTTCCGTGACTTTTTCGTAAGAGATTTGGCAACTCAAGGTCTTAGAGAAATATTAATAATAAATATATATTAAACTTTCCTTCTGAAAAGCCACTATTTAAGCTAAAGCCACGTAGTTAAGAAGTATCACAACAAATCTTATGACTTTTAAGTTCTGATGGCTGTTCAATGAAAAAATTACAGGACAAATATTTGCGAATTATGCAGTTCTTAAAAGTTTAATGGTACTTTTTTTAGTCACTGCATTGATTGTACACATTTTCTTATGAATAAATAGTAAATTTTGTTGTATTTTTCATAATTTTATGGGTACATTTAAAAATTTTATCGGTACATGTTTTACAGAAATACCACTGCATATAAACTGGATCTGGTATTTTGTCAGAAATATTCAACAGCAGAGTTGGAAAAACTATTTATTAAAATTATCTCTTGTTAAACGATTTTTTAACTTAATTTACTTCTTTATTTACGATTTTTGTTTGTTGACACCTTTGCCAGAGTAAAGGCTCATTTGGTCCTTATCACACCCACGTTTAAACTTTTATAGAGGTTACATAAAAAACTGTCGAAACTTAAATTTAATAATATATTTTATAAAACAATGATAACGTAATCTTAAAAATTATTTTAAGGTGTCGTAAACTAAATAACAGTGCTCATAACCAAAAAAAAAACTAACAAGGGAAGATAATATTTTTGTTATAGATTTTTAAACATTACCGATTGTCTCTCGATAGCTGGTTATTCATCTTTTTCCCTCTACTTCCAAAAATTCTTAACTTTGCTTGTTTTGGATATATCGGCGGTGGACTTTTTTGCCCTCGGACTCTTAAATTATCTATAGTTTCTGAATATTTTGGCATACCTTAGAAAAAATAGATGTATGTGTGTGTGTGGGTGTGTGTGCGGATACAAATTTCCGTCGACGATTTCGGGAACATAGATCAACCGATTTGAATAATTAAAAAAACATTCGATTCGTATTGATAAGGAGACGTGCTGATTAGTTTTTCACGAAGGCAGGTCTAGCTGTTTCGGAAATACGGGGCAAAAAGTGCCAAAAACGGTAACTCAGTTTTTAAGAGAACGGAGCGTCCGATTTTAATAATTCCAAAAACATTTTACTTGTATTGATAAGATGAAGAACTGATTAAATATTTGGGAAGGCAGGTCCAACGGTTATGGACTCTCAATGAAAATAAGTTAAAAAAATGTCATTTGGCGGTCAAAAATGTTAATTGGACATATGTACATCAAATTATCAGATATTTTATATAGATTTTAATCATGTGTATATGTTTTGTGTAATTTTTTCTTATTCCGGGTTCCGTACCAAAATTTTTAATTACAGTACGGGAAGTTCCAGCAATTTGTCTTATATAGGATGATACCATGCACCACACTAGTTTTACAATATATTTGACAAATATTTGACGGGAACAAAACGGCAAAAACTTTATTACAAAATCCATGGAGATAAACATAATATTTATTAACAAATTGTGAATATTTCACTTAACCTTTATAAATAATATACGAGTATACGACTAATTCAACATGTTGCGTGTCTTGAGCTTTTAACTCTTTCACGATGAATTTCATCGTATATCATAAAATTAATTACTTGCATTTTACTTTTCATAAGAAGAAGCAGATACACGCAATGCTTCCACTATATTTATACGAATTGATTAATTGGATATGCGTTTATCTTGTAATATCTGCTTGATAAGATCATAAGATTGTAAATCTATAAATCTATAGTTGTATGATCAAATGAAGTTATAGACCTAGAACAGGTATAATCTATAATTTCAGTGTACATTTTATTGAATATATTTTCAAATGAGATTAAAACTTGTAAAAAATTATAATTGAAATTCTATTATATAAAAAATCAATTTATATAGTAACTACAAATGGAAAATTGTTTCTAACTTTAAATGTTATTTTTAATTTTATTGCCGTTCATTTTAATAAATTTAAAATAAAATAAACGGTAGTATAGAGCGTAATAACGTAATTACTAAACATACTGAGCGATTAACTTCACGACTAAGCAATTTAAATTGTCTTAAATATAGAAAGAATGATTTAAACATTGGAATGGAAAAATTAGCTTTCTAAATTTTCGGATTTCGCTTTTTATTTACATTTCTTCAAAAGTTTTAAATCCATTGATCTGTACCTATTTATATATTTTTTGTATTCGCAAGATATCATTTAAATATCATATCTATTGTTTTTGTACAAAGTTATCCGAAACTTTGTTTTCTAGGTAAATGCTCTTGACTTCCAGTAAGTTAAAGTAATCACAAAAAATCGATTTTTTTTTCTGTTGATAAGTTTCTAAATATTAGGTGTGTGCGTATGTGTAGATTGTAAATATATAAATCACAATATTTTCAGAGAGACTTATAGGCATTTTTCAGAAAACTTCCGTCAATATAGATTGACAACGGTACCCGCATGTGGGTGGGTGGTTGTTAGGTGTCGTGTATTAGCGTTTCACTCTAATACTATAACTGTGTTTTAGTGGCGTATGAATTGATTTTGTAAAAATATGTGAAATATTTTTTTGTTTTAGCTACTTCGATATCTGAATATTATTGAATGATCTTACACACAGAAAACATGACTCGCGCAATAAGGAAAGTATAGCTTGTAAAAGTACTGTATTAGATGATATTTCTCTTTATATATACTCTAGAAAACCCTAAGGTCATACAAAATGACCACTGTCCTGAGTATCATAAATTGTAATTAAAATGATTTGTGCATAGTTGTCTGCCAATTTAACCAGAATCAATTACCCAGGAAAATGCAAGGAAGTCTTTTCATCAATTGCCTCACGGACAGAAATTTATTATATTTTTTATAAAAAAAATATTTATCAATTGCATCAATATTTATATAAAACTTTATGTAAGTATGAGAGATTATTAAGAAAATTGGTTAAGAAGATTTTATGGAAACAAGATTTATATTTTAGATAGGTAAATTTATCATCGACCTCTTCATTATTTAATGAGCAATATGAAATCAACGAAACAACATTTACCTACTTTTATTTTTGGTTTCCAAAAGAGAAGCTTGTTTTCACTAGAAAATACTACAAGTACACCCTTAAACTCTCGTTCTCGTTTTAAACGCTTTCTTACATGGTTTTTAGAAAAGAAGCTTTAGACGAAATTTATTAATTTTGCATTTACACGAAATAATAAATACTAATAATTTGCTTATATTTACAATAACATTTTCATTGTTTTACTGTCAATATATTGTATATTAATACAATAAAATATATGTCACAATTACGAATTTTTAGTAGTCTATAATGGAAATAAGTAGATAAGATGGGAACTCCGCGTTTTATGATCAAAATTAAATTTACTGCGTGTATAAGCTAATTTGCTTGAAAACCAAAACGATAGTAGAATGTTAAGACTTTTTTTATTGCCATCAACATAAGTACATGAATTTCTAATTTTAGTTTTTATCTATAGAGAAAATGCAGTATTTAAAATGAGATAAACTATTATTCTTAAATTTAAAATATTAAAAGTAATAAAATTTATTAAATGCGTTTGATATTATCTATTTATTTTTCATTCAATATGTTTGTTATTCATCATATTAAAAAGTAACAAAAAGGGCTTTATTATTGTGATATTTTAGTTTAGCGAGGTTTTCCAATTTGAGGGTGAATTTTTCAATTTACAAAGTTTAAAACGACTAGAAAACCATTCGATATAAATATTGGGCAAAGGCGTTTCTTTATAATTGGCTGCATTTTTGCATTTATAAGCAACTTCATGCAACTTGTCTTAAGGCTAAATGCTACTTACACTTTGTTTTTGCAAATAGAAGAATGTAAAAAATGAACTTGGTAGATTATGATGAACAAAATAGTCAATAAAAATAATTGAAATCAAAACATGCTAAAGAGTGAGCGAGAGTAAGTTTTAAAGAAGGATAAGAACTCATATTAAGAGCTCATATTAAGTCATATAAGAATTCATATTACTTAGTTTTGGGCAAAGGCGTTTCTTTATAATTGGCTGCATTTTTGCATATATCAGCAAGTTCATGCAACTTGTCTTAAGGCAAAATGCTACTTACACTTTGTTTTTGCATATAGAAGAATATCAAAAATAAACATGGTATACTATGATGAACTTCTTTATAATTGGCTGCATTTTAGCATTTATCGGAAAATTCAAGCAACTGACCTTAAACCAAAATGCCACTTACGCCAAATTTTCAGAAGTAGAAGAATGTAAAAAATGAACTTGGTATACGAGTTCCTATTATGATAAACAAATGAGTCAATGAAAATTTGTCCAGTTAAGGACATTTATTAAATTTGTGGAATTTAGAATTGTCGGCCGTAAAGGGACATTGTATACTAAAGAGGCATGTTGGAAAAACAACTCAATAATTGTTTTCCCATTAGATATAATATTCACAATATTTTATTGATAATTATAAAATCTTAATTATTTACTTATAAAATAATTTCTTATGAATAATGACTAAGTTATTTAGATTTTTTATCAGGAGAGTTGATGACACAAATCCAGTGGCGCTTTTATTTCAACCTTCTTGGATAGCTCTCTGTTATCAAGGAACAAAATAAGTCATATTTTTATATTCTCAATCCCCATATTTTCATTGGACTATTAACATCGATGTTTCGACGATTCTCTCATCCCTAAATTTAAGACGCGCAGACGTCTGGGTCGATCCTCGATGATTTATCACGATGCGGACGTGCCTTGAGGTGAAGCCCGTCTGATCTGTCTTAGAAGAGGAGAAGCTACTAGACAGGAATTCTTATAAAGGGGATGATGGCTTTCCCAGATTCGACAAAGATCCTTTTGTAAATCGAATCATGGGAGGTTTTTAGTGGGCGTTCTCGTAATTTGGCATGATTTTGATATATCTGGTTCAAGTTACTGATATTTTGATTGACTTCAAGACATATGATAGGTAGACCTATAGGTAAGCATATTTTTAGAATTTATCTTACTGTTTTACTATAAATGGCAATCAAAAAATAAACTAGTGGGGTGCATGGCATCGTGCCTTAAAGCAAATTGCTGGAACTTCCCGTACCGTAATTAAAAATCTTCGTACGGAACCCAAAAAATTTACACAAAGTGTGTACACATTATGAAAATCTCTATAAAATATCTGATAATTTGATGTGCATAAGTCCAATAAACATTTTTGACCGCCAAATGACATTTTTTTAACTTATTTTTATTGAGAGTCCATAACCGCTAGACCTGCCTTCCCAAAAATTAAATCAGTTCTTCATCTTGTCAATACAAGTAAAATGTTTTTTGAATTATTAAAATCGGACAGTCCGTTCTCTTAGAAACTGAGTTACCGTTTTTAGCACTTTTTGCTCTATATTTTCGGAACGGCTAAACCTGCCTTCGCTAAAAACTAATCAGCACGTCTCCTTATCAATATGAATCGAATGTTTTTTGACTTATTCAAATCGGTTAATCCGTGTTCCCGAAATCGTCGACGAAAATTTGTATCCACACACACACATATACACACACATACATACATTTTTTCTACAGTATACCAAAATGTTCAGAAACCTTTGAAACGTAAAGATAACGTAAACCTTTTTTGCGATTACTATAACTTGCCCTACGGGAAGTTAATTATACGATTTTTATAGAATTAACATTACCTTGGTACTCTTCTACCAAGATTTTAGTGGGCAATCTCGCAATTAGGCATGATTTTGAAATATCTGGTTCAAATGACTGATATTTTGGTTGACTTTGAGACATATAATAAAACCTGTAAGTATATGATAAACCTATAGGTATACTTTTGGTATCTATCTCACCTTTTTACTATAAATAGCATCCTAATAGCAATTATTCGATTTCTATAGAATCAACATTACTTTGGTATATTTCCAACAAGATCTTCAGAGGTTATTTTTGCATTTTGACATAAATTTGATATATGTGGTTTAACCCTTTGCACTCGCTAATTGCATAATTAACATGTAATTTGCCGCCGGAGCAGACAGAGATAAATAAAAATAGATAGAGACGGATAGAGATAAATAGAGACGGATATATATAAATAGAGACAGATAGAGATAAATAGAGACGGATAGAGATTCATACAGACAATTTGAATGCTTTAAAAAACATTCGATTTCCACTAATAGGAAGATGTGCCGATCAGTTTTTGGCAAAGGCAGGTCTCGCATTTTGAGAGAATGGAGTGTCCGATTCGAAAGATTCAAAAAATATTTTAATATTATAACTTATATTTTAATTGACTTTTAGAGATGTGATCAAAATACCTACATATTTTTGGAATTCACCTTACATTTATGCATACATTACATAGGCATGAATATGAAATTAGGAAACAAAATTACCTAAATATAAGTCTTCCGTGAAATATTTTTGTTACGTTTACGATGATAAAACAAATATTTATTCCTAAAAAATTATCTCATACTGAATCATAAAATCTTTTCTTAATAACCCTTATATCATATCGGAGAGGTCCATTATAAAATAGTTTCAATACTCAAAAGCTAGTTCATTAAACGAGATTTCAGTTTTATTATCGCTTATTGCCAGAAATAACTTGTAGACGAACATACCGGTAATAAAATGGTATATTAAAGTGCTTGGCATATATATCTTGGTTTGAAACAATAAAAAATATCTCCTAATTATATCAGGGCAGTATTGGAATAAGATAAAGGATAAATGATAGAAAATATAATAAATATAATAAGGAATGAAGAAGGGCTTAATATAAAATATCATAAAATTTTGAACAATATTGTGTATATAACGTTAATGAAACCGCCAACAATTTAATTATTTTCTAATCAAAATAATTCCGAAAAAACAGTTTTTCGGGATTTTCTCAACCGTCCACTAACTATAACTTTTGCTTTGTTCATCTGTATAGATAAGGCTATAAATACAAGCCATCAGCAAAAATGTGGGTTTATATTTTGATGAATTTATTTAAGTAGTAAGTCTTTTTCCTCGGATATGTGGTCGTGAATCAAAAATGTTACCTCGTAATGACGAATATCCAAGTCTCATAAATCTAGCAGTTGCGTC
The DNA here is from genome assembly GCF_003426905.1 of Ctenocephalides felis. Taxonomy (NCBI): domain Eukaryota; kingdom Metazoa; phylum Arthropoda; class Insecta; order Siphonaptera; family Pulicidae; genus Ctenocephalides; species Ctenocephalides felis. The sequence continues at coordinate 21,038,538 of NW_020537324.1, read as the reverse complement.
TAGGTAATGGGTCGTATATTTCTATTCCTCTTAAAACAAGCGCAAGATAAGAAAATTTTATGATATCTGTAAATTGTCACAACGAACCATTAAAAATTAATCTTTATGTTTAGCGAGAGTTATTATGAATGTTTGTAATCTTTCTTGTATGTGAAAATCCTCGACGCTTTGCTGGTGGTCAGATAGTAGTAATTAAATAAAAGTTTTGTTTAAGTGAAGATATTTTTATACCTATTTATCAGGTAATACTCTAGTATGAGTAAATACATTTTATCAACTTATATAGGAGTTTAAAGGTCCGCGGGTAAAAAGGTCCGCCACCGATATCGCAAAAATAAAAAAAGTTAAGAATTTTTTAACAACAATATTTGAAAGTAGAGGAAGAAGATGTATAACAAGCCATCACTTTGATTCTTACGACGTTTTTGTCGGGAGATAAAGCAATGTTTCAAAATCCATAACAAAAGTATTTTATTTCGTTGATAGTTTTTTTGGTTGTGAGCACTATTGTTTAGTTAAAATAAAACTTAAAATAATTTTAAAGTATACTTAAATCAATTGTGGGGTGGGGTAAAAAGGAGAAACTGCACCTTTAAGTTAGCAAAGGTGTAAACAATTAAAAATATATAGTAAATAAAGAAGTAAATTACATTAAGTAGAACAATTTTATAATAAATAAACTAATAAATAAATAGTTATTCCTACTATGCTGATGAATATTTCTGACAAAATACCAACCTTACCCTATTTAACTACTCTAAATCTCTATATTTACTTGCAACTAGCCATATATGTATATATTAGGGTAGTCCTTAATATGGACATTTTCGAATTTTCTTGCTCTTAAGGGCTCAAATGGTTCCAAATTGATCAAAAACAATTTTCTGATAGTTTTAGCTCTTAATATTGTCTCTTAGATAGTGCGCAATTCAATCAAAGTTTTGTATGGAAATAGCATAAAAAAAATTCAAAAATTTTAAAAAATGTTTTTAGATATAATTTAGCGAACAAATGAATGACTTTTATTCAAAATTTGTCGCTAAGTCATACCTAAATTTTTTTTTAATTTTCAAAATTTTTTCCATGCTATTTTCATACAAAGGTTGATTGAATTGCGCACTATCTAAAAGTTAATATTAAGAGCTAAAACTTTCAGTGAATTGTTCTTTTTTTAAATTTGGAACCATTTAACCCCTTGGGAGCAAGGAAATTTAAAAATGTTCATATTAAGGACCACCCTAGTATATATATATATATATATATATATATATATAAATATATATATATGTGTGTGTGTGTGTGTGTGTGTATACCTCCGTCAATATATAATCAATTTAAAAATATTATCGAATATTTGTTTTTCCCAACTGAATTCTTTATACCTGACAAATTATTTATAATAGCTCTCCCCAGTAACAAATTCTAAAGAGAATTGCTTTTGACATTTATGATCGTTAAACGATTTGGTTTCTTGTTTCACATTTCTCATTTATTAATAAGAATCGAAAGTTATTTTCGGACTTGGGAATCATAATGTTCGGTTATAAATACAGAGGTCATTAGTCCTGTCAATGTTTGTTCAATGAAATAAAATCATCGATTTTAAATTAAACTAGCTGTAAGTGGAATTCTGTCTTGAGGCAATTATGGCATCATGCCTTAAGGCAAATTGCAGGAACTTCCCGTACCATAACGAAATGTTCGAGGAATACTGAATGTTTTCAAATAGATTATTATAAATATTGTAAAATTGTCTAATATTTATAAGAATTATATAAACTAAATTGCAAAGTTGAAATTATTTGTAAAGTATATTAGAGCTATAGTCAGAATTAAAAATAAAATCTGAATGATTTTCGATATACAAAAAATTGAAAAAAAAAAAAATAAAAAAAAAAAAAAAAATGGAACAAAAATTTTTTTTCCAAAATCAATTATTTTGTTAAGACAAGCAGAAAGTTCTTTGAATCAATTGAATCGGGCGCTTAGTTCTCTCAATAACTGCCATTTTTTGTACATTTAGCTCTGTATCTCCGAAATGGCTGGGCCTGCCTTTGCGAAAAACTAATAACCCCTTCTCCCAATCATTACTAATTGAATGTTTTTTAGATCATTCAAATCGGATGCTCCGTTCTCTCAAAAACTCGATTTCTATTTTCTGCACTCTTTGCTCTTTATCTCCGTAACTGCTGGACCTGCCTTTGCCAAAAACTAATCAGCACATCTCCTTATCAATAGGAATCGAATGTTTTTTAAACCATTCAAATCGGTTGATCCGTACGCCCGAAAACGTGGGCGAAAATTTGTATCCATACATACATACACACACACACACACACACACACACACATCCATTTTTTCTGAAGTATGCCAAAACGTTCAGAAACCTTCAAAACGTCGAGAAATGTAAAAATTTTAAATTCCGATTTTCGGCCCATTACAATAACTTACCCTACGGGAAGTTAAAAAAAACTTTAGTTATTTTTGTGGACATACATTAGCGTACGTAGATCTACACAAGCTACATTGGGTGTCCCAGAACTTAACGTCCAGCCGAAATGGGGTGATTATATTGACCGTATAAATGTACCGTAAAAAAAAAATCTTAAGTCGTTTTGGAAAATATGAGTTCTTGAGTGTAATCTAAAGCTTTGGTAAAATCATGACCATTTGACGGTTATTGAGGTTAACCTTAATTCATTTCGTTTATTTAAACTTTAAAACCGTAACCGTGAATAAAATTGTAGGACCACAGTAAAAAAACAACACACTTTTCAAGAATTAAGACTTTTTGTCGAACTATGAGTTAATTTTTTTGAATTCATCGATTTTGAGAGGCCCATCTTAAAAAATATCAGTTCAAACGTTTCCCACTCACATTTAGAATGATTGTGAGTAAAATGCATAAGCAAAAATTATGTCATTTTTAGGTTTTTATTTTTTTAATAAAAGCGCCAACGTTTGATAAAACCTGACAACACTCTTTAGTACATTTTTTTTTCAAAGTCAACCGATTTAGAGAATTTAAAATTATGCACTTACAAGCTCATAAATTCCAAACATGAAATAGTTTTATTCTAAATTTTTTCAGGGCGGCTTAAAGTCAATACTATCACCCAGTTTCGCCTTGACGTTAAGTTCTGGGACACCCTAGTCATCATCCATATAAACTAGCATACAATTATAAATTTGCTGTAGCATTTCATGCTCAACAAAATACAAATCCTCGAGTAAACCTGATACAGCCTCAGTCCTTTAAGCTACATTTTCATATTATTTCAAAACAATGTCACAGAACATAATTTCTGGATAATAATCGTAGTATCGATTTCATCGGAAGGCCATCTGGCGTTATAAAATACATTAGGATATTATCATCTGGCTTCGTCGTCTCGTAGAATTTTAATGCTGTTAGAAAAGTTGAATTCTCAGACCACCGAAGAAGAACGTACCTTACCTACGTTGTATTACAACGAAACATTATGTTTATTAATAATACCTTTGACTGTTTATTGATTATTATTTTTGTCTGGATTACATAAATAATATTGAATTTGATTTATTTTTTATAAACACATACATACATACACACATTTTGAACAAGTTGTTGAGCTTCGTATAAGGAATTTGAAAAAATGAGCTAATGTGAGATTAAGTTGTAACATTAATAACTAATTTAGAAGAAGAGTCATAAAATATTTTGTTGTTAAATTAAATGTGATAATGTTATAAATTGAAATCGAACAAAAAAACTTACTTTTGACTCTTTAAAAGCTGACTGAAGGCAATAAGGGAAACTTGTTCGAACAAACATACTTCATCTTCTCCATTTGGATTCTATCTCACAATCAGTTTAGTTTATAGTATAGTAAATTATAGTATAGTATAGTATAGTTAATCTTTGAGAAAAATTGAGAAATCTTTGACGACTGTCACTACCGTACCCAGTCTCCCCTATCATATACTGTATGTGTATATATGCCTTTGATTGAAATTTGTAATTTGTTAATAAGTCGACTACCTCTGCATCGTATTTCATTACCTTTCCTCACATTCATTTATTACCTACAATCAATTTTGAATTTAACTAGAATACAAAATGCATAAATATCAATGGAGTTAGTAACTGCAAGAAGTATGTCAGTTTCCTAACATGATACATGTCGTTACGAAGTTAAAGTACGAGAGCTTTCAGACTACTATACGATAAAGTTATCGAGTTAACTGCGACATTTAAATGTGTCTATATAACAAATTATGATACATCTTGTACATTCTTCAATTGAATTAATTTTATAAACACTATTATATATTGTTTTAGAACTTTTGCTGATACAAACTTAATTTTCCGTTTTCAAAGATTGTGCATAAATAAACTTCTGTTCTTTGTTACTAAACTTGCCTCTACATCCACAATAAATCAAAGTATTCATAACCCAAATTTAAAATCACATTTCTAATACTAATTTATTCCAATACCTTAAATAAAATTTCATAAACAACAATCGAATTAGATTTACAAAGCATAAAATCCGAAGAATTCTGTATTAGTTAGTGTTGTGGGCAAGACACTGGCAATTTTTATTACTCAAGTCGTGAAGAAAATATGGAAAACTATTATAACAAATTATAGTGTGTTTAAGATTTGCAATATTAAACAAATACTTTAATAAACAAATAACTTAAATATGAAACTTATGCCATTTTGAACATAACTTTTATGCGGACAATACTTTCATACATTACTTTCTGGTTGAATATATTTATTTTAGTCATATCAAGCAAATAATGAGAGTACATAAATAATTATTAATAAATAATAATATAAATTATTAAAAAATGTTTTCCAATTTTTTATTTTAATTAAGGTTTTAGTTCATTCTTTTATTATAGGTTTGAAATTAATTTTGTGTATTGAATTGAATCATCAATTTTAATACACCTTTAGTCAGTATACAGTTTCGTCTGACATTTTTTGTTAAATTGTGTTATTGTAACTGGCTATATTTGAGAAATACATTATTTGGTCATAGTAAAAAAGTTGATTATTCGTGATAAAAAATGAGTTAGCAACCATTGGTTCTGGATTCGATACCCATCTTGACCAACTCGGTATCATGTATTAGTAATATAAGATATTATAAATCTCAAAAGTAGTATTAAGTGAAAATATATACTAATATCAAAATATGGAATATAATGTCATCATAAGGAAAATGATCAACCACTGGTGGAGAACATTTCCATAAATAATTTTTTTGTTCTAAATTTCCATAAATAATTTTGTTGTTCAAAGTTACGGTAGTGCTTACATCGCTTTTATTATTGTTTTGATATGATTTGGTTTCGCTAATTAGTCGAAATTAATTATAATTCACTACTTTTTGATTCAACGATAATTTTATAAGACATCGGTATTTTTTGCACACTTTTTTATTTATGTATATAAAATCTTTACACACTTAATCTAAATTGGTGCTAATTTACTCATACTAGATTGTCTTCTAGAATCACTAGGGTAAGAAATACAATTTCGAACAACTTATAGAAAACTATAAGTACGAAACTATATTTATATGAACTGTTGGTTTTATATATAAAATGCCTGATTGTCCAGCAAATACATAGCATTTTTATAGTTTTTACTATTAATTTTATAAGAAAAAGGACCGTAACATAGCGTAGCCATAACAACGCTATATTACGGACTAATTTATCGGAGAACTGGCTCTTTCAATTTAAGCAGAAGAAATGATAGGTCCATAGCCGACATGTATGGATGTAAAATAAATTTATTATTATTTAAACTTTTCAAAAATGCATATATTTGATTAATATTTTGACAGTTTTTACTATCAATTTTATATGAAAAAGTACATTAACATATTATCCGAGACTTTGCATTTACCGAGAATTGTCTCCGTTGTTTTTCAGAGAAAAAGGCTAGAACTGTAGCCGAAATGTATGGATGTGAAATAAACTTTTCAAAAATTCATAGATTTTATTGATGTCACACCCAATCATTAGGCTACTTATATATCTTAATTCAAAATTTCTATACAAACAAAATCAAAATTTGGTAATTTTCAAATCTGAGTATTCTTCAAAATGCTTCTAGCTCTCGATCAACTAATACGATTTGCATAATCCAATCGATAGTGTTTAAAAATATCGCAAGGATCCAAAAGGATCCTCTCGCCTCCACCTCGCTCGTTTCCTTCGCTATTTCGGAAGTCTGCGATTCATGTTAACACGAATATCAAAGATGATATAATAATAACGATGTATAAACGTTGCCTTCGATGAATTCAGATTATCATTAAGCGCGCCATGAAATTCAAATCGTATACGTTCCCGCGCAGAGCGCAAGGTGAAAGCAAATTGTGATAGTTATATATTTCAGCGATCATAAAAGTATGACCGAGTGCATTTTTTTAAATAAATTTTTTATCTTTTTCTATGGCACTTGTGAAAAAGCCATAAAATTTCAGATAAAACCTTTTTAATTAGTTTTAATTCTCTTGCAATAAAAATTTTAATCTTGTATAATTATATGCATACATATTATTGTTGTCTAATGTAGTATTGCATGTTTTGTCATTGAATGAATGATAATTAACAAGTATATAAAAATAGACTAATAAAAAATAGCAAAAATATTTAACGTCAAACATAAAAATATGTGACTCGCTTGAAGATTCAATACAAACTTGAAATAACATTACCAGTTAATTTGTCATATATAAAAATTTTACTAAAAACATGAGTATAAATTTTTACATAAAATGGATTTTAAATTGTGGAGATCGGTGCATCCATTTTTTGAGAAAACCACGGTGATCGACGTAAAATCAAAAATTGTCTCATATACATACACATACATATATGTACACAAATATACATAAAATTGGAAAAAAATGGTGTCAAAAGATTCAGAGTGACTCAAAGCGTGAAAAAAACATTAAATTTTCTTAGATGAAAATAACATGAAATACAAAATTCTTCTTGAGTAGGTTGAAAAAAAAGAATATTTTTTTTTTTTAAATTATTATCATTCAAATAAAAGTTAATCAAATTATTACTTCAATAAAAATATCAAAACTGTGATTCGTCTTCAAGAAAGTTAAATTATTTTTAGCTTTCACATTACAGATAAAATACAAATACTGCAATAAAATACAAGAGTCAAATTTAATTATTAAAAACAAATATATTTTTAAATTAATTACAAATACAGTACAGTAGTACAATTTGATGTATACTAAATGCGAGAAAAATAATTATGAAGAACTTTCCACGTAAAGAACTAACTAAATAGTCTGTTTGTTAATTATAATAAATGAAATCTTTTGTTATTAACTTATATGTTTCTAGATTTTCTTTGTACATTCTCTTATTAGTATTTCTTAGTTTATTTTCAAAAGATAAAATGTATGTATAATTTAATTAATATACATCAAAAGAAACAAACACTACTGCATTATGTTGCATAACAATAATTACAATTAAATCGTTTTGTTCCATTATTCGTCTGATCTGTATATTCAATTTACAGAAATATTAATTTTTTCATTTTTTTCAATTTTTAGTTTTCGTTCAATGAAGTAAAAGTGATGATTTTGAGAAACATATTTAGACCATGTAATAAATTTACCGTCGACGAAATTTATTCCACCATTATTATAGATGACATTCTAAAGACGTTATAATAGAGGCGTACGCCGGAGAACTGTTAAATTTATTGCTGATATATACATTGCTTGTATAATGTATTTCAAAGTAATTAAAATTATAATTATCAGTAGTAATTAGAATATTGAATGTAATTAATATTATAAATTGATATCGTACAAAAATAATCAGAAATGGTATTGTTTTGAATTTGCGTCTAATATTTTACGTGATTATACTTTCAAGAAAATATAGAAAAGACCAGCGATCCACAAACAATGGCCACCAAATTGCAATATATGATAAATATAGCATATTGAATGAATTTATGTAAAACTATAATCGAGGTCAAAAAAAAATCTGTTGATTTCCTTGTAATTTTACAATCATCACAATGTTTCATCTGAGGGCTTTTGTCCTTGGAATGAAGAAGATTTTTGCACCCAGGAGCCTCCATTGTTTTTTGCGCATTTTTGTATAAATAAAAAATCTAAAAAATATATTTATGATCAAATACAGAAACTAGTGGCTCTTGGCGTCGTGCCTTCTACAAAAATTTTCAATTAAGAATGTGAAGATTCTACCTTGAAATAAATTGTCACCTTTCCCACAATCTCTGGATTAGCACAAATAATTCAAGACTAAAATTGGCTAAATCGGTTCAGCCATTTTCGGGAAATATTAAGTAAATAATAAAAAAACATATTTCTATAATTAGTGATTAATTGACAATTTTACTAAACATAGTACATTTGTTTGATACGTATTTGGGGTATGATTTAGTACTTTTGGTTTAGACAGTATCTATAATTACCTAAAGTCCATTTGGACCTTTGTACCCCGCCCTATCCTACCACATAAATATTATATGCTCATGTACTATTTTAATATATTATTCTAACTCAACAAAATATAAAAAACTGTCAGTATTACAAACGGTAAACATTAATTTTACAAATTAATCAATTTTTATATAACTGAAGTAAGTATTTCTATTTCATTTGCAAATACTTGAGAATCGCTAATTTCTACGTGAATATTCTAAATATGTGGTATGACAATAATTCACGTTTATTAAATTTTTGCTTGAAAGATATCGCTTAAGAATAGCTCGGCGCTTGAATAGGTTTTGTGGTTTATTGTTCATATAAGGTTAGCTGGGAAAGCTATATCGCTATTATTATATATATTAAAATTTACCATCATATCTTCTCATAATAAAGGATACCTTTGTATAATAAATATTTTAATAGTGGTATTAACTTAGGAATACTATTATTATTTAGTGTGCCGCCCAAAGGCATGTTCATAATGGAATGACTTTTTAAGTAATTCATTATCGTGAAACGTACATTTAGTCTATAAGTTTATTTTGTATAATAAGTTTAATACTTCCTCTTTGAATTTCTGATATATGTATTACATTTTATTTCAGCTCATTAACCTGCAACACTTATCCCTCAAATTTGACTGAAATTGTTTACCTAAAATCTGTCTGACTAAAATTGGTTCCATTTGTCTATTTCTGACCAGCACATTGTTTTAAAAAATAATGTATATTTTGATTGACAATAAATATATGCAGACTAAAAATATTTGGTATTAAAAAATGTCCTATCTCGAAACTTCAGCAAATTTTGACAAGTAAAATGTTGTAGGTTCTTTCGTTTTGTGGGTTCCTGAGTACTTACTATACAAAAACGTATAGATGCAAAAATATATGCAAACTTTGCTAACGAAGTCTCTAATTTGATTCTAAAAGATCTACATATATATGAATTAAGATTCCTGATTATTTATTATTAGCAGAGTAATTTTCTTCTAAATAACCAATTTATAATTAGATAATGAAATAAGCATCAAATACAAATATCATGTCATGAATAACAAGCATAATTTGTCAGATTGAAAATACATTTGCGGTTTTATGGGGTACCCTCCATAAATCATTGAGAAATATCAATTTTATATAATTACAAAATGTAAAATTAAACAATTAATATGAAAAAATTCATAATCACAATCCTGTCAGATGTTGAGCGTCATTGACATGTTCTTCTCGGAGCAATCAGTTCAAAGGTGTATCGCGATTTCATAGGTTTATTTTGAATGTGGTTTTGTCATTTTTTTAAAACTTATTCATTAGTTATTTGTAACTATTTCTATTAAATCCAATAACCTATGCCAGTACTAGTGACTTCAATCAATTTTATTGCAGTTCTGAAGCTTTTGATGGAGTTTTGATTATTTATTGATTTTTATCATTTTCGGATAAAACGACAAAAGTAAAAAATGGTAGTTCATTCAAGGCCGAAGAAAACGAAAATAAAACCTGTCAAAGGTGATTGGCTTTTAACATTTATTCTAACTACTTCTAAAAACAGACCAAAAAATTTTCCGGTTAAAAACTATCGAGACTGGTAGTGATATCATAAAATAAATAAATATCATTAAAAAATAAAACACTATGTTATTTTGACTCTATTTCCCTATAATTTTTCAATTTTGCAATCAAATAATTCAGAATGGCTTGATCAAATTAGCACATAAGTAAATTATTATATTAGGCTATTATTTAATTAGGGAAGTTATTATTATGAAATTAGGGAATAAATTATTATACCAGGCTATTATTTTTCTGTCAAAAAAACTTATTAGCGTTAGATCTGCTCAAGCCTTTACCACCAAAGTGTCTCAAAAAAAGAATCTGCAATGATTTACTACAAAATATAACATAACATCTATAAAGGCGCTATCGCAGGATAGCGATCCTTCTCACGAAGCCAAATAATATGAAACTGTAACAAATGTAGCTGAATGTACTTTGTATAGCTTGCTATGAAAAATAAATAAAAAAAAAACTTATCCTAAGGAAGATATAAAATAGTATTTATGAACGAAAAACAACTTCCTACTTATAATAATTCATATAAAGTTCTTCGGAGCAAGGAATCATCGAGTAGTTGGACGCAACTGTCCTCTCCTTTTTATATAAGGTAAATGATTTCATATTGTGAATTTGTAACCTTCGTTTTAAAAACACTAAATATTGCGGAATCTCATTCGTGGCAATAAAGATCATCGTCGAGATGTTTGACCGCATAAAATCAGGTTCGTTTTCTAAAATGTAGCACGTTGCCTTGCACGAAGGTTGCAGGCTAAATCGCCCGGTTATGCAACGGAGCACAGGCGCCGCGGGCCTGACTTTGGACACGCCTGTATTATACAATATTATTATATTAGATAAAATCTATCGATGGCGGATCTAAGAGGCTCCATGCTGTGAGGCCACGGTTTTATATCGGTAGAAAAGTATATACTCACAGGGTCCGGGCATAGGTCAATGACATGATTTGTAGTTGTGTCATACCTGGAAAGGTATGCAACTTTAGTCCCATATCTTTCGATTTCCGAAGAAGCCAGGGTCATGTGATAAACGCGCTGCTTGAGAGATCTGGAAAAGGCGCTCGTGAATTATGGGAAATGACAAGAGCGGAAGATCTATTGTGCGCCTCCGGATTTTTGTTGGATCATCTCTAGACCATCATATTCTTCAATTGGAGCAACTATTGCAAAAGTCTAGCTACAAACACAGTAATACCCCGCTTAACGCTGTTTCGTTTACCCGCTGTTTCAGTTTAGCGCTCTTTTATTTCATCCCAGATTTTGAAAGGGTAAATATGGAAGATGTCGATGAAATAATTCAAGAAGCAGCGACTTGTCTTTCGAATAATGAGCTCTGAATTAACTGAACAAGAAGAAAACAAAAATGTTGACGGCAGTGTCTGAATTACTGAAGAAGAGCAAACATAACTGCCGATGGCATCTGTAAAAAAAAGAGTTTGTCTACCATAACTGAAATAATGGATCATTTCATTGAAAATGATCCGAATTCTGACAGGAACTCAAAAGTAAGGCGTGGTGGTGAGAACTTTTAAGAGAGCAATGCAAGACAAACCACATTAAATGCTTTTGTCACATAAAGACAGAACACTGAAAACGCGGAAATTTAAATGAAAATGACTTACTTGTTTGTTTTTTTTTCAAGAATATTCGTTTTGTTATTTATATTTCGCTTTTATTTTTGCGAGAAATAATAATGTGGTATTAATTTGGGCTTTAGGAAATAAATGTTTGGTTTTGTTTTCATTAAAGAAAACATACTTTTTTCAAATTGAATACCTAACCAATTTCCTAGCCATCTGTACCTTACCCCAATATTTCCATCTAAAGATAGCCTCGTTTAGCCCTATTTTGCATTACGCTTTACTTCGATGAAACTTTGAGACTTGGATAATGTTACACAAAAAGCAACTCACAAGAGTATCTTGAAGTTATGTATGAATGTTGCAGCAATGCCCCCGGGTGCGATCATTGTTCTCAAATGTAATCGTAAGTGAAAAGTTTGTATTATACTGCTTGATATCGAGCTGGAAGAAATTAGGATCTAATCCAGGACTAAGAACTACCGGCCCACAATCATTATCTCTACTTCACGACTGGCTCAAAAAAATGTTTCTATAAAACTGATTTTTAGTAGCTATTGGTAGCTTATTTATGCAATTCAGATCAATAAATTTGGTTTTTGTTAAATTGATTAATAAAAAAAAAAAATTTTAAAAAATTGATTTGTAAATAAGAGGTGATGAAGCTAGAAAAAAATAGATCAACGACTCTAAAAACGTAAGTTATTTCATAAAATTATATCTATGATTATGCAATTTTCATGTTTTATTCAACATTTGTTCTTTATCATATCTATATTTCCGATTTTCAAACATATTTAGCAATGAATTATTCAAATGTAATAATATTTCAATCTTTATAACATCAAACGAAGAGCAAGTGTATTTGTTCTAATGTAAAATCATCACTTTCAAAACTTGGAGAGAACTTCAGAAATAGTAGTCTAAATTTTAATTGTTGCATACAAATTCAATTGGAAAATAAAAGAACAAAAACAACCGAAGCTTGCAAAATTCAAAGGAATTTTAGTTCTTTTTTACAATAAAGCAACTAATCGATCACCACTGATTATTGGTTACAATTTTTCGTTATAATTGTTGGTTATAATTGTTGGTTATAATTGTTGGTTATAATTGTTGGTTATAATTGTTGGTTATAATTGTTGGTTATAATTGTTGGTATATAAAACGTACGATATATAAGTAAATTCTGTAATTGCTTATTCAAGTGTGATAATGTTAAATTTCTAATCAATATTTTACATATACGATTAATTGCTTACGGCAATAAATCAAACCCAACACAATTTCAAAACAAGATCTACAAGAAGTAAAGACTTTCCTACCTATTAGTTGGATAATATTTCAAATCGTGTTATGAAAACGCAAGTGATCTCAATATTCTGCAATTTAATAGCAAAAGTGCTGGAAGGCGTTCTGGCATTAAAACTGGATCTTAGTTATTTGATTCGCAGTTTATCGCCATGCTTTAATATCATAATTCCTTATGAAGTAAATCACCTTTGCCATTTCGTAAAGACGAGCAATTGAGATGAAAATAGTTCTAATTAATAGAGAGACGTAAGTTTAGAACAAGGATACATATATCAATAGGTAACAAGGATACATATATCAATTCAAAATATTTGATCTAATTATATTATACCTGCAATCCTACGAAGTATTTGATGATAATATTCGCCTGACTGCACAATAACCACATGGCATTTTGGGAGTATTTAGTGTCATTTTGTATGAGAAGCGCTACGCAACATTGGTCTATTTTACTGCAGAATAGACCCCAGTTGTTGTGTCACAATAAAAATTCTATAAATATTTTCAATTAAACTTGAATCATTGGTAAAATAATATAAATTATTTTCGTTTGTCTTAACGGAAAATTTATTACAATGATCATCAATTCTTCTAAATTCTCCAAAGTTTTCTGTTAGCTCTGGTTATTCCATTAACTTTGTTGCACTATTTATTAACCAATTCCATTATTTTCAATGTACAAGATTTAAATCATAAACAAAACCATACTTTGATTATAAATTTAACATAATTCCCTATCTTAAAATGATCAGAACAGGCGAAGTGTTATTACCCATAAGTAAGCTTTATTTATATTTGCTGCAAAATTTAATTCCAATAATAATTGAAGTATCAGCGATGATGGCTTGATGTATTAAATTTATATTAAAACACGCTTGCACACCTATGAACCTTTTAGTTATAAATTGAAGGATGAAAATAATATGAAAATTAATAACTGGTAATTTAATTCGTTATTGTAGGAATTACTCTAAGTATATTAGTAAAACAAATATAAAATATTTTCTTGAAGATGAAAGTAAGATATATTTATTAATCGAAGATGAGATAATATCCTGACGACTCCTAAGTCTTCGATTATTGTAATGATTATTTCACACAGCAAAATGTTTATTTCTTAACTTTTTAACCTGCAACTTAAGAAAAATGTGACATTTTTTCACTCTGCCAATTCAAGTGAAATGTTGTTTGAATCATTCTAATCGGATGCTCCGTTTCCTGAAAAACTGTCATTTTTGCATTCTTTGCTTTGGATTTCCAAAACTGCTGGACCTGTTTTTGCCAAAAACTAATCAGCATTTTTCACCGTCAATCCAAATCGAAAGTCAAAAGCTTTTATTTTTTGCTTTTTTTGCTCGGAAAATCTGAATTTTTATTTTTTGCACTTTTAACTTTTTGGCCCTTACTTCCAAAACGGCTAGACCTGTTTTTGCCTAAAACTAATCAGTACGTTTCGCCGTCAATACGAATGGAATGTCTTCTGAATCAATCTAATCGGATGCTCCGTTCTCGCAAAAACTGAATTTTCATTTTTTGCACCTTTTGACCAGTATCTACAAAATACCTGTTTTTGCCAAAAACTAATCAGAACGTTTCCCTATCAATAGGACTCAGATGCTTTTTGAATCATTCAAATCGGTTTATCGGTGTTCCGGAAAATGTCGACAAAAAATTGTATCCATGCCAATACACACACATCCATTTATGCCAAAATGTTCAGCAACTTGTGAAACGTGAAGATATGCAAAAATTCTCACTTTCGATTTTTTTGCTATTATTTAACTTTCCCTATGAGATGTTAATAAAAGATGTTTTCAAAAAAAAATTTAGATGGTCTTCAGTGGATAAAACAAAAATAATATTGAATGATAAAATATATATACTGAAACCTTTTTTCCTCGTTGCACACAGACCGAGAAACAACATACTTTCATTCTTCAAATTAAAAAATGTCTTATTATTATCAGTAGTTTTAAAGAATTATACAGTATTTTTATTGAAATATAGAATATTAAAATCTTCCACTGGTACCATGCGTGGTATAACAAAAGTAAACCTTAAAATCTTAAAATTTATTGAGAGTATTTTCGCCATTTTTTGACCAGTACCTCCAAAACGGCTAGATCTGTCTTTACCAAAAGCTAATCAACACATATTTCTATCAAAAGGAATCAAATAATTTTTGAATAATTCAAATCGGTTAATCGCTTCTCGAAAATGTCGACAAAAAATTGTATCTGACAATCCCACACGCATCCATTTGTCCTAAGGTATGCCAAAATGTTCAGCAACCTCTGAAACAAAAGATATGCAAAAATTTTCATCTACGAATTTTTTCTTATTACTATATTACTTTTCCTATGGGAAGTTAATAAAAGACGTTTCTAAAAAAATTTAATACACTTTTATACGTTTACTTAAGTCACAACTTGACTCTTCTTCGGTAGATAAAACAAACATAATCAAAGATTTTCTTTATTATTATCATGTGTTCAGTATTTTTATTGAAATAGAGAATATCAAAATCTTCCACTGGTACCATGTGTGGTATAACAAAATTAAACCAATAATCTTAAAATTTATTGGGAGTTTAAAAATAATTCAAGCGAATAAATATTCATGTTCAAAACCATTGACAATAATTTAAGAGTGACTTGTTAAGAATAATTTTTAAACCTATCGGAGAAACATGGCGATATTGATTCCTTCACCTAAGACATTATTTTATGCCATTCAATTGTCCATTCTAATAACTCTAATAGGTCAAATAAATAATTACACAAGCATAATAACAAACAAGTAATACGATAATACACCGTATTAATCTTATATTCTAACACATAACGAAAGCTTCAACCCGCAGGACAAGTTTTGCAAAGATGCAGACTTCGGCCTTGTGTCAAATGCGGGCGAAAGGCACAAGACGAGGATTATTCTTATTTATTATTGTAATCGGATATCCAACATATTGCCTTAATCAAATATCGAACTTATTATATTTTTAAAGCAGTATTTATTAGGATAAAAATAAATCTAGCTGGAACAAGAGCTTAGTAAGACGATACGAAAGAGATATTTCTATAGAGGTTGCTTTATGGAATCATGATGTCGGAATTTATTGTCATTTACCTATATACAGTTACTATCTATATTTATAAAGTTTTTGTACTTAACAAACAATAACATATTTAATTCATTTTAATATACATCATATTAGTAATTTCAAGAATTTTAAGGCATTAGGTGTAAGTGGCATTTTCCCTTAAGGTAAGTTGAATGAATTTTCCTATAAGTGTGAAAAATTGACTTAATAAAAGTTGAGATTTAGCTATTAACATAAAATTTTCTACTTTTTATTTCGACTGAAAATAAGTTTTTGCTTTCACTAAAAAGTAATATAAGGAATTTCCAATTGATATTTTCCAAACAAATTTATAATATCTGTGTTATATCAAGGAACCCAACTTTCTATAACCACTTTTTATAGGACTATTGAATTTTAGGACTCTTAGGATGATGGTTTAGACCAGGAACTCTATAGACATGTTAAGTTTCAATGAAAATGCAAAAAAAAAAATTAATTACTAATAAACGTCCTAAACGACTTTTGCTGTTATTATTGTTATGTTATTTTTTGTATTTATCAAAATTGGTTCAAAACTTTGGCTAGAAGAATTTTGTGCTAATTATTAAAGAAAAATGTCTTGGCTAATCATTGTGCAAAATGCGTGTTCTTTTCAATGTACATTCAATTGCTTCTAAATATTTGAAATAGTTGCAAATGTTTATGAGAGAAGGTCAATTTTTATGTTAGTTTAATTGGGTTTTT
>NW_020537324.1:21008937-21020738 GCF_003426905.1 Ctenocephalides felis | reverse complement strand
TTGTTATTAGCTCTATTGGATTAATAAGTTGTTTCCTCAGTTGATTTTCAAATTTTTGGTGTACAGCTTCGTTACTATGATTGTAAACTATTCAGTAATTACTTGCAGACTAGCATTGCACCTCGTTCATCATTCTGTTATATAGATCGTTAAACTTCAATATAATTATTTATCAGATTTGTATCATGAATTGATTTTGAAAACTATTAACTGCTCTGATTTAAGTGCAGCTCAAAAAACTCATCAGGGATTTGCACATTGATTATGGATTCTAGAGTGCGGTTTTAATGGATGCGGTTAAACTCTATTTGAAAATCTCTCTACAGGAATACTAAATATTAAATATTGGAGAGAAAATCATTCAGTTTATTGGTAGATGGTTGTTGCAATGTAATTCTTGCGAACAAACAATTTTCGATTTTTGATAGTGGTCAAAGGTTTCAGCCAGAGAATATGCTGATACGAATTATTTTAAAGGAGCATCATTTGTTTTTATACTACATATACATATATGTATATGTCTTTTATCCCCCATATATTATTTTCACGAAATCTTCTCTCAACAACATTATTATCTATCCATTTCCATGTCAAAATATCATTCGAACAAGTTCAGAATCAGTTGAGTTCTTTGTTTTCTTATTGTGTAATGGTCGTTTTATATTTATGGGCTTGAAAAATAGCTATTATCAGATAGAAAACTTTTGCGGTAAGGTAGCATTCTAACTATGGTTGTCTCAGAAGAAGTATATTGGGTAAAATGATAAAAGTTAGTTCCTCTGGCAGGTGAACGAGCAATATTATGCTTCCGATATTTGGACCCCGGAATCCGGATATCTTTGATCGGATTTATGACTTTTGGCTGCTCGTTGCTATTGCTTATCTCATATTCCAGGGAAGAAATTGAACTATTAGTTTTATTTATATTTGTAAAAGGGTTTATTCAAATCGTATTGGAACTGCAATTCTCGAGGATATATTTCTTAGATGTTATTATTGCTATAGGAAACGTATGTATAATAACGTCTGAAATATTATGGTTATTATATTATTCATATAGAGACAAAAAAATGGATTTACTGCACATTTCATTATATTATTGAAGTATAGTTATTAGAAATCAATCCATTTTTTTTTTATAAATATGCTTACATGTTTTTTTTTCAAAATATACATGTGCTACAGTAAAATTGATTACCTAAAATAATCGCATTTTTTTGGCAAGACAAAGATAACCTAACTAAGCTGATATTCTAAGCCAAGAGACATCCCAAATAATGGTAATTTAACAATATATTTAAAATAGATTTTCATTAAAAGCTCAATCAAATAACAATTGAAAAAAATGTAATAACCTATGACATATTTATTTACTTTTTTGTTTATTATCATATTGCCCTTTTACAGTAGCATATTCCTTATTGTATTAATTTATTTGGTGTGTGGCACGACTAAAACAATTTATTCGATTCAAATAAATAGACACAACTTTTTTAGTGTTTAGACTTTTATCTAGTTTTATCTGTAGGATATTCAGTAATAAAATTTGCATATTAGTATATATTTAGATCTAGTGAAAAATTATTATTACGATGCTCACCTTTGAGAAGTTTATCTCTAAGTATTCGTAACAGATTATTCTATTACTTTGTATTAGTTATTATCAAACAAATTCATTAGGTTAAAATCTGACAGAAAAGTATCTCTATTTATACAACACAATTATACAATTATTGATATTAATATTACATAACTTAAATAATAATACATAATAATACATAATATATTAACTACAGGCTTTTGCCTATTTATTGAAAGAATTTTTGTTATATTTTCTACATTTTTAGACTTAGTCTACATATGCATATTATTACTAGTCTCTAGTCTACATATGCATATTATTACATCAAAAATAGAAACAAAATTATTTATACGATGAAATGTATTCTATCATATTCAATTACTATCTTAAATATATTTTCTGATAAAAAATCATCAAACATTTATAGTTCTGTATAATTTCCGGAAAAATAGACCGCAACATAGCGTTGTTATTGGCAACTTTTCCTTTCTTGGCAGTAAAAACTGTCAAAATGCTATGTATGCACATGTTAGTTAGTTCAACAATACCTATTTTGAATTTAAATTATTTAATAAATTGCAAAACTTGTATTCGTGGCTGCAAAAATTAAATGTCGGGGTATGTCACGTACTTCTTTTATTTGCCATGAATAATATTCAAAGAGTTGTTATAAGGATAAAAATGCATTTTATACAGTACCCGTATCAAAATTCTGCTAACGATTATCATATAACATATATTTCTTATAAGATACCTTTATCATATTCACGTATGCCTAAACCTTAAATTCTATGTTGTACGCCTTTTAACTAACTATATAGTACGCTTAATACGCTTAATACGCCTAATACGCCTACAATCCTATATACATAACATGCCTAATATTATTTCTTATCTTACACCTATAATGTTTCTTAAACGCTAATTTTTCCGAACCCTACCGAGAATCGAACCCGAGCCCTCTGCGTGGCAGGCAACGATCTTAACCACTACACCACCGAGGCGCTACGATTGGTCGTCTTTTTCCGCGTGTCATCGCGTTACCTTAGTATTAATTACTTAATTAATAGGTAAAGGTACCGCGGAAGAACAGTGCGTCTCTTAATATATTATTTGTGGGGGACCCAATAGAGTAGTGGTCAAGGCGCTCGACTGCCACGCGGTGGTCCCGGGTTCAATTCCCGGTGTGGGCGATAGACAATAGAGTATACGGTAGAGATAATAGATAAGAGTAAAATATTGCGTGTAAATGGTAGTATGTAAGGTTTATAAGGGGTAAAAAGATATGTAGTGTGTAGGTTATATATATACTAGGTTAATAGCAAATAATGATGAAGCGGTAATAGATTTATATATAAACGTAGGAACTGATGGTTTAAGAAGGTATCGTATGGTATGATTAGATAGGTAATAATTAAGTCGTTTAACGTATTATAATAGATCATAGAGTATACGGTAGATAAAAAGAGTAATAGTAAAATATACGCGATTGAAGTATGTATATAAATGTAAGTTGGCATTTAAGTAAAAATAAATACATCATATATGTGCATTGTGCATTTATAATACATACATGAAGTTACATTTATGGTAAAACGTCTGATCGCACAGAAATACATAGCATTTTGACAGCTTTTAGTAGCATTTTATACGAAGAAAGGATCGTAACATCATTAGCATAAACCCATTGTTACGGTCTTATTTTACTGGACAATTGGCTAATCATTTTAGTATAATTTCTTAATTTTTCAGTACCTTATCTTAATTAGTTAATACTTGAAATTAACCGTTTTTATGTCAAGGCGTGTAATCGCGTCAGTGTGTTTTTGAGTTTGATTCTGTAAAAAATAGATTTTTTTTATATAATTATCGATTTTTTATAGAAATTTTAATTTTTGGTCTATATTGTCATAAAATAAACCAACTAGAAAATGATGTTGAAAAAAAATTGAAAATTATAACATTTTACACAAAAGTTACACATTATTTTCTCTCACTCCAATTACAGAGGGTAATTATTTTTGGCATTTTTTGCATACATTGTGATAAAATAAAACGATTAATATCTGTTTTTATAGGGCTTTTGGTGTGGATAAAAATAAATGCATTATTGTATTAAATCAAATTATATTGCCCTGTGTAATTAAATAATTCCCTTTATATTCGTCTACTAAACCGATTCTGTTCCCTGGGAATAACATCGCATAGTTTTGACGAAGTATTTTATTAGATTTGTGCTCTGCAAGTAACCCTCTTCATATGCGGACGACCTGTGCAATATTGCCTAGGATCAGATTTGTTCCGATATATTCGGAGCTTCGTATTCCGGGCGCGTAAAATCGTGAATCAGTTACCCTTCGATGTAAAAAATAATAAATTCCAATCCAAATTTAACTATACGCATACCTACGTAACATTTTATTATATTTGCATCTTTTAAAAACTTGTAGAGAAAAATACCCACGTGTATATTTTTTTCGTTTTGAAATATTTGGAATTATTTGAATTCAACCCTACAGGTAACTGTTTTAATGAAATAGTTTATTCAATTTTTTGTATTTTTATAATATTTTCTTATTGCCATGTAATTGCAAACTGCCTAGTTTAATGAAATAGTTTAAAAAAATTCTTGTATGTTTATACTATTTTCTTATTACCATATAATTGCAAACTGCCTAGTAAAGCATTCAATAATTTTGGTGACAAATGTGTAAATATAATAGATTTCAATTTCTGGGTAGTATACCCAGTAGTAGCCATTTTACGTTTGAAAATGGATGTGATAAATTTACAGAGTAGTAATAATAACTTTACATTAAATGTTGAATATAGAGGGTTAGTTTTTTTTTGAGTTTTCTGTGTAAATTTGACGAGAGCAAGTTTTTTGCGAGTTTTATAATATTTTAAATTTTATTTTTATTTGATAGTATATATATATGTTATAATTTTTTGTGTATTACATTATTTTCAAATCGAACTTCTGCTACTTGATCCTTATCATTGGGTTCTATTTGATTGAGCTTTTAAGAGAAATGGATTATAAATATATTGTTAATTTACCATTTTTGGGCTGTCTCTTTGACTATATGTTTCAAGCTCGGTTATCTTTGGCTTCTCAAAGAAATTATTATTATTTAGGTAATCAATTTTACTGTCGCTCATGTATATTTTTGAATAAAAAGTTATATAAGCATATTTATAAACAATGTTTAGCCTATTTTCTAATAACGAGACATTAATAATATAATGAAATGTTCCGCAAATTCACAAAACAAACTATTTAATTTTTATATTATATTTTTTATTTTAATTAATTTTTTAGTTTCTATCTAATTTATTTGTAATTTATATAACATATATAACATTTATTTGTAACTAATCTGTTTGTGTATTGCTGTGTGTCTGTGTTCTTTGCATTCAAAAACTATACATCGAATCGGCGTAAAAAATTTGGGAAATTATTAGGTATATATCACGAGGAAGATATTTTTATTAAAACAAAGTTGTTTAAAATTTATAAAACTCGTCAAAGATTTTATCACATCAAATATACACAGAAACTCAAAAAAACTAACTCTCTAAAATCTTGCTTTTAATCTGGCTTTCAGTTAATGATCGTTTTTGAGTGGAAGTTATGAAAAAGCTTTTATTTTGCTTAAAAAAATAGATCAATTGTTGAAAAAAAAAATTACGGCGATTTTCATGAATATTTTGTTGAACGATAGATATCATGGTCTTTTAGATCATACTAATATATTACAAACCTACGACAAGTCGTTTATTTTTAAAAATTCGTCGGTTTGAAAAGTTTGAAAAAATTAGTGACGTTTTTTTTGGCGTTTGTCAAAATTACTTGTGGTGTTATTCATCGACATTGCTCAAAAACGCCTAAATCGATTTTAAAAATTTAAAAGCCATTCGATATATTTCTGAGGACTAACGTTTTTCAATTTTGTGCGACGATCAGCCGAGCCGTTTCTTTGTAATAAGCGAAAAAGTGTAAGACCTGTCGTCCACGTTTTAGCTCACAATGCTGAACCGATTTTAAAAAATCAAAAAGGGTTCGAAAGATTTGGTTGGAAATCGAACTGGAAAATCGAGAATTGGTTGGAAATATCGATCGATCCGTTTTGTTGTTATTAACAGTTGAAAAAAAAAATTGACGATTTTTATGAAACTTTTTTGGCGATAGATATCATTGGCTTATAAATCACACTGAAAAATTATGCCCGTAAGCAGTTTAATTTTAAAAAATCATCAAAGTTTGAAAAAATATCATAGTGAAAATTTGATGTGGTAAGTCAAATAATGTCAATTTATGACAAAATGTGCAATAATAAACTAGGATTTTGAGACATACAAGCACGTGCCTGTGCAATATAATTAATATAATTACAGATAATTAAAATGTGTTTGAGAATATTCAATGGGAAACTTAATATTCGAAATAATTAGTTGAATTTAATCTAAATATCTAAATCCCAATTTCGATCAAGTCAATTATTACACCTATCGGGAAGTTGGAAAAACTTGCTTTAAGGCAAAATGCCACTTTCAACTAGTTTAATATTTTATTCTAAATTGTGTAATTGTTGCGATAAACCAATATTAACTAATAAATAACTTTTTCAACAACAGTAGTGGTATTAAACTTTCATATTATTCCAGTAATTCAGTTTCAAGTTTGTTTGTAATCGTTGGTGGTTTCGAAAACTGTTCTATTTTCTTGCCTTAGTAGCAATCAATCACATCCAACGACGTTATCCGTTCAGGCGCCTCACACCTACGATTTCCTTATAGAGTTGAGGGCGACTGTGGTTGTTTTTTTGCATTTCTAAGTTGTAGATAAGCCTGAAGGAACTTTCACTAAGTCTCTTATCTATTTTAATATGGGTGTTTATTGTCACGTTTATTGCCGATCAATTGTTACTTGATGGGGGCTTGAGGACTATTCGTTCAATATATTTTTACTTTTCTCATAATATAGAACAATTCAATGTAATTTGACAAAATTGAAAAGGGTTTCCTGATGGATTATCTTCCAGAATTCTTATTCTTATTTACATATATCCTGAAAAATACTAAATTTTTTCAAGGACAGATTAAAAAGAAAAATTAAAATGATACCTATTTTATTTAAAATACTAGTGTTAAAATTAATTTTACCAATTAATCAATGCTTCTCCTAAAAAAAATAATGTTTTTTAATTAATTGAATTCTTTTCAGAGAATTGTAAACATTTGTATGTTATGTTCGTACACAAAGCACGAATCAGATAAAGAAGATAAATTCAACAAGATAATCATTATTGAAACATAATATTATGACATTCCTTTTTAAGGTTGGCAAAGCGTATAAAATGTTTTCGGAATGTCGTAAAATATCGTCGTGTCGAATCCTTTTTTCTGAAATTTCAATTCAATCGTATCTTTTGAGAAGTTTTGATTTATCGTAAGTTTTTATTATATTATTAGCTGTTATTCAAAAGTTCTTCGCGCGCAGAATCGCATGTCACATTTCATCGGAGTATAAGTCTTACCATCAATATTTTATGTTACATAAGTTTTATGAATTTATTTATCCGGAGATTTATTATAGAAAATCTTATGTAAGTACAGAAGTTTTTATAACTTATAAAAGTTTTACGTTCTTTTTCATTAGTTTTATTTTGTTTGTTTAAATAAAAGTAAACTACTAAACTAGAAAGATTGCGTGCCCATAGCATTTTAAATGACAGAATTTAAAAATAATATAAATATTAGCCTGGATTTAAAAAATATGAATAATATATACTTTATGCTGGTATTTTATAAAAATGTGTGGATATAAGACTATTATTATTTACTTTAAATAAGGGGCTTGTTAGTAGTATAAATTCACTATTCTTATTAAGTATAACACCTTCTTACCAGTGACTTGCATCCTTGAAAATATTGTGATTTATTGAAAATTTCATTTTACGATGAAATCAATTTAGGCCAATATGAGCTAATAATTTCTACCAATTGTAAACAATTATATCTTGAAATAAAAATAAGAGATCACGAGAAATATACAAAAACTTTATTGATTAGTTGAAGTGTGTATACTCTTCATTACTTTTGGTATATGTAACCTTAGCTAGAGTTTTTATTCATATGTCTTAGAAAAATCGAAAATTGATGCAGATTATTATGTGCGAGTATATTTATGCCTACTATATTTCCATGTGAAAACCGATGTCAGTCTCACTTGACATCAGGTTGCCCGTGGTGGGTTTTGATTGGATGGTGTTTGTAATAAAACGTGCTTTTAATTCACATATCATATTACACTAGCATATGTTTATTTTAGAAAATCAGCATATTTTTTTATATTCACTACTATATTTACAACTATCCAGTGAGAACATTTAGTAAATTGGTTGATTTACAATTGTCACCTTAATAGGGACATTGTATATTATAATGACATGTTGGAAAAACATCTCAATAGTTGTTTTTTCATTCTTTATAAATAATATTAATAATATTTTGGTGATAATAATATAAACTTAACTATTTTCTTATGAATAGTTTCTTATAAATAAGAACTAAGTTATTCCACTCTTCGTCAGGACTTCCACCTCTTGGTTACGTCTAACTGGTATTTCATTTCCACATCGTCATGTTAGTTGAATATGATTTAATGCCCTGTGCATGCTTTTTCTGGAGTATTTCAATTAGCAAATATCTTCATCTTTTTCTCTAATCTTCTTCTGTCTACTGGTTTCTATTAGTCGGAGAATCAGCCCAACCGGACCACAATATCTTTTATAGAGGATAGACTCTAGTGTTTTGCAACTGTAGTTTTCCCCATAAGCTTCAAGATTAAGTGAATTGTCGAGGTTTCTGTTAATACACGGTCATCTTCAGTAGCTCCGGTAATTGTCACTAGCATTGTAGCGGTCGACGAGCACAACAACTCACTGTCCAGACTCTCGATCCGGTGATTTGTATCTTTGGATGAATTGATGTGTCCGGTTGATTAATGATATACAAGTGGATTTTTGTGATTGTACATGCATACGTCAAAGTTGTCTATCATTAGTATGACACTTTAATGAAAATATACAATGTGGAATTGTATTTTGACAGCTGTACTTAAGCATACAAAACAAATCATTTATGTCTATAATTTGTATTAATACTTGTACTTGCCTCCGTGGCGCAGTGGTAAAAGCTTTGGCTTTGTCAATGGTAAAAAAATGCACTAAAATGCAATAGTCAGCATACCTACTGCAAATAGCTATTATTAAATTCCGTAGGGCGTTAAAGTTATTGTAATCGTCCAAAAATCGAAATTATTATCAATATCTTCACGTTTTGAAGGTTTCTGAACATCTTGGCATACCTAAGAAAATTGATGTGTGTGTATGTTTTGTGTGTCAGCAATTTTTTGTCCTCGTTTTCGAGCGCACTTTCAACCGATTTGAATCTTTCAAAGAACATTAGATTACTATTTTAGTACTGATTAGTTTTGGCAAAGGCAGGTCCAGCCGTTTCAGAGATACGGAGCAAAGAGTGCAGACAATAGAAATCTAGAATTTTTGAATGTTCCAAAAAAGCATTCAAAATGTAATGATGGGGAAAAGTAGTCATTATTTTCTGGCAAGGCAGGTCCAACCGTTTCGGAGATACGCAACTAAATATGCAAAAAATGGCAGTTTTTGAGAGAACTAAGCATCTGATTTCAAAAAACTTTCTGCTTGTGTTGATGAAACAACCAGCTTGTGGGTTTTGGTTTACAAAATTAAATTCTTTTTTGCAAATTTTTTTTTTTGTATATCGGAAATAATTCGGATTTTAATTTTATTTTTGCTGAAGCCTTAAAGCTCACATATATACTTTAAATAAATAATTTTAACTTTGCAATTCAGTTTATATAATTCTTATAAATATTAGACAATGTTGCAGTATTCATAATAACCTATTTGAAAACATTTAATATACCTTGAATATTTAGTTACGGTACGGGATGTTCCAGCAATTTGCCTTAAGGCTCGATGCCACACACTTAGTTTGGCATATGAATAAATTGGTATTCAAAGAGAAACCAAAAATACGTACAGAAAATGATTAAAATTGATTAAAATGCATTTATTTACAAAAGTATACATTAACTTAATATCTAATATTATAGTTATCCTTAATCATCTGTCTGTTGAATATTAATCATTAATCACTTGAGCTACTGGCGGATTGAGATGAAAATCAGTTCTTGTACGGTGGTTGCAATTGCTTAATTTACTACATACGGAATGTTGTGTGAACATTATATATGATTTTAATGCAAACGAACCATGATGCATCTCTAATTATTCTCAATAATTCAAATTGTAAATGTTAGGTTAGAGCTACATCTGTATTACTACAACAATCAAACATTGTCAACTCAATGATAGTAATAGCTTTCTTTAATATTTTATTATTGTAGATTCTGTAAATGTCAGTGAAAATTAACTATAATAATAGACAAAAGCTTTATCGATTTTTTATTATGTTTAAATAAAAATAAATGCTGGATACAAAACAGTATTTTTAGTATCCAGGTAATGCTTACCAGGTTCACAAATAATTATATTCTCATATATTATCTTCCAACTAATTTTAACTAAATCAAAACATAACTGAAACTAAAATAACTCCAGACTAGATGCAAAACCATGCACGAATCTTCATACACAAATATTAAACTTAATAATTCTTGTTTGTTTTGTTATTACGTATTATTATAGCATATTATCATTATTAAATTTAGATTTATTTGAGCGGTTCTATTCCAATACTTTCAATGTAACATATGATTATTAAAAGTTTTTTGTTTATATGCCAAAGTAAGCATTCAATCCTAATTAGGCATAGTCTGATTCCATATTGAAATTTGCTACTTTTGGGTTTTGTGTTAATAAACAATTCAGTCTCTCGAATAATTTGAATTTATATTCTTTTTTTTTGTAATAAAGGGCATTCGACTGCATCCAAGAAAAAGACTTCAGTAATGCAAAAAGTTGGGTTAGTTTATTTATAAAGCCCCGTAATTAAGAAGAAGCTATCACGACAAGCTTATAGGATTATTAAGTTTGATTGCTATTAATAGCAATAAAATAAGTAATAATAAAAATTGTAATAATAAAGAGCAACAAGTCTAACAGATTGTGGAGTTTAGGATATACGTTCTGTTATAATAAAAATCCCTTTATTTTTTTGGGGAACAAAGCTTCAATTATGCTGTCTGAACCAAATAGGCTACACACAAGAACATAGAACAAGTATCACACAAACAACTATCAAATTATGTTTACTGTATTTCCTAATTTGAAATTTATTAATTTGAATTTGAATTAATTTGAAAAGAAATGTGTTTTTTACTATTTTTCTAAAATTTGTCATCTGTCTTTTTAACCCCAGGCGGAATAAAACGGGAAAGTCATTGGGCAAATAGGTCCTATGTCTTATTTTTAATTTCAAATGGATTTGACAAAATAAAAGCTACATTATTCATTGCAAAATATAAATTTCATAGGCATATCTGGTATTTCGTCAGAAATATTTATCAGCACAGTACAATAACTGTTCATTTTATTTTATCTCTTGTAACATTGCTTTTTCAACTTAATTATTTATTTATTATTTTTCATTGTTTATATATTTGCCAGGGTGAAGGTTCAGTTGATCTTTTCTTGTAGGCTTTTTTAGAGGTTATACAAAAAACTGTTGAATCTAACTTAAAAATAACAATACATCCTGTAAAATAATGAAATAGCGTATATTTTGATATTGAATTAAGGTCTCATCAACTAAAAAACAGTGCTCACAACTGGAAAAACTAACAATGATAGAAAATACTTTTGCCATAGATTATCAATCATTGTCCTTTAAGCTCTGCTTTACTCATGTGTTTACTCATGTGTATACTCATGGTTTTATACAAAATTGTGCAATTTATAAAATACATATTAACCATATTTTTTTATTATTATATTTAATTTTAAGCATTACTACATATACTACCAAGGTACATACTACAAAGGTACATACGTTGCCAATCATAATAATATTTATATTAAATTTTTCTATTTTCATTTCAAGTTTTTAAAATAGTTTAGGTTTCCAAAAAATGCATATTTTTTGTAATTAAAAATTATAATTTATTCGATTCTTTTTTATAAAATATTCCAGCGATTTGCAAATGTCATAC
>NW_020537324.1:20936945-21007937 GCF_003426905.1 Ctenocephalides felis | reverse complement strand
TAATAGTTTTCAAAATCAATTTATGATACAAATCTGATAAATAATTATTGAAGTTTAACGATCTATAATAACAGAATGATGAACGAGGTGCAATGCTAGTCTGCAAGTAATTACTGAATAGTTTACAATCATAGTAACGAAGCTGTACACCAAAAATTTGAAAATCAACTGAGGAAACAAACTTATTAATCCAATAGAGCTAATAACAAACAGAAAAGTATGCAAAAGTAGTGTGTAATGTAGCATGTAAAAGAAATACGAATTTGATGCACTATTTGTAGGATCTTGAAAACAAAAACATAAAACCTAGGTACATATAAAAAAGAGTGCGCGTAAAGTTCACACGCGATTGAAGTAAAACTTATTTGTTACTGTACAAGATGGCATTTAAGTAAATACATCGTATAACAATTTTGATTTATGTTTATTAATATTATGGTAACGCTCGTGACGCACACATGTATTAGTGTCGACGATTATACACATTTATATAATAATACATTATAAATTATATATTTATGATAGTATTAAAAATTTACATGGTTTTATAATGTTTATTTCATAAATTTATCAAAAAAACGTAACAAACAGACATAAAGACGAACATGTTGGTTGAGCTGTGGGACAACCCTGCACATGTATTTTGGTAAATACTTTTATATTTAAATTTATTTTTGTTTTCTTAGTTCAACAATACCTAATTTGAATTTAAATTATTTAATAAATTGCAAAACTTGCACTCGTGGCTGCAAAAATTAAATGTCGGGGTATGTCACGTACTTCTTTTATTTACTTAATACTTAATACTTAATACTTAATAATATTCAAAGAGTTGTTATATGGATAAAAATGCATTTTATACAGTACCCGTATCAAAATTCTGCTAACGATGATGATCATAACATATATTCTTATAAGATACCTTTATCATATTCGCGTATGCCTAAATCTTAAATTCTATGTTGTACGCCTTTTAACTAACTATATAGTACGCCTAATACGCCTAATACGCCTAATAAGCCTAATAAGCCTACAACCCTATACACATGATACGCTTAATATTATATCTTATCTTACACCTATAATGTTTCTTAAACGCTAATTTTTCCGAACCCTACCGAGAATCGAACCCGAGCCCTTTGCGTGGCAGGCAGCGACCTTAACCACTACACCACCGAGGCGCTACGATTGGTCGTCTTTTTCCGCGTGTCGTCGCATCACCTTAGTATTAATTACTTAATTAGTAGGTAAAGGTACCGCGGAAGAACAGTGCGTCTCTTAATATATTATTTGTGGGGGACCCAATAGAGTAGTGGTCAAGGCGCGCGACTGCCACGCGGTGGTCCCGGGTTCAATTCCCGGTGTGGGCGATAGACAATAGAGTATACGGTAGAGATAATAGATAAGAGTAGAATATAGCGTGTAAATGTAAGGGGTAAAAAGATATGTAGTGTGTAGGTTATATATAATAGGTTAATAGCAAATAATGATGAAGCGGTAATAGATTTATATATAAACGTAGGAACTGATGGTCTAAGGTATCGTACGGTAAAATTAGATAGGTATTAATTAGATTTAAGTCGTTTAACGTATTGTAACAGATCATGGGTACTTTTATATAGAAAAGAGTGCGCGTAAGATTCATACGCAATTGAAGTAAAACTTATATAAAACTGTACAAAATGGCATTTAAGTAAAAATAAATACATTATATAACAATTTTGAATAATGTTTATTAGTAATATGGTAACACTTGTGATACACATATTTATTAGTGTCAACCATTATACACATTAATATAATGTGTGTAAGTATGGCTTTATACTTCAAATATGACATGATCGATTTGTCATTGTAATTAGCATTTAGAGAAAATGAAGTAATTGCTGATTAATAACTTCTATAATATTCGTCCACACAGTGGATTATGTTAAACAACGTCTATATTTATTATATTACAGGGAACAGGGTAAAATATTCTTCTAATTCAGGCATTTTTCGTTAAACCAAGATTTGTACTATGATGTTAGTTGAAAATGTTTATTTATCTATCTATGACGATTTCCTTGTTGATATCGGTACGCATACAACGACAGATCTCTATTCACATACGCGACGACTAATCACAATCGATCCGTATAAAAATAATATCATCGAGAGCGAATGACGAATCATTGGCACTCGACTCGTATCTTATCTGCCGTAACGCACTTCCGTTGCATTTGACTCATCAACGCAGGTAACTTTCGACTCATCAACCTTCTCGAATGCTATCACCAAGCCAAATTTTAATATAAGTTTAATTCAAAGCTATATAAATAATTTTGAACTTAAGAGTCAAGAAGGTTTACCAGAATGTGGAGTACATTGAAGCTTTCTAAAAGCTAGTTAGAGGGGCAAACTCCGTTTCACCCTTTTATTCTATTTCACTACTATTAGCCTATATTATTAAATTCAACTAAAAAATACATTTACATACAGGCTAGCTGAAATTAGCATTTTGTCCTAAGCCAAGTTGCATAAACTTCCCGATATGCGTAAATAATCAAGATAAACTATAATTGAGATTTACCATCCTTGACAATTGTCCTTGACAATTGTGATGATGGGACCTTGATTTTTCAAAATTCCAAACCTTAATAAATTTTTATAATTACATCAGGAACTATAAATTTCAACAATTATTAAATAATTATAATTTTTCATTAAATAACCAGCCCATCCACTATTATATCCATACTGACTTTATCATCCATAGCGACATTAGTGATAAACAGTTTGCGCCGCCGACGGCTGTTAAATAATTTATAGTCAAACATAAATTACCTATATGTGGAACTATATTGACAAGATATACTGACAAACAAGGATAATTATTCAGTTCGGCTGTATAATGGATTATATAGCGACAATCAAAACTAATCCACTCTATAAAATGTAATAGATTTATTTAGAGATGTGAGATATGATAACATAGAACCAAATGTTATAAACTTGGTGTTATTTTGCAAACAGAAATTGTCATAAATTAAACCTTCTAACAGGTTTTTTCAATAACTATCAATAACTATTTTCATGTTACATAATGAATAACATTTAATAAGTAACATAATAACATTTTGTTTGTGTTATTTTTAAAATCACAAATAATACGTTGGACCTTTTTACTCCCTGTCCATCCTATTTTACACCGCCTATCTGGTAAAAAAAGCCAGCTGACTAATTTTTGTAAAACAGAAAAACCACATATCTAGTTTTACTGAACATAGTCAGAAAGTTGTTTGATATACGTATTATTTGTTGTGATATAATTAGTTCAATTTTCACAATATAATTGCTTAAAGTCAAATTGAACTTTAACGCGGTGTATTGTGATTTGTTATCCACTACCGTGGACCCCAATTTTCATTTCGTGATCAGCGATTTTTTTTCTCGTCGACGTGGACCTCTTATGAGCTATTTTAGGAACCTCTGCTCCCCACCTCTAATACTCAGAATTTCATCTCTTTACCTAAAATTCTAAGATTGTATTTTTACACTTAATTTCTGCCGCCGGTTTGAATTTTGCTGCGCTTCGAATCGCTTCTCTCTCTCAGCGACATCCCGCTGCTAGAGAACTCTTATATCATAGCGATGCACAGGGTGTGCATTGCCTCCTCCAAACAAAGAGATTTATTGATATTAATCGCACGATTTTCCTTTGTTGTCGAATGCCGATAAACCGTAATATGTTTTTATTGAACGTGATAAATAAAAGTTGTGTTATTATTACCCCTGTGTATGGGTTGATTTGCTATGTACGCCCGCCGCGTTCATAATAATTTCATGCATCGCTAACAAGCTGATATAAATCTACTGATTTCGACGTTAATAGAATATCGGTAAATAGAAAATATATTCGCTCAAACGTTTATTTGAGCTGAGATAATTAATTGTAGTATGTATAATTTGCATGAAAATGTTCGATTTTTATAAACGAGTATTTTGAGTAAAAAAAATTTGATATAAAAAGTGAATAAACTAAACTTAATTAAGCGGAGTTAGAATGAATAATCCTATATCTTATATTCCCAAGAATTAAATAACCTTAATTGCAAAGTTAAAATTATTTGTCGCTACTAAAAACTAATCACCACTTCACAATTGAATGTTATTTGGCAAAAATTCATGTTTATTTTATAATCACACTTGAAAGTAATCTTCAAATTTGTAATAAGAGCATTAATTATTATTTATTACTCTATTTTTCCTTTATTTTTTAAATTTTTCAGTGCCAGCTTAAAATATATACCATGCTAGAATAAAAAAAATGAAACTAGCAATATCTAATTTATTATCAAGCCGAAACATTTATTGAAATACCAAAAAATTATTATTAAATTATTTAGATAAAACAATGACCCATCTCTTTGAAAAATGTTTAATTCCAAAGATCCTTCATAGAAAATCCAAAAAAATTAGCTAAAGAAAAGTTACGTTTGTATTTTTAACATGGCTACTAAATAATAATTCGAGTTCATAATAAAATTAGTAAAGGCGAGTGCAAAGTTTCGAATTTGTCCAAAGTTTATCCTCATCGAAGCGGAACTTGTATCGGAAGTCGTTATTTTCGCGATGAAAAGAAGACGCAACGATACGTAGTGTACCTATTAATAGGGATGGGCAGAAAGGGCCTATTGTCAGAGATTTTGAATCGAAGTATAGAATTCAGATGTTATTGAAATATGTTTATATTAGGGTTAAAGGCTATAATTCAATAAAGTGTATCTGTAAAATTTTTTGAAAACTAAAAAATAGACTTTTGAAAATTTTAAAATCCTTGCAAAAATTGGAGTTTTTTGAAAAAAAAGTTTCTTTTGCCATTTTGAAATCTTTTGAACTTTTTTAAAGCATTCGTGCCGCGTGTCTGCTGTCTTAGAGAATCTCTATAAAATATCTGATAATTTGATGCTCATATGTCTAATGATCATTTTTGTCCGCCAAATGGCTTTTTTTTCATTGGATTTCCGAAATCGCTAGACAAAAATTTAATCAATTTTTCACTTCCTAAAATATTTTTTGAATCGTTTATTAAATCAAATGCTCGGTTCTCTCAATAACTCTATAATAATAATCGATATCTGTTTGCCATTTTTGGCACTTTTGCTCCGTATCCTCGAAACGATAGGACCTATCTTGGCCAAAAACTATAATCAGTTCGTCTTTCCACCAATAAAAATCGAATATTTTTTGAATCATTCAAATCGGTTGATCTATGCGCCCGAAATCGTGGAAGACAAATTGTATCTAAACATGCATGCATACACACACATCGATTTTTTTCTAAGTAATGCCAAAATGTTCAAAAACCTGTAAAACAAACAAACAAAAATATGAAGATACGCGGAAATTTCATTTTTGTGATTGTTTTGCGATTACTATAAATTATCCTATAGAAAGTTAAAAAACCCTGTCTATCAGTTTATCATTCTACCAGTCCTACTTGCGTACATGTCTCCTTTTCTACTTTCTACCTGATAACCTGTCTACCTTTCTACTTGTATACCTGTTTAACTATTTACCAATAATTATATTTGAATTGAATCAATAATAATGATTTGTGAAGATCATATGTGGCCAACAAATGTCAAGTAATTTTTATGGTTAAGATTCAAAATATTTAGGAAAAAAGATTAAATTTACATGTTTTTTGCGATATTTTGATCAAATAATAAGATAAAATGCTAAAAATTTTAAAAATTTGTAATTACATATAAATCGACATCTCCGTTTACATGTCGTTGTATCTTTCTAGTTATATGCCTATCGTTCCACCTGTTCATCTGCCTACCTGCCTATCTGCCTACCTGTCTACTTGTTTGCTTGCTTACCGTCTATCAGTTTATCATTTTACTAGTCTATCTGTATACATGTATCCTTTTCTACTTTTTTTCTGTTTACCTGTCTAACTGTCTACCTGAATACATGTAAACATCTATCTATCTAATATCTATGTACGAAAAATTCTTTCTGTATATGAATCGATAGTAATGATTTATTTAACCAACAAATTTCAAGTAGTTCTTATGGTTACGATTCAAAATATTTAGGAAACGGGATGAAATTCCCATATTTTTTTGATAGTTTCATCAAATAATAAGATGAAATGTTAAAAATTCATAAATTAAAAATTTTCAAAAAATTTAATCATATATAAATCGTCCATCTGTTAACCTGTTTACGTATCATCTGGTTATGTGTCTATCGTTCCAACTATTTATATGTCTACCTGTCTACTTGTTTACTTGCTTACCATCAGTTTATCATAAGTAAGTAGTTTTTATGGCTACGAGGCAAAGTATTTAGAAAAGAGAAATAGTATCACATTTTTTTCATGATATTTAAGATGTAAGATAGAGAGCTAAAAATTTATACAATAATGTTTAAATAGTGCGGGGTTGTTTTTTTTCAATGCGCCCAGAACCTTAAAAGTCCAATTTGCCAGTTCGAACTTACTAATGATTCTTCTATCATTCTATCACCCCTATCTTTTTCCCGCTGGATACTTATATAACTGTCGGGTAAATTTCTTCGAGAACATATACTCAGCGAACCCTCTTATTGTTAGATTCAGCAATTGTATTTGTTAGATAAGGGTCCGTCCGTCCTTCGTAGCGGCGACGCGGCGGCTCCGGCGCTGGAGAGCCCTTACAATGCCGGACATGCTGCTAACAAATTGTAATTTATTGGATCGTTTCGCCGAGCTTAGAGCGCGCTCTTGTAAGCAATTCGAATAAATCATCATCATGTCGCAATAAAATAAATATAAAAAATTGTTATTGTACACGTTTCGAGAGCATTCGAGTATTTTATCATTTGTGCACTCTGTTCCTTGTGCTATTGCGAAATAAGATCCTACAATAGATTTCTGTTTGATGAGAAATAGTGAAGATCTATACGCGTGATGAATTGTTTCATGAATTTTGGTTGATTGCTATAAACTAGTAAATCTTTCTGTCGTAAATAATACTGGATGGAGTTAATACTGATTTATACATGCAATATATTACGATGCAGTATATAAAAAGACAGTATGCTCATTCTTTGATATATTTTACAACTCTAAAAAGATGTTCATTTTATTAAGTTAATATTATTGATATTTGACAGTTTAGTATCATTATTTAGTAAAAAATTTTAGGTGTTTAAATTTTTATTTTTATCATTATAATTTGGTGCTTAATGTTAAGTGTCGAAACGTAAAGCAAGAAATTCGTTTCTCAAATATGTTTCAATATAGAAAAAATAATCAAGAATATTTATTCTTTGTGAATTTAAAATAAGTATTTTTTAATAAAAATTAATTCTTTATCATTTTCATAAGTATCATTATTATATTCTTTCACAAATTACATAGCAACTATTTAGTATTTTATGCCCTAGTAGAAACGAATCGTGGCGCAATATTGTACTTTTTATGGGCTCTGTATTGTTTACCAATATTGCTATAATATTATTCTGTTAACATTTTCCCATATAAATCCAATATTAAAACCAATATAGGCCCCATATAAAACCAATATTGATAAACAATATTAAAATCCCATTCAAAAGTAATATAAGCCCAATATTGAAAACCAATATAAGATTAATATAAATAAACAATATTTACCCTACATAAAAAACCAATATAATCTCAATATAAATAAACAATATTTACCCCAAATTCAAAATTATTATTTAACCCACATTTAAAAATATTATTTAGTTTATATAGAAAAACAGTATTTAACTCATTGATAATAAAAGTTTATTTATTCTAAATGAATACATACATTTTTAAATAGTTTATGTATTGAATCTTAATAATTTTATTAACAATTTACACATTATGATAATAAGATATAGAACAATCAAAATATTTTCAGTCATTATAATAATTTGGAGGATCTTAATGGTAAATCATAATCTCATCTTTGTTAATCCTATCGCCTTAATTGTCTATTTATAAGTATTTTAATTAGTGGTGGAAATTCTTATATTATTTGGATATTTTCACACATATTTTACCATTTTCTTGCATTCGATCACGATTACACCTGAAATAAGATAAAATTTATTAATATTTTATAGCAATATTTCTGGAATATATTGATTTTATAAACTCATCATAAATTCAATTACTTAGCTTTTAATAAAAAAACATTTCTGGCATTGTAGTTTATTGAAAACTACTATTTTCTAGAACTCGATCACAGTTAAATCTGAAATAATTAAAAATACAGTTAATATAAAATTTTAACATTAATTTAAAACAGTACAATTATAATTTTAAATTAAAACAAAAAACTGTTGATGGAAATACGAATATCAAATATTCAAAAGCGATAATAAATTATTGAAAAGTCTGCATTTAATAAGTTTGTTAATATTTTTATTACCTTTTATCAAATCCATTTTTGCTATGTGATAGTTTTTATATTACAGCTGATTTTACATCCATTTCAATTTAGTCAATCTAGAATATATAAAATACATCATTGTTTACTAAATATGTATGTTGTTTATATAATATAAGTAATGAATATACTTACGTACCTTAAACATAAAACTCAAAATTATGTTAATTAACCGCTTGATTTTATTTATAAACTGTTCACAAAATATGTTTTTAGCCAATTATCATTTGATATTATAGATCATTTTATTTTTCACTAAATATTCACATTTTTCCAGACTTACTATATATTATGAATATATTTTAATATTATAATAAATTCTAAATTCAACAAGAATTGCTAAATGCACTGCGTAACGAATTTCATACTATTGAAAAATGCGAGGCTCCGTGCTCCGTGCGTTCGGTGGTGATGCAGACTTAAAGCATTGTTAATCAAAGGGCGGTTCTAACATATTTTTATGTATTTTTATGTTTTTGTATCATTTTATGTTACAAAGTATACGCTCATTAATTTGTGGTTATTAGTTTATTCAGTGTAGTAGTCAGTAAAGTATATCCATAACTCCCTTTTCATTCATTTCAATATAAGAGAGTTAGTAAATTGCATAATCAGTGAAACGTTACTTAGAAAATATTCAAAACAAAATTAATAAAATTGCTATTAATTATCATTATATCAAATATGTTTACATTTAGAAAATTTTTAATGTTTATATTTATTATTAATTTTTTTTTGCTGAATTATATTAAATAAATTTTATCTTCACAAAACATAATAATATTTCACTTATTTTATCCTACGTTATGGGCTTATGGATTCTTTCCTTCTTCAAGAACTAACCAACAAGCATTTTTTATAATCACATTATTTACTATGTACACAGTAATAAATTTAAAGAAGACTTCTTTTGCCTTTAAATAAATTTTTTAATTAAACTTTTACTCTTAAATAACATTAATGTAAATAATAAACTAGTATAGTAATATAAATAATAATTGCTATTAAAAATGCTATATAATTAAAACAAAAGTGCAATGATATAATATTAGTTCATAAAATACGTATAAAATAAGTTCGGCCATAACTGACATATAGTTAGGTAGTCGCCTAGATTCTAGACTCTAGAAACACCGAGGACGAAGGACAACGATTCGTAAGAAGGACCGTACACGAAGCGAGATAGCCTTATACAAATATCGGTTATATGAAAGAAAGAAGAGACATTCTCAAAAACCAGATGTTCATACATAAACCATATACATGTACATAGTGCAATTTCAGAATATTTTTAAATCGTCTCTATTTATAAATATAAATCGATATATTAACAGATTTAACAGATGATAACAGATTTGAATAATATTAATACATACCAAACTAGAAAAAAACAAATTTAAGCAAGTCATTTGACTAACTACAAAATTTCATTATTTAACATTTATTTTATTCGAAGTTTTGATTTTTTTTTATCAAACATTTTGTTTAATTTTTCTTTCTCAGTGCGGTACGTACTGACATTATTTAAGTTTGTTAATTATTCTGGTACTTTTGTACTACTATAATCTTGTATAATTTTATTTTTGTTTTGTTTACTGAATGATGACATACTTACAATGTCGTTAAATAATATAGTTAATAAATAAATACAATATAGTTAAATTATTTATTGCTTTTTTAACTTCCCCTAGGGTATTTATAGTAATGAGACGAAAATCGAAAATGAAGATTTTTGCATATCTTCACGTTTAATAATGGATTTAATTATTTTAGCTTTAATTAATTAATTCTGATCAAAAATATGTTTTTTAAGAGTCGCCATTGATGTTTTTGGTGCTAATTGATGATTTAAAATTGATTATTTTCTTGACCAATGTAAATGTTACTTATTTCCCAAGTTCGATAATAAAGAAAAAATTAATGTGAATATAATATTTACAATTTATATTGAATTCATATAAAATTTATATCAAACTGTTAATTACGATCGAGCGGATCAATGATTAGCTATGTATTAGCTAAGATATTATCAATGAGTTAAATTCTGTTTTTTATATGAATTAAATAATATTTTTAAATGTGGGTTAAATAATAATTTTGAATTTGAAGTAAATATTGTTTATTTATATTAATCATATATTGATTTTCAATATTGAGCTTATATTAGTTTTGAATGGGATTTTAATATTGTTTATCAATATATTATATGGAGCCCAAATTGGTTTTAATATTGACACTTACACAAAGGCATTAATGTAAAAAAATGTATCAAACTATTAATTACGATCGAGCATATGACCTTTTAAAAGCTTTAATCGTGTTTTCAGTGCTAATCAATTATT
The DNA here is from genome assembly GCF_003426905.1 of Ctenocephalides felis. Taxonomy (NCBI): domain Eukaryota; kingdom Metazoa; phylum Arthropoda; class Insecta; order Siphonaptera; family Pulicidae; genus Ctenocephalides; species Ctenocephalides felis. The sequence goes on along the minus strand of NW_020537324.1, from coordinate 20,997,157 downwards.
TAAAATTAATTTTTTTCGTAACCCTTATAAAGACCACATATTTCCCAAGTTCGATAATACTAAAGAAACGAATCGTGGTTGCCCAGAAAAAAATGCATAACCCCCACATTTAAAATTTATATTGAATTTAAAAGAAATATGTATCAAACTATTAATTGCGATCGAGCATATGACTTTTTAAAAGCTTTAATCATGATTTTGGTGCTAATTAATTATTTAAAGTTAATTTTTTTCGTAACCCTTATAAAGACCACATATTTCCCAAGTTCGATAATACTGAAGAAACGAATCGTGGTTGCCCAGAAAAAAAATGCATAACCCCCACATTTAAAATTTATATTGAATTTAAAAGAAATATGTATCAAACTATTAATTGCGATCGAGCATATGACTTTTTAAAAGCTTTAATCATGATTTTGGTGCTAATTAATTATTTAAAGTTAATTTTTTTCGTAACCCTTATAAAGACCATGTATTTCCCAAGTTCGATAATACTAAAGAAACAAATCGTGGTTGCCCAGAAAAAAATGCATAACCCCCACATTTAAAATTTATATTGAGTTTAAAAGAAATATGTATCAAACTATTAATTGCGATCGAGCATATGTCTTTTTAAAAGCCTTAATCATGATTTTGGGGCTAATTAATTATTTAAAGTTAATTTTTTTCGTGACCCTTATAAATACCATGTATTTCCCAAGTTCGATAATACTGGAGAAACAAATCTTGGACGCCCAGAAAAAAAATGCATAAAACCCACATTTAAAATTTATATTGAATTTATAAGAAAAATGTATCAAACTATTAATTGCGATCGAACATATGTCTTTTTAAAACCCTTAATCATGATTTTGGGGCTAATTAATTATTTAAAGTTAATTTTTTTCGTGACCCTTATAAATACCATGTATTTCCCAAGTTCGATAATACTAAAGAAACGAATCGTGGTTGCCCAGAAAAAAAATGCATAACCCCCACATTTAAAATTTATATTGAGTTTAAAAGAAATATGTATCAAACTATTAATTGCGATCGAGCATATGTCTTTTTAAAAGCTTTAATCATGATTTTGGTGCTAATTAATTATTTAAAGTTAATTTTTTTCGTGACCCTTATAAATACCATGTATTTCCCAAGTTCAATAATACTGGAGAAACAAATCTTGGACGCCCAGAAAAAAAATGCATAAAACCCACATTTAAAATTTATATTGAATTTATAAGAAAAATGTATCAAACTATTAATTGCGATCGAACATATGACTCTTTAAAAGCCTTAATCATGATTTTGGGGCTAATTAATTATTTAAAGTTAATTTTTTTCGTGACCCTTATAAATACCATGTATTTCCCAAGTTCGATAATACTGAAAAAACGAATCTTGGTCGCCCAGAAAAAAAATGCATGAAACCCACATTTAAAAATCATGTATAATTCGTGTAAATATAAAATTAGAGGCGTAAATCAGATGGTAAACATGTTTATTATTTGTAATAAACCATATAAAACACTTTTCCGATGAATTTTCCAAATTTTCCATAATTTTGAAAACAAATATTGCCCGGTCCATCTAAAGACAAGATTCGAATATTGCGCCACGATATTTTACCCCTCTAGCCACGATACATTTCTACTAGGGTGGTTTAACAGAAATAATACAAGAATAAATAACAAATTTATTAGAATATATACTTCATATGATGATAAGATTATAATAATAGTTTTATTGCAGCAAATTATTAATTATAACATACAAATGAATGCTCTAATATGCAAAATGATTGTATAAAATAATACTATTGTATAGATATTTTGTACGATCTCTCATACCAAATACTTCTGCCTGTCTGAGGTGTATAACATTTATATTTTCAATAAAAAAAAAAAATAATAATATGAAAATATGCTTCTACTTCTTTAATTAGTAACATCACAAAAAATAAGTAAGTAAAATACAACTTAACTCTACATTTAACTTTCAATTTTTTACATTTGAAAGGCAATGCAAGCAGTATTTTAATTGGAACTATGGCCTTATTGAAACTAAAAGCTATTAAATATTGAATAGATAAATTTGAACAAATAATAATAATGTTTATGCATCAGTTATATGAAAATATGTTCATACAAGAAACAATTTAGAATCATCTAAATTATGCAAGATATGGAAAAAAAGTCAATTTTTAATTTGATATTAAAAGTTTGAATGCAGTAATGTAAAGTGTTATAGCATAATTTATTAGTTTATAAAAAATGTACGTAAAAAAGTTAGTGACCATATTTTTTTTTGGAAATTCTGTTCAATTTTCTTCACAATAAACTTGAAAAAATTAGCACTTGTTTGTTCGTTTTTATATTTTTTATTAATTTTTGTGAAACTGAAAATAAAAATGAATTATTCATCCGTTTTATTTGGATTTGGAATTTTGTATTGATATTGATATAAACAAAGTCGTTGTTTTGCAACATAATATCTTTTTTTTTTTAATTACAATATTTATTACAACTGTTAAATAATTAACATCTAGCAATATTGAATAATAATAATATAGTCGCATGATTTTCAGATATTTGATGAATAGTTGTAATTTTTTATCAAGCAATTGCAAAGGTTCAATTTAAACCTATACTTTTCGAAAACCCGGGATAAAAGATCTAGATCCCTTACAAATTTTAATTTTGTAAAAACCCGAAACACAAAGTGGAAATCTGGGAATATCCTGATCAAACTGGGACGTATGGTCACCTTAGTTATTTAGAAATGAAAAAAAAACTGATAAGGATTTGAGGATTCTTCAAGCTTCTGTAGTGATTTCGTTCAATTACATCGAAAAAAATTATTTTCGAAAAAAAACTTAACAGTTTTCCTATGTCTATGTGATAAAGTTATTATTCAATTTATGTACACTGATGCATTTTTTATTGAAGAGAAGGGCTATTTCAAGTGAAAACCGATGTCACTATCTTGGCTGTCAGTATCGCCAGCCAGGACCCTCTGAATCGAAGACCTATGTTCTAACAACTAATTTAAGAGGTAGCCCAAATAAATAAATCCGAAATAATTGTATGAAACGTTATAGGTATAACCCTATAATGTTCCCCTAGAGTATGTTTATTATGAAGCTGCAGAAACTGCAGATTCCTTTATAATTCAGCAATGATTTTAAAGGAAAGTTTGCTAATCTTTTGAACAATATCCATGATTAATTAACCTTAAGCATCCCGCCACCACCACACGACATGATCTCAAACAAGTCGAGACCGTCACAATCATCAAACATCATCAGTCTCTGTCATTCAAAGTGTTGCATTACATTCATTATCTTTAACCAGCTTTATGTATTTTGCATAATTCACTTCATGCAGTTTGACATAATCGTATATTTTATGATCAGTCAGTAATGTTCAGAAAATTTTATTATTCCGAAACTGACCCAAGCTTCTTAAGACTTTTACATTCGATATATTTTGTACCAATAATTCGGTTCTTATCACTAAAATTTGAAATTATTGTTACTATATCGTATGTATATTATATTCATTAGTAGGTACTAAATGACAACATAATGAAAAATATTTTTAAATATTTAACACGTTTTATTAAACATTATTCAAATAGATTCATATAAGTGTATATGTATACTCCTTTTTCAGATCAACGTCAGTCAGCTCTATTTACATTTTTTTTAAATATTATTATTTTTTAAAATTTCTCAATTAAACTGAAACTCGAAAAGTATAAGTTACTCCAAATTAATGCATTTTTTTAATATTTCGGTAGATGGCTAAAAACTTCTATATATATATATATATATATATATATATATATATAATTTTAAGAAATTCTAATTTTACTTGAATAGTGCTTAAATGAACCAAACCGTTTTTTCTCATCAGAGATTATAAAAATGCTCTTAGATATAAAAGACCGGCTACGGAAGTAAATCGTTCGCAAATTGAATAAAATTACTTAAACGAATTGAATATATTAAGATAATGAGAAAAGTTCTTTTAGATTCACAAAATTGTCTCTGATTAATTATGTAAAAGGTTGCGATACTAAATCAAATAAATGCTTAATAGCAGTTTTATTTCTTTGAAAGCATTTTCTTTAGAAAGTAGTAGAAAGAATCAAAGGTATAGATTGGAAAACGTAACTCGATTTCCTTTTTTTAAGAAGGATTATTGCTAGTTTTATCATATACATTAGATTATCATATGTCATTAATAATATAGAAAATTAGAAATGATGTTTGAATGAACTATTTACATTACTATTAAATTAATAAGTAAAATCATAGGTAAGCAAATGCAAAAAATTTCTCTCGATTGAAAATTGATTTTGTTTGCAGAATAAGTGCTGATTTTAATATCTTATTTATGTATATTTGTTATCTTTCTATGATTAGATAATATATGAAGAGTTTAATTATTATAATAATTAAGATTTGTAAAAATCTTTCCATAAAGTAAAACACTATAATTTCATATAAAAATTATTCAAAGAACAAACATGCCATTAAACTTGAGGTGAATATTACCACATATTCTGATAGTGTGATATTGCATCATAATAATTTTTCATTTTAATAAATTTTATTAAACAAAATCCTCTGCGAAAATGTTAGCCTTATACCATTATATTTTATATGTAAATTTCAAATTCTATTTTAATGCATATAATTAAAAACAAGCAATTACCATCAAACCTTTGTACTCCGTATTACATAACGTAAATAATTGTAAAACAACAATAATTAATTAATTAAAAATTAATATGACTTTACACCTGAAAATAATGAAAAGCATTTACTGTTATTACAAAATATAAACCGGTCGTAAAGCAAAACACACGATAAAAATTTAATTAAAAATTATTGCGATAGAATAAATTCGGCAATATAAGTGTAAAGATATTTCGTTGAAAATAATTTAATAGGAATGAAATAAGGCAGGGCCGGGCACAAAGGTCCAATGTGAGTTTGAGTAATTATATTGCGAAAACCAAACCAATTACAACAAATAACACACATCGAACAAACAACTATCTAGCTGTGTTCAGTAAAACTTTCGTGTAAATCATCATTGTAGAAATGTATTTTTTTGCTGTTTTTCAAAAATTTGTCACAAGCTACTTTTTACACCATAGGGGGGTTAAATTGGGACAGGCCGAGGGTGAACAAGTCAATGATTATTTTTAATTTCAAAGGGATTTTACGAAATAACAGCTACATTATTCAATCATTGCAAAATATAAACTTCATGAATACATTTTTTTACAGAAATAACACTGTATATAATCTCGATCTGGTACTTCGTCAGAACTATTCATCAGCAGAGTTGGAATAATTGTTTATTTAATTTATCTTTTGTAAAAGTGCTTTTTATAAATTCAATTTATATTTTTATTTCCTATTTTTTATTATTTACACTTTATCCATGGAAAAGTGATCAGTTGGTCCTTTTTACCTCACGCACATCCAAGATTTTATAGGGGTTATATGAAACAAAATTGAATCTAACTTAAAAATAACAATACTTCTTATAAAACAATTAAATACAGTTTATTTAAAAAATATATAAAAATTGAATCTAACTTAAAAATAACAATACTTCTTATAAAACAATTAAATACAGTTTATAATAACCCCCCGCCCCCCTATACTTGAACGGCCTCTAGCAACTTATCTTTGTATCTTTTTCCCTCCACTTTCAAATATTATTGTTAAAAAACTCTTAACTTTGCTTATTTTTAACTTCGCGTAGGGTAAGTTATAGTAATCGTTTCAGAAGTTTCTGAACATTTTGGAAAATCATAGAAAAAAATGGATGTATGTGTGTGTGGGAATATGTGTATGTGTATGTGCATGTGTGTGTGCGGATACAAATTTTCGTCGACGATTTCAGGAGCATGGATCAACCGATTCGCAAAATTCAATATGTATTAATAAGGAGACGTGCTGATTAGTTTTTGGCAAAGCAAAACAAATTCTAGACAAATTTTTCAGAAAGTCAGTTTTTCAAAAATTTCATAACTTTCAAAAGTATATATTCTCAAAGTTTTAAAAACTTTTAATTTTCGGTACGGGAAGTTCCAGCAATTTGCCTTAAGGCACGATTCCATGCACCACTTTTTCAGATATCGGTGGTGGACCTTTTTACCCGCACTTTACCCTACATAACGGACAGTCTGCCTCAGGCAAATCGATGAGGAGGCAAAAAGTGCAACGCAAACAATAAGCGTCGAGGGCGGAAAATAGAAAATCAAGAAAGAAAACTAATGGCTGTATTCAGTGCACTCGCGTGTATATAAATTGTGCATTGCAGAAACATTCCCTAATTTCCTGTTGATTCTTTTTACGTACATCCACACGCAAACGGAATTTCAAAACTGGAAAACGTCGAACGGTGATCAATAACAAGTAAATAACCAATCGGCCGAACTGAGTAAATAGAAAATATTGATACATCTGTAAAAGCATTACAATATTTGCGGATGATGTATTGCATTAGGATTACACGAGTCGGATACAGAGGAATTTATAATGTAATCCATGTATGCAGCGATTGCTATATACCTCTACGCCCGGTATGCTAATTTAGAATTGTTTTAAAAATGTAATTTAACTTCAAAGCCTTGCGCACGTTGAATTTATTAAATGCTGAATTCCCATGATACTTTAAAATTATTCATCCTAATAGATACTAGGTATTTACATACTAGTGCATGCACAGAAAAAAGTATTTGCATTGCAAGTTTTTGTGCGCCATAAATTCTACTTAAAATAATTTTTAATTAAAATTACTTCCTGAAATCTGCAGAGATAAGTAGGAAACGTTAGTCAAATATTTGTCAGAGCTTTTGGATTTAAATAAGAGTAATGATATTTCAGAAGGATATTAGCTTGCAGATATTATAGGGATTTGCGCAATTTCTTTAATAACTAACAGATCATATTTTTAACAGGACAAAATAAAGTAAATCGAAAAATAAAGACTCGATCTCCAAATCCGCTGCCTTCACAAATTTAATCAGATCTTCATTTTGTCAATACAAGTAAATAGTAGATACCCAGGTAGGTACACCATAACATATGTAGGTTTCTTTTCAGACAACTTTTTAGTGTCAATATACAAGTATTTACAGACTTACAGCTGGGTATCTCGAAATCGGAGATTCTTACCTAATTTAAGCTTAAATGACTGGACTAAAAACGTTTAGTGAATTATTCAAATCGGACGCTCAGTTCTCAAACTGAATTACCATTTTTGGCACTTTTTTCCCATATCTTCGAAACACCTGGACCTGCTTTGTCTAAAAACTAATAAGCACGTCGAATAGGAATCGACTATGAAAATGAGAAAAAAACAATCACAGATTCTCAAATGAACAAAGAAGAAAAAATGGGAGTTAAAGAAACATTTTATTAATTATTATATATTTATATAATATAAATTAATATAATTATTTATTTATTACTATATTAATTCATTTACGTTATATGATTTTTTTTTAATATTTTAGATAAATGTAATTTTATAAAGGTACTGTACCTATACATGAGATCGTTCAAATGAGTGTCACCTAATTAATTGAAGGTAGAAGTAGAAATCGAAGTAGATACAATTTATTATGAAATTGTGGTGATTATATTTATTCATCTACGATACATGTAATTTTTTAAATATTTTAGATAAATCTAATTTTACAAAGGTAGAAGCAGTAATAAAAGTAGAAACATTTTGTTATTAAAATCTGGTGACTATATTTATTCATTTCGTTGTATGTAATTTTTTTAAATATTTTGGATAAATCGAATTTTAGAAAGGTACTGTATGCATGAGATCATCCAAATGAGTGCCATACATAAAAAATTAAGCATCACACAAATGAATGACTAAGACCTGTTCTCAATTTACTAGATGTTCATGTAGGACATTTATAAATATTATATAGAAAAATATAGATATGTTCTCAATGTACCTTAATATTAACTAGAAGGTCACTCACTGGTGTGAGTTTTCTATGCATTTTTTTCTGGAATAATATTATTAGCTTTAATTTTATCTTATCATAATTGCTCATAAAATTGTAATATTAACTTCCTGTAATGTAAGTTATTGTAATCGTTCAAAAATCTAAAATAAATATTTTGGCAATGGCAATTAAAAAAATATATTGAGAAAACGGAGCATCCGATTTGAATGATTCAATAATTTAATTTATTCCACTTGTATTGACGTGCTGAAGAAATGATTATAGTTTTGCAAGGGCAGGTCCAGAGATTTCGGAGACCCAGAACAAAAACTTAACAAAAGCACCATTTGGCAATAAAAAATCAAATATTTTTGACAGTATGGATCAACGGACATGAGTGGTTATCCAAAACTTTCACAAAATTTCAAAATTTCAAAATTTCCAAAAAAAATTTTTAAAAAAGTTTAAAAAAATATCAGTATTTTAAAAAATTCTCAGTTTTGCCAAATAATGTATTTTATTCAACTTTTTCAATATGCAAATTTTTCAAAATTTTCAAAATGTTCGAAAACATTTAAAATTCTCAGAAAAATCTAATCTTTTCTGAGCTTTTACAAATTTTAAATTGGGGTACGTAAAGTTCCAGTAATTTGCCTTAAGGCATGATGCCAAGCACCACTAGTTTTGATTACTATTTATATTATCAATAAAAAATACACAAGTATGTGAAGCACAATTTTGTAGCACCTACTTGTAACAAATTGCTAAATTCATCATGTTGTGATATCAACGAGTTAATTGTATTTCTGAATCAAGTCAAATCAAGTCAAAAACATATATATTTCTGAATATATGACATGTACATAACATTTTTTACCACGGACATTTACCCGTACGTATAGTATCTATCGTTGTATATGATTTTGTAAAGCATAATAAATTTTGAATGAATATAAAAATTAGATTATGAAAATTACACCCCCCCCCCAAAAAAAAAATCACATAGCAACATTTATAATAAAAGATAATTATACAAAGTTTAAGGAAAATCTGTTGTGCATCTGAATTATTCTTCAGACGATAGTTTATAATTTCCAGCACGTATCTAATATATAAAACAAACCTAATCGCTTTTTCTTTAAAAAGCAGAAATAATTTATCATTACCAGGTCGTATGTCACAGGAAGATCGATGACACCACGGACAGGGCAGAAGCGACGGAACAATTTTCCGACAAAGATGAATATCGCGGAAATAACCCGAACTAAAAGACGGAACCCTTAACATACAACATACTGCATCAATCGAAAGTGATCGATCCTGACAATCTGAATAGGATTAGAATAGCTACGAGATCCGAAGACGAATGATGGAAGAGTCCGGGCTTAGTTATCGCAGAGTTTGTAGGAAGGTCCTGCATCCTGGATTAGTAGGGTACAAGAAACGTTTGTATAGGGTTCTGATGCTTAGGAACTACTCTCATTATCTAGATGTTGTCTGTCGTTCCAGAGGTACAAACAGATGAAATAGGCACAATTTGTCATGAAGCCACTGCGATTTGAATAGTAATCATTTAATGGTGTTTCAGGTAACAAAGCAATTAGTAAAATGATTCGCTAAAAGGAAAGGGATTTTAGATGGAAAATGCAACTTTTCATTTTGTATGTGATGGAGTAAATCGACTATAATTTCAATTATTTTATGAAATTCAATTAGTTTATCTCTTAATAATCATCTGATAGATGGTTAAGAGTAGAAAATGCAATACCGGTATACCGGTATACCAAAATACCGGTAAACCGCCCGATTTTTCGGCGGTATTAATACCGGTATATATCCTAAAAATACCGGTATTTTCGGTATTTTTACATAAGCCCTATTTGATACATAATACACTAAAGTTTAAATTTCTCGGAACAAATTTATATTTAAATTCCATAATTGCATACACAGCTATATCTTCAAGTGATTCTATAAGATAAACAAATGTCAAATATTATCTCAACTCGTCTTTAAACTGAATATTTAATGCTTTACTAAGGGCTTCATGTCATGTTACAATAAATAGATCTGGACTGATAAATAATGATGTTTATTTCATCTTATGGAAATACCGGTATTGAAATTTTTCATCGATATTGCATTCCCTAGTTGAGAGGGTTGGATTTTCACGAAAAATGCCGATAAATACATTAAATACATCTATTTTCACTAATTCCAGTAAAAAGCACGCGCAGAAAAATAGATACAGTGGAACTATCTTTTTAGTCATGGTTTTTCATGGGTATGTTTTCTGGGTAGGTCCTACTGAGTTTTTATGTAGTTGTGGTTCTTGGTTAGTTATGGATTTTAGATTGCAAAGACGACTTTTCATTTTATAAGTGATGGAGTAAATCGACTATAATTTCAAATGTTCTATGAAATTCAATTAATTTATCTCTGATTAGTCATGTGATAGATAGTTAAGAGGATTGGATTTTCCCGAAAAATTCATTAAATACATCTATTTTCACTAAATCCCGTAAAATGCACGCGCAAAAAAATAGGTGCAGTGGAACTATGTTTCAGTCATGGTTTTTAGGGGTATGTTTTCTAGGTAGTACTGAGTTCTTGATAGTTGTGGTTTTTGGCTAGTTATAGTTTTTTTGGTACTTATGTTTTTTTTGGAAGTTATGATTTTTTTGTAGTTCCGGTTGTTTGCTGATTATGTGCACCATGGTTAGAAATTATTTGTCCATTTCTTTTATAATTCTAAAGAATTGTGATACAAAAATTTATATTTTATTATCATTTCATTTTTTCATTTATAAATTCATTAATATATAAATAAAATAAAATCCATAAACTGAAAACAAATCTATAAACCTTCTAGCAATAGGTAAATCAGTACACATAAAATACTATTGCAAAATTATATTATTAATTTTTAAAAATCATTTAAAATTATTCTTTCAGTTTAGTGCACAGTTTGCTTTGTACAATAAAAAAGTTTAGTTGTCATATATTGATTGTAAAAAAATTAAAAATGGGCGTTGTAAGTATATATACCAGTGTTTATTACTGTGTCAATATTATAAAATACTCATAAAAATGGATGAATATCAATTCTCACTGTATTAAACAAATTAAATTATTTGGTAAAAGGACCCTGCGAGAAATTTGCATTATTGTAGAATTCTATGTATGAAAAAGTACGATGAAATTATGATATGTTAAAAGATGTATGTTCAAGTTTCATAGGGCCGAAATCTTATGAATAAAACTACCACTTTTAAGCCATGGAAAAGCCCCATCTTGTTAATGAAAAACCTTTTAGTAATGTTTATATTTCAAGTCATAGTATAGTTTCCAGGTTTATCCAAATAAGTCAAGATTTTAAAGATAACTTAATATAAGTAAGATAATACATGTTGGTATTATACCTACTTTATACTGATCCGACCAACAAAATGCATCTTGTCCCAGCAAAACCAAAGCTCTTGAAAGAGAGTCACGGAAAACTTCATCTTGTTATTAAATAATCTTTTTGTAATATTTATATTATAATCATAGTATAATTTTGAAGATTATGCAAATAAGTTAAGATTTTTAAGATAACTAGATATTGTATCACCCACTGGAAAACAGTCTTGAAAGATAATAGATGTTGGTATTATCCCTAGTTTATACTGATCCGAGCAACAAAATGCATCTTCAAAATTCAATAATATAAATCCCATTAATTCTGTATTTGAAACCATATTATAAAATATATCAAGTAATACAGATATCACAAAGCCTACGTTCAATTCGCATTATCCGTGTACCGAATAATACCTGATACTTATTCAAGTGTAAAATCTCATACAACTTCTGCAGTATTCAAATATGTCAAAGTCAGCTAAAGAAGCTTGTAATGCAAAGTACGAATTGCCTGATCCATTTGCATTTATCTGTCGAAATCAAATATGTTTCCCGACGATCAGAGACATCGGCTTACAAAGTACACCCCAGACACATGTTCGTCTCATGGTTGTTCAAACGTCTTCTTGTTTGTGACGCTTACTGATTGATCGAATTGCTCTCGGTTTGAGACGACTAGTATAGGTATTTCCTATCTTGTTAAGATTTCATAGTATTTTATTTGATAGCTCTTTTATGAGGGATTTTCAAATTAAAATATGAATAATCTTTATCTGCCATAACGAGGTAAAATCTGCTATTGTTCGTTATTGCAAAAATTCGGTCAGGATTTTTTTTAAATGAGCAATAAGGTAGGGCGATATATAAAAGTCCAATTTTAACTTTAAGCAATTACATTGTGAAAATCAAACCAATTATATATCACAATAAATAATACGTATCAAATAAAAAAATGTCTGACTATGTTCAGTGAAACTACCAGCTAATTCACCCTCGTAGAAAAGTGTTTTTTTGATGTTTTTCAAAAATTTGTCACTTAGTCCTTTTTATCCCGCGGTAAAGTATGTGCAGTAAAACTCCCAGCTAATTCATCCTTGTAGAACTGTGTTATTTGCTGTTTTCCAAAACTTTGCCACTTGGTCCTTTTTACCCCGGGGTAAAATAGGACGCCCACAGGCCAAACAAATCCAATGTCTTATTTTTAATTATAAAGGAATTCTGCAGAGTAATAGCTACATTACTCAACCAATGCAAAATATAAATTTAATGAATACATTTTTTTACAGAGATAACACTGCATATAAACTTGATCTGGTTTTTTGTCAGAAATATTCATCAGCAGATTTGGAATAACTATTTCTTTAATTTATTTCTTGTTAAATTACTTTTTTAACTTAATTTACTACTTTATTCCCTATTTTTTATTGTTTACACCTTTTCCAGAGTAAAGGTTCATTTGGTCCTTTATACCACACCCTCGTGCAAGTTTTTATAGAGACTATATAAAAAACTGTTGAAACTTAAATTTAATAATATATTTTATGAAACAATGATAACGTAATCTTAAAAATAAAATAAAATTATTTTAAGGTGTCGCAAACTAAATAACAGTGCTCATAACCAAAAAAAAACTAACAAGGGAAGATAATACTTTTGTTATAGATTTTTAAACATTACCGAATGTCTCTCGATAGCTGGTTATACATCTTTTTCCATCTACTTCCAAATATTGTTGTTAAAAAATTCTTAACTTTGCTTGTTTTTGATATATCGGTGGTGGACTTTTTTACCCTCGGACTTTTGAATTATCTATAGTTTCTGAATATTTTGGCATACCTTAGAAAAAATAGATGTATGTGTGTGTATGTGTGTGTGGGTGTGTGTGCGGATACAAATTTTCGTCGACGATTTCGGGAACATAGATCAACCGATTTGAATAATTAAAAAAACATTCAAATCGTATTGATAAGGAGACGTGCTGATTAGTTTTTCACGAAGGCAGGTCTAGCCGTTTCGAAAATACGGGGCAAAAAGTGCCAAAAACGGTAACTCAGTTTTTAAGACAACGGAGCGTCCGATTTTAATAATTCAAAAAACATTTTACTTGTATTGACAAGATGAAGAACTAATTAAATATTTGGGAAAGCAGGTCCAACGGTTATGGACTCTCAATAAAAAATAAGTTAAAAAAATATCATTTGGCGGTCAAAAATGTTAATTGGACATATGTACATCAAATTATCAGATATTTTATATAGATTTTAATCATGTGTATATGTTTTGTGTAAATTTTTTTGGGTTCCGTACCAAGATTTTTAATTACAGTACGGGAAGTTTCAGCAATTTGTCTTATATAGAATGATACCATTCACCCCACTAGTTTTACAATATATTTGACAAATATTTGACAGGAACAAAACGGCAAAAACTTTATTACAAAATCCGTGGAGATAAACATAATATTTATTAACAAATTGTAAATATTTCACTTAACCTTTATAAATATTATACGAGTGTACGACTAATTCAACATGTTGCGTGTCTTGAGCTTTTAACTCTTTCACGATGAATTTCATCGTATATCATAAAATTAATTACTTGCATTTTACTTTTCATAAGAAGAAGCAGATACACGCAATGCTTCCACTATATTTATTTGAGTTGATTAATTTGATATGCGTTTATCTTGTAATATCTGCATGATAAGATTATAAGATTATAAATCTATAAATCTATTGCCGTAAGACTAAATGAAGCTATAGACCTAGAACAGGTATAATCTATAATTTCAGTGTATAGTTTATTGAATATATTTTCAAATGAGATTAAAACTTGTAAAAAATTATAATTGAAGTTTTTAGGTTTAGTTTTATTGCAGTTCATTTTATTTATTTTAAAATAAACTTAATTACGATTAGTTTAGTACACCGAGAAAGAGTAATTTTACGAGTTCAATTTGGCTTTACCATAGAGAGAGTTATCTAATAATTGGAATGGAACATTTGCTTTCTAAAAATATTCGTACTTTTGTAATATATGTAGTATTAGAAATTTTGTATATAACTTGTAGTATTAGAAAAGTCTATTCATGCGCGAATTTCGCTTTGAAAATACATTTCTTCAAAACTTTTGAATCGATCGACCTGTAGCTATTTATATACTATTTCGAAATCATTTATATCTCATTTTGATTATTTTTGTATAAAGTACAAAGCCCAAACTGTAAATGTTATTTTATGTTTGGTTAATCGCGTGATCGATTATTTTTAGGGATTTTTGGATCCCCTCTCCCCTTTGGTAATACATCGTGATATTTAAAATCACCCCCTTCCTCTCCCCCATCACGTGTATTTTTGTTAAGTGAAATTTTTCGAACGAATTTATCGAATTTACGTAAAAATCGTAAGATTTTTATTTTCCTTTCAAAATTCATGTAAAAAATAAATATACGTGATATCTTACTAAACCACCCTCTCCCCAACGTAATATTTCTTAATTTCTTGTCAAAGCCTCCTTCCCCTTAATGGACGTCCCAATATAGTTTACATATTAATATAAGTTATATATTGGCAAAATAAAATCGAATGATCTTATTATACATTCCTTATTGTAAATATAGAGACCGTAATATTTTCAGAGCGACTTATAGGCATTTTTCAGAAAACTTCCGCCAATATAGATTGACAACGGTACCCGCATGTGGGTGGATGGTTGTTAGGTGTCGCCTATTAGGGTTTCACTCTAATACTAGAACTATGTGTTAGTGGTGTATGAAGTAATTTTGCAAAAATATGTGAAATATTTTTTCTTTGATTTTGTATCTTTGATTAACTAATGATTAGCTTATAAGGAGATAACATGACTCGAACAATTGTGAAAGTCCTGAATTAGATGCTATTTCTCTCTTTATATATGCACTAGAAAGCCCTAAGGTCATACAAAATGACCACCGTCTTGAATATCATAAATTGTAATTAAAATTATTTGTACAAAGATGTCTGCCAATTTAAACAGAATTAATTACCCAGGAAAATGCAAGGAAGTCTCTTAGTCTGTTGCCTGACGGGCAGAAGTTTATTATATTTTTTATAAAAAAGTTATTTATCATTCTTATCAATATTTAAATGAGACTTTATGAAAGAATGAGAAATTATAAAAAAAATTGTTTAGGAATATTTTATGTTTACAAGATTCATACTTTAGATGAATTTGTCATCCATCTCTTCATTATATAGCTCATTTTAAAGAACAATGTGATATTAACTAAAAAATATTTACATACATATTAACTTGTTTTCGCCAGAAAATCTTACATATCCCCCGTTTTACACGCTTTCGATCTTGCACGGTTTTTAAAAATATATTTTTGAAATGTCTTAATTTAGCATTTACACGAAATTGTAAACACTAAACTATAATTTGCTTAATATCTACAATAACATTTTCATTGTTTTACTATTAAAACACAACACTACAAAATGTATATTACAGTTACGAATTCTTAGTATAGTCAATGTCTATGATGGAAATATGTAGATAAGATATGTAGATCCCCGTTTTATGCTCAAAACTAAATTTCCTGCGTGTATAAGCTTGTTTGTTTGAAAATCAGAACAAAAATGAAATGTCTAATTTATCGCAATCAACTTATATATTTAAGTTTCTAATTTTAATTATTATCTATAGAGAAAAATAGAATTTTTTTGTATTTGTTTTATTTTTGAATTAATTTAATATTCTTATAATTTATTAAATGTGTTTGATATTATATTTCTATTTTTCGTGTTTGTTATTCATCATATAAAGACTGACCGAAAGAGCTTTTTCATTGGGATTTTCGTTTAGTGCGGTTTTCCATATAAAATTCAAAATGACTAACCCAATTTTAACTATTTAAAGGCCATTCGATATAAATCGATAAGAACTCATATTACTTAGGTTTGGGCAAAGGTGTTTCTTTATAATTCGGCAAGTTTATGCAACTTCCCTCAAGGCAAAATGCTACTTACCCCTAGTTTTGCAAATGGAATAATTTAAAAAATGAATTCGGTATATTATGATGAACAAAATATTCAATAAAAATAATTGAAATCAAAACATGACAAGAATGAGCGAGAGTGAGTTTTAAAAAAGGATAAGAACTCATATTACTTAGAATTGGAAAAAGGCGTTTTTTATCTTGCATTTATCGGCAGGTTCATGCAACTTGCCTATAGCCAAAATGCCACTTACACCTAGTTTTTACAAATAGAAGAATGTAAAAAATGAACTTGGTATACGAGTTCCTATTATGATAAACAAATTAGTCAATGAAAATATGTAATTGAAATCGAAACATGTCCAAAGGTGTGCGAGTGTGAGTTCTAAAGAATTTTTGAAGCTATACATCTAGAAATAAAGTAAGTCATATTTTTATATTCTCAACCCCCAAATTTTCACTGGACTATTAACATCGATATTTCGACGATTCTCTCATCCCTAAATTTAAGACGCGCAGACGTCTGGGCCGATCCTCGATGATTTATCACGATGCGGACGTGCCTTGAGGTGAAGCCCGTCTGATCTGTCTTAGAAGAGGAGAAGCTACTAGACAGGAATTCTTATAAAGGGGATGATGGCTTTCCCAGATTCGACAAAGATCCTTTTGTAAATCGAATCATGGGAGGTTTTTAGTGGGCGTTCTCGTAATTTGGCATGATTTTGATATATCTGGTTCAAGTTACTGATATTTTGATTGACTTTGAGATATATGATAGGTAAACCCATAGATAAGTAAATGGGTGAAGCTATAGGTAGGCATACTTTTAGAATTTATCTTACTGTTTTACTGTAAAGAGCAATCTAATAATAACCTAGTGGGGTGCAGGGCATCGTGCCTTAAAGCAAATTAAAAATCTTGGTACGGAACCCAAAAAAATTTACACTAAATGTGTACACATTATGAAAATCTCTATAAAATATCTGAATTTGATGCGCATAAGTCCAATAAACACTTTTTACCGCCAAATGACATTTTTTTTAACTTGTCCATAACCGCTAGACCTGCCTTCGATCAGTTCTTTATCATGTCAATACAAGTAAACTGTTTTTTGAATTATTAAAATCGGACAGTCCGTTCTCTTAAAAACTGAGTTACCGTTTTCGGCACTTTTTGCTCTAAGCACGTCTCCTTATCAATATAAATCGAATGTTTTTTGAATTATTCAAATCGGTTGATCCGTGTTCCTGAAATCGTCGACGAAAATCTGTATCCGCACACACACATACATCCATTTTTTCTAAGGTATGCCAAAATGTTCAGAAACCTCTGAAACGTAAAGATACATAAAAATTTTCATTTTCGATTTTTTGCGATTACTATAACTTGCTCTACGGGAAGTTAATTATACGATTTCTATAGAATCAACATTACTTTGGTACTCTTCTAACAAGATTTTAATGGGCTTTTTTGCAATTAGGCATGATTTTGAAATATCTGGTTCAAATGACTGATATTTTGATTGACTTTGAGACATATAATAAAACCTATAAGTATATGATAAACCTATAGGTATATTTTTGAAATTTATCTCACTCTTTTACTATAAATAGCCACCTAATAGCAATTATTCGATTTCTATAGAATCAACATTACTTTGGTATACTTCGAATAAGATTTTCAGTGTTTTTTTGCATTTTGACACAATTTTGATATATGTGGTTTAACCCTTTCCACTCGCTTATTGTAGAATTAATATGTAATTTGGCACCGGTGCGGAAGGGCAGAGAAGGATAAAGAAGGGCAGAGAGGGATAGAGATAAATAGAAATAGATAGAGACGGATAGAGAACGGCAGAGACGGATAGAGATAAATAAAAATAGATAGAGACGGATAGAGAAAGGCAGAAATGGATAGAAAATAATAGAAATAGATAGAGAAGTATAGAGACGGATAGAGATTCATAGAGATAATTTGAATGATTAAGCATGTGAAAATAGCTATTCACATTTTGAGAGAAAAATCAATTTTATTTGTATAAGTCAGTAATTATATTTTTAAAATATAAGTTAGTGACTTATATTTTGAATGAACCTTAATGATGCGATCAAAATACCTACATATTTTTGCAACAATACAAATATTGTCAATTTAGCTTATAGGAATCTTTATGTATTTCTGATAGCTGATTAAAGCACAGTTAAAAAAATGCAATTTACCTCACATTTATGCATACACTACATAGGAATAAAAATTAAATTAGAAGACATAATTACTTAAATATAAACCTTCTATAAAATATTTTCGTTACATTTACGGTGATAAAACAAATATTTATTTCTAAAGAATTTTCTCATACTGAATCATAAAATCTTTTCTTAATAACCCTTATATCATATCGGAGAGGTCCATTATAAAATAGTTTCAATACTCAAAAGCTAGTTCATTAAACGAGATTTCAGTTTTATTATCGCTTATTGCCAGAAATAACTTGTAGACGAACATACCGGTAATAAAATGGTATATTAAAGTGCTTGGCATATATATCTTGGTTTAAAACAATAAAAAATATCTCCTAATTATATCAGGGCAGGATTGGAATAAGATAAAGGATAAATGATAGATAATGTATTTTGTTAGTTTAGAAAGATGGCACTACTTATTGTATCTAGAAAAGCACAAAATTTATTTCTCATCAGACCACTGTATTTGTACACTTATATAATATTTAATAAGTTATATAATTTAATTTATATTACACATATGTGTATTATTTCTATTATGATGATGATGAGAAACTACTATAAAAATTGCGAAGGGCTTAATATAAAATATCATAAAATTTTGAACAATATGTATATAACGTTAATGAAACCGTCAACAATTTAATTATTTTCTAATCAAAATAATTCTGTAAAAAACAGTTTTTCGGGATTTTCTAAACCGTCCACTAACTATAACTTTAGCTTTGTTCATCTGTATAGATAAAGCTATAAATATAAGTTATCAGCAAAAATGTGGATTTATATTTTGATAAATTTATTTAAGTAGTAAGTCTTTTTCCTCGGATATGTGGTCGTGAATCAAAAATGTTACCTCGTAATGACGAATATCCAAGTCTCATAAATCTAGCAGTTGCGTCTAGGTAATGGGTCGTATATTTCTATTCCTCTTAAAACAAGCGCAAGATAAGAAAATTTTATGATATCTGTAAATTGTCACAACGAACCATTAAAAATTAATCTTTATGTTTAGCGAGAGTTATTATGAATGTTTGTAATCTTTCTTGTATGTGAAAATTCTCGACGCTTTGCTGGTGGTCAGATAGCAGTAATTAAATAAAAGTTTTGTTTAACTCAAGGTATTTTTAAACTTATCTATAGAGTAACACTATAGTATGAGTAAATACATTTTATCAATTCATATAGGAGTTTGAAGGTCCTCGAGTAAAAAGGTCCACCACCGATATCTCGAACGCGAGTAAATTTAGGAAATGTTTAACAACAATATTTGAAAGTAGAGGAAAAAGATGTATAACGAGCCATCACCTTGATTTTTACAGCGTCACTCTCGGGAGATAAACGGAAATATTTGAAAATCCATAACAAAAGTATTTTATTTCATTGTTAGTTTTTTAGGTTGTGAACACTATTGTTTAGTTTACGACACCTTAATATAATTTTAAAGTATACATATTGAACTGTTTTATAAGATGCATTATTAATTTTAAAATATATTTAACAGTTTATATATATATATATATATATATATATATATACAAACGGACCAACTATACCTTTAACTTGACAAAGGTGTAAACAATAAAAAAATGTAAATGAAAATGTATGTCAAGAAAAAAAAACAATTTTACAAGTGATAAATTAAATAAACAGTTATTCCAACTATGCCGACGAAATATAAGCCCTACCCTATTTAAATGTTAGAAATCTCTATATTTAATTACAATTAGTTATATATATATATATATATATATATATATAGATGTAGATATATATTTAACTGTACTTATTTATATATTATCCGACCGTCAATAAATAATCAATTTAAAAATATTATCGAATATTTGTTTTTCCCAACTGAATTCTTTATACCTGACAAATTATTTATAATAGCTCTCCCCAGTAACAAATTTTAAAGAGAATTGCTTTTGACATTTATGATCGTTAAACGATTTGGTTTCTTGTTTCACATTTCTCATTTGTTAATAAGAATCGAAAGTTATTTTCGGACTTGGGAATCATAATGCTCGGTTATAAATACAGAGGTCATTAGTCCTGTCAATGTTTATTCAATGAAATAAAATCATCGATTTTAAATTTAAAAAAACTCTGTATTTATTTTTGTGGGCATAAATTAGCGTACGTACATCTACACAATTTACACAGGGTTTCCCAGAACTTAACGTCCAGCCGAAATGGGGTGATAGTGTTGACCTTATAAATGTACCAAAAAAAAAGAAAAAAAATCTTACGTTGTTTGGAAAATATGAGCTTTTGAGTGTAATGTAAAGCTTTGGTAAAATAATGACTAATTTTTATTATTATTGAGGTTAACTTTAACTAATTTAGTTCATTTGAACTTTGGAACCGTAACCGTGAATAAAATTTCTAGGATCACAGCAAAAAAAAAATCGACACAATTCAAGTTTTAAGAATGAAGACTTTTTGTTACTAAACTATGAATTTTTTTTATAAATTTATCGATTTTGAGAGCCCCTTCTTTTAAAAAAAATCAGTTGAAACGTTTCTCACTCACATTTGAATTGATTGTGAGTAAAATGCACTAGCAAAATTTATGTCAATTTTAGGTTTTTATTTTTTTGCTCGAAATTTTTCATTAATAAAATTATCAAGTATTTTATCATTTTACAATCATAATAAAAGCGCCAAATTTTGACAAAACCTGACAACATACTTTAGTACATTTTTTTCAAAGTCCTCCGACTTTGAAAATTTTAAATTAATTACAGTTAAATACAACACCAAAATAATATTAAGCCTAACATTAGTATTATATAATGCAATAACTTGAAAAAAAAGTTATGATATTGAGATAGTTTATTTAAGGCTTGTAGATCTAGAGATTCTTATGATGGTAAAAAAATCCTTTAAATATCCGTTGCGCAATTTTTATTTAAGTGTCAAATCTGTAAAATAATAATTAAGAGCAGTATCAAGAAAAGAATATAAAATGAAAATGACGGTAATGATATAATGCTTAAAATTAGAAAAAATATGGAAAAAGGAAGGAATAATTGTAACTGTTCAGAAAAAAGTTATATCAGATATTATCCGTAAGCATTTCATTATCATAATATTGTTCGATATCGAAGTTGGCAAATTCAGAATATAAGATTAATTATGCACTTACAAGCTCATAATTTCCAAACGTGAGATATTGTTTTAATTAATTTTTAAATAATTTTTTTCAGACCGGCTTAAGATCAATACTATCACCCTGTTTCGCATTGACGTTAAGTTCTGGGACACCCTAGTCATCATCCATAAATACTAGTATTAATTCCCGTACCACAAATCCTCTAGTAAACCTAATACAACTTCAGTCCTTTAAGCTACATTTTCATATTATTCCAAAACAATGTCACAGAACATAATTTCTGGATAATAATCGTAGTATCGATTTCATCGGAAGGCCATCTGGCGTTATAAAACACATTAGGATATTATCATCTGGCTTCGTCGTCTCGTAGAATTTTAATGCTGTTAGAAAAGTTGAATTCTCAGACCACCGAAGAAGAACGTTCTTACCTACGTTGTATTACAACGAAACATTATGCTTATTAATAATACCTTTGACTGTTTATTGATTATTATTTTTGTCTGGATTACATAAATAATATTGAATTTGATTTATTTTTTATGAACGCATACATGCATACACACATCAGACCACGTTTTTGTGCTTCGAGCAAAGAATTTGATGTAGAAATAACCCAACGTAAGATTAAGTTGTTACATTAATAATTAAGTTATAAAATGTGTTATATTTTTTAACTTCCCGTAGGGTAAGTTATAGTAATCGTCCAAAAATCGGAATTGAAAATTTTTACATTTCTCGACGTTTTGAAGGTTTCTGAACATTTTGGCATACTTCAGAAAAAATGGATGTGTGTGTGTGTGTGTGTGTGTGTGTGTGTGTGTGTGTGTGTGTTTTGTATGTCCGCTTTTTTTCGTCCACGTTTTCGGGCGCACGGATCAACCGATTTGAATGGTTTAAAAAACATTCGATTCCTATTGATAGGGAGATGTGCTGATTAGTTTTTGGCAAAGGCAGGTCTAGCCGTTACGGAGATATGGAGCAAAGAGTGCAAAAAATAGAAAGCGAGTTTTTAAGAGAACGGATCAACCGATTTGAATGGTTTAAAAAACATTCGATTCCTATTGATAGGGAGATGTGCTGATTAGTTTTTGGCAAAGGTAGGCCCAGAGGTTTCGGAGTTACAGAGCTAAATTTAAAAAAATGGCTGTTTTTGAGAGAACTAAGCGTCCGATTTAAATGATTCAAAGAACTTTCTGCTTTTTTCAACAAAACAATTGATTTGGAAAAAAAAATTTTTTGTTTCTAATTTTTTTTCAAAAAAATTTTTTTGTAATTTTGGACTAAAATTCAAAAAATCACCCAAGCTAAGAACAGTCTAAGCGCCACTCTGGTACAAATGTTTACCCAAGTGCGTTTAGACTGTTTGTGTACTGGAGCACTTTTCCAATTTTGTGAAAATTATTGAAAAATGTGAAAATGCCGCCAAGCTGAGCACAGTATAAGTGAAAATGCCGCACAGAATTATTTGCAAATGCGTTTAGACTGTGACTATGCGGGAGCACTTTTTCAATTTTGTGTAAATTTGGCAACTATTTTTTTTTTTGGAATTTGATTCGAAATGAAATGACGATTGTTAATGTTCTGGAGATGATATATTGATTTATTTATAATTAATTTTCCATAGGGTAAGTAATCGCAAAAAAATCGAAAATGAAAATTTTTATATATCTTCACGTTTCAGAGGTTTCTGAATATGTTGGCATACCTTGGAGAAAATTGATGTATGTGTGTGTGTGTGTGCGTGCATGTGTGTGTGTTCGGATACAAATTTTCGTCGACGATTTCGGGAACACGGATGAAGCAATTTGAATAATTCAAAAAACATTCTAGCCGTTCCAAAGATATGGGGCAAAAAGGGCTAAAAAACGGTAACTCAGTTTTTAAGAGAACGGAGCGTCCGATTTGTATAGTTCAAAAAACATTTTACTTCTGTTAACAAGATGAAGATTTGATCAAATTTTCATGAAGATAGGACTAGCGGTTTCGGAGATCTAGTAAAAAAAACTAAAAAAAATAACATTTGGCGGTCAACAATAATCATTAGACATTAGACATATGCATATCAAATTATCAGATATTTTAACAATAAGTATAAGTTTTGTTTACATTCCTATGGGTTCCGTACTATTGTTTTTCCGTTAGACAGCGACGCGGCGCTTACGCGCTTCTATATTTCGTCTCTATGCAGTTAAAGCAGTACGATTGCTTTGAAAAAAAGTTCAGATCTTCCAAAATATATCAAAATGAAGATAACATTTTTTCCAAAAAAAAATTTTTATAAAAAAAATTATTTAAAATTTTTTTAAAAAAAATGTTTTTTTTTTTCAAAAAAAAGTAATTTTTTGTCCGATTTAAAATTTCTAAAAAATCTTATTTTTTTGAAGTGAAATTTTTTCAAAAATGTTAATCGTTTTTAAAAAAATAATAATTTTTGGCACGGGAAGTTCCAGCAATTTGCCTTAAGGCACGATGCCTTAATTGCCTTAAGACAGAATTCCACTTACAGCTAGTTGCTGTTAAATTTGATGATGATTCACGGTTTTGAAATTTTCGTAACTTAGAAAAATTGTATAAATTAAAGTTAATGCAAAAAGAGTGTGAAGTGGGGGAGATTGGGTGAGGTTGTGTTACTTTTTTCTCAGCAATAAGCTTATTAATTTACCAGTTAGCTGAGGTCGAAGTAAATAAAATGGTGATTTGAACATTTGTCTTGGTGAAAAATTTTGAAACACAATTTGAAACAAAGTTAACAAGAGCTTTTTTTTCTTGTACTGGATTTTTCTTTCCCTTTTTCTTTCACTTTCATATTTTGTCTTACTTAGATTTTTTTTTATCTGTTAAATCTTTACCCGAAAAGGTCAAGAAATACATGTCACAACCGTACCCAACGCACACTTTTGAAAACAAATCATCGTTATGACTGTGCTAAATTATTAAAGAAAAAACTAATTGCTGGCCATTAACTACTAATGGTCAACTTACAGTAAACAATTAAGGGGGTATTCTACTGTAGAATTTTAAAAAAATCGAACTTTTTTTTCATATTTTCAAAGTTTAGTTATTCAAAAATATGTCATTAAAAGGATTTTTCAAAATTACTATTATTTCCTGAGTTATAGCCGTTTTAGTGACGTGGCCTCGGTTCGGGTCCGACTTGTCTCAAAACTTTGAACGCGTTTTTCTCCGAACTACTTTTTTCGAGCTGGCGGTAAGGATATCTCGAGTTCTAATGAACCGATTTACTTCAAATTTGGAGAATAACTTCTCTATACATCGCTTTATCGCGTGAAACTTGCCAAAACTATAACTTTTCATTTAGTATTTTTGAAAAATTCGAAATTGTTAAAAAAAAACATGATTTTTTTTTTTTTTCAAAGAGCCGCCATTCAAACATTTTTTTTTTAACGTTAACTCCAAGGGTCATACGATAACGGCATCTATAATAATTAAGAATCCATCTATTTTTTATGTTTCGGATCACCAGGAGAGTTGGAATCATGCACGTCAGGACACCCTCTTTTTTTTGAGCCCCCACTTTGACTGCTCATAACTTTGTGAATTTTAATTTTTTTTTAATAATTTTTTTATGTAATAATAAAATATCAATAAACAAATAATAAAAATATCGATAGTAAAATATTATTTGTTTCCTTTATACAGCGCTTCAAAAACCGGGCGAAATTCATGCCTCTACAGTAGAATACCCCCTTAAACAAATAAAGTGAGATATCTGTAGATATACAAGTAACAGATATTATAAAAAGAAATCGAACAGAACTCTTTAAAAGTAATGTTATCATAATAATGCAAGGCGCTGACTCAAGGCAATGTTGTAAACTTGTTCGAATAAACATACTTCATCTTCTCCCGTTGCACTCTATGTCAAAATCAGTATAGTTCATCTTTTATGACAACTGTCACTACCGTACCCAGTCACTCTATCATATATATATATATATATATATATATATATATATATATATATATATGTGTGTGTGTGTGTGTGTATGTGTATGTGTGTGTATATATGTTTTTAATTGAAATTTGTAATTTCTTAATAAGTCTACGATCCCTGCATCGTATTTCATTATCTTTCCTCACATTCATTTATTACCTACAATCAATTTTGAATTTAACTAGAATACAAAATGCATAAATATCAATGGAGTTAGTAACTGCAAGAAGTATGTCAGTTTCCTAACATGATACATGTCGTTACGAAGTTAAAGTACGAGAGCTTTCAAACTACTATACGATAAAGTTATCGAGTTAACTGCGACATTTAAATGTGTCTATATAACAAATTATGATACATCTTGTACATTCTTCAATTGAATTAAATTTGTAAACACTATTATATATTATTTTAGAACTTTTGCTGATACTAACTTAATTTTCCGTTTCAAAAGATTCTGTAAATAAACTTCTGATCTATGGTACTGAAATTATTCCTACTTCTGTAAAAGATTTGTAAGTATTTACAAAATAAAAATCGAGTTTCTGGCACAAATCAATTCAAATAACTTAAATGAAGTTTTATTAATCACAATCGTATTGAACAGATTTGCAAAGCATCAAATTTCAAGAATCCTTTAGTGGTTAGTGCTGTAGTACAGAGTCTGGTCAACTCTTTGTTGCCTAACTTTATATTCAAAAAAAGAAAAATATAAAAAAACTACTACAAAAATTGTACTTCAAACGAAATTTGATTTGTAAAATTTTTGCTGTTTTTCACAGTGAGGAAATAAATAAATTAAATGCAGGTAAAGCAAAAGAAATAATTAAAAAATAGAAATAGTCCTAACAAGAAATGCTTTTTAAAATTTAATTCTGTGTATTATTGAATGACGCGTTTAGCCTATATAAAATAAAAATGAATCCATCGATTTCATTAAAACTTCAGCCAGTATACAGATTTTTGCTAGTAAATGCTTGAGTTTTAGTGTAATTGCAATTTATTACTATAACATGTAAAGTCCGTCGTATTATAATTGTACTGCTGTTGGAATTTTCAAGTCATTATGAAGACAAAAGTTCTAAAAAAAAACACAATTTGTAAAAAATTAACGTCTTAGATGCCGTAGGTCCAAATCGAAATTATAATAGTTTCGTAAATAAAACTTTATAGTCCGATATAAATCTTTAATTTTCACTTGAATTTACTTTTTTTTTATTGTAGAAATCTTGATTTAATAAGCGTGCCTAAATATTTTGACACAACAATACCATACTATAGTATTTTACCGTAATCTTATATCATTAATTATTATCAGTGTTTGTTCAATTAATTATATTATTTAACACAGTACAGTTTTGAAGACAAAATGATTCTCATCATATACAAAATATAGAAAAGTAAGTACAATAATAATATAAACACTGAATGATCAAATTCTCTATACCAACCAGGGCAAAAATACACTAAACAGATAAGAAAACATACTAATATTTTAAACCAAAAGTTATACAAAATTTTAGCCCGTTTAGGGAAATTTATTAGTTTTGATAAAAAATGGAAATAACTTAATCATTATTTATAAGAAATTATTTTATAAGTAAATAGTTAAAATTACATAATTATCAATAAAATATTCAAAATATTATATCGAATGGGAAAACAACTATTGAGTTGTTTTTCCAACCTGCCCCTTTAGTATCAATGTCCCTTTACTGCCGACTCTTGTACAATCCACAAATTTATTAAATGTCCTTAACTGGACAGTTGTAAATAAAATAGATAATAATAAAAAAAGTGTTATCTTTATATAATGTTTGTACTGATAGAACATTAAATGATATTCATATATTGATATGCTAAGATGATGAGAATATTATATTTCATTTCGACACGTTGGCCGTTAACCCTTTCCACTCGGATGTCGCCGCTCAGGCGGCAATATACATACTAGTTTTGCAATGTACGGGTGTAAAGTAATTACGACTCGACGTTATTAATTTTAAAAATTTGAATCCTTTTCAATGTCCTTCCAGCTCTCGACCTACTAATACGATTTGCATAATCCAATCGATAGTGTTTAAAAATATCGCAAGGATCCAAAAGGATCCTCTCGCATCCACCTCGATCGTTTCCTTCGCTATTTCGGAAGTCTGCGATTCATGTTAACACGAATATCAAAGATGATATAATAATAACGATGTATAAACGTTGCCTTCGATGAATTCAGATTATCATTAAGCGCGCCATGAAATTCAAATCGTATACGTTCCCGCGCAGAGCGCAAGGTGAAAGCAAATTGTGATAGTTATATATTTCAGCGATCATAAAAGTATGACCGAGTGCATTTTTTAAAATATTTTTTTTATATTTTTCTATGGCACTTGTGAAAAATCCATAAAATTTCAGATAAAACCTTTTTAATTAGTTTTAATTCTGTCTCTTGATGCAATAAAATTTTTAATCTCGTATAATTGTATAGATAGCATTTTATTTTACCTAATGAATTAAATAGTTTAACCAGGTGTAAGAGTCATTTTGACAAGTTGCATAAAATTGCCGATATTTGACAATAATCAGCACAGTTAATATAAATTAATATTCAACATTTTTTAAAATTGTTACGATACGATTTTAAAATTTTGACCTAGCTTTTTGTTCAAAATTTTGATGACTTTTTATAATTATATCACTTTTCGTAGGCCTTTAATATTTTAGGATATTTCTTAAGACTATGACTCTGTCATCATACAAAGTTTGATCAAAGTCAACAAAAATATTTTTTCCATAATTAATTACGAGGATGCCGCATGACTAATATTTATCAAAAAATAATCAGTACCATTCCATTTTGGGCTAATTCGTAAACGAATTATTTTGCACTTTTGTGCCAATTCTATAGAAATGTCCTTATCGAGTTACATTAAATAATTTATTAAGTTTTAAAATCGGTCTAGCCGTTTTAGAGAACACGTAGACGAAGAGTCAAGAAATACTTTACACACACTCGCATATAACCAAATACACATACTTTTTTCCAATTTTGGTATCAAAAGATTCAGAATGACTTGAAACGTCGAGAAAACGAAACGAGCGAATTGGATTTTCTTGCATAAAAATATCATAAATCAAGATGTTTGAAAAACTTATATAAAAAATGTAATTCAGCTTGAAGGTTATATTTAGCTTTTATATTGCAGATATACAGAAGATTGTAATTTATTATAAATTTAATTGTGAAGTTGTAAATAAATTATTTCAGAAGGTATATCAGTTCTAAATAAAGCATATTTTAATTAGCGTCTAATTAATTTTATTATTTGCCGAGTAATATCAAGTACTAAATCCGAGAAATTTAATTTAAATAATTTCCTTTCCTTCAATAGAACAAAAATAGAAGTTTCTGTTATTAATTTATATTTTTCGAAATCCTAGTTACAGATTCAGTATGTCAGTACTCAAAAGTTTATTTATAGACAAAGATTGGTATTTAATAAATATTATAAATAATAATAAATAAATTTATAATTAATACAAGTCCAAAAAACAATCAAAGCTACATAATACTGCATAATAATACAGTACTACATAATTACTGTTAAATAGTTTTGCTTCATTATTCGTCTGATCTGTATATTGAATTTAAAAAAATATTCATTTTTTCATTTATTTCAATTTTTAGTTTTCGTTCAATGAAGTAAAAGTGATGATTTTGAGAAACATATTTAGACCATGTAATAAATTTACCGTCGACGAAATTTATTCCACCATTATTATAGATGACATTCTAAAGACGTTATAATAGAGGCGTACGCCGGAGAACTGTTAAATTTATTGCTGATATATACATTGCTTGTATAATGTATTTCAAAGTAATTAAAATTATAATCATCAGTAGTAATTAGAATATTGGATGTGATTAATATTTTTGCATAAATTGATATGTTACAAAAAATGACTTCAAAAATGTTATTGTTTCGAATTTACGCCTAATATTTTACGTACTTCCAAGATAATATAGGAAAGACCAGCGATCCACAAACCAATTCACAATATTTGATAAATATAGGCTATTTGATGAATTTCTGCAAAACAATAATCGAGATCATCAAAAAATAAATAAATAACTTTTTGCTTGCTTTGTAATTTCATAATCATAACAATATTTCATCATCCTATGACTCTATGAGCGCATTTTCCTTGAAATGGGGAAGATTTCTGCACCTAGGAACCTTCATTGTTTTTGCGCTTCTTTATATAAATAGAAAAAATCTAAAAAATATATTTATGATCAAATACAGAAACTAGTGGCTCTTGGCATCGTGACTTCTGCAAAAATTTTAAATTAAGAATGTGAAGGTACTAAGTTGAAATAAATTGTCACCTTCCCACAATCTCTGGATTAGCACAAATAATTCAAGACTAAAATTGGCCAAATCGGTTCAGCCGTTTTCGACGAATATTAGGCAAATAATAAAAAAACATATTTCTATAATTAGTTATTAATTGGCAATTTTACTAAACATAGTACATTTGTTTGATACGTATTTGGGGTATGATTTAGTACTTTTGGTTTAGACAGTATTTCTAATTACTTAAAGTCAATTGGACCTTTGTACCCCGCCCTATTCCATCACATAAATATTATATGCTCCTGTATTATTTTAATATATTATTCTAACTCAACAAAATATAAAAAACTGTCAGTATTCCAAACGGTAAACATTAATTTTAAACAAATTAATCAATTTTTATATAACTGAAGTAAGTATTCCTATTTCATTTGCAAATACTTGAGAATCGCTAATTTCTACGTGAATATTCTAAATATGTGGTATGACAATAATTCACGTTTATTAAATTTTTGCTTGAAAGATATCGCTTAAGAATAGCTTGGCGCTTGAATAGGTTTTGTGGTTTATTGTTCATATAAGGTTAGCTGGGAAAGCTATATCGCTATTATTATATACATTAAAATTTACCATCATATCTTCTCATAATAAAGGATACCTTTGTATAATAAATATTTTAATAGTGGTATTAACTTAGGAATACTATTATTATTTAGTGTGCCGCCCAAAGGCATGTTCATAATAGAATGACTTTTTAAGTAATTCATTATCGTGAAACGTACACTTAGTCTATAAGTTTATTCTATATAATAAGTTTAATACTTCCTCCTTGAGTTTCTAATATATGTATTACATTTTATCTCAGCTCATTAATCTGCAAAACTTATCCTTCGAATTGGAGCATAATTCTCTACCTAAAATCTGTCTCAAATTCTATTTCCAAGTTCCATTTGTCTATTTTCACACTTCTTGGCAAGTAAAATGTTGTAAGTTCTTCCGTTTCGTGAAGTAATTACTATACAAAAATGTATAGATGCAAAAATATATGCAAATTTTGACTACAAAGCCTTTAATTTGATTCAGAAAAGTCTACTATATGGATTGTGATTTCTGATTATTATATCTGTATGAAATTCAGTCGAGTAATTTCCTTTTAAATAACCGATTAAGAATTTGATAATGCAATAAGTATCAAATACAAATATCATGTCATAAAGATCAGGCATAATTTAGCAGATTGAAAATACACTTGTGGAAAATTTCAGGGGTTCTCTTAATAAATCATTGAAAACTTTGAAACATTGAAAAATTAATTTTATATGATCACAAAATGTAATTCTAAACAATTAATATGAAAAAATCCATAATCACAATGCTGTCAGATGTTGAGCGTCATTGACATGTTCTTTGTGAAGCAATCTGTTGAAAGGTGTATCGCGATTTAAAAACATATATTATTTTGAAGGTTTTTTATCATTTTTTGGGACTTATTTATTAGTTATTTGTAACGATTAAATTCAATAAACCTACGCCAGTACTAGTGACTTTAATCAATTTTATTGCAATTATGAAGCTTTTGATGGAGTTTTGATTATTTATTCATTTTTTATGACTTTCGGATACAACGACAAAACGACACAGTACTATTTTGCAAGCAGTTTTAAATGGTAGTTCATCCGAGGCCAAGAAAAAAGAAAATCAAAACCTTTCATTGGCGACTGGCCCTTAATATCTACTCCAACTAGTCCTAAAACAGACCAAAAAATCTACCGGTGAAAAGAAAGTAAAAACTATCGAGATTGATTGTGATATTATAAAATAAATGCATATCATTAAAGAATAAAACACTATGTTATTTTGGCCCTATTTCCCTAAAATATTTCAATTTTGATATTAAATGAATCAGAATGGTTTTAAATGTCAAGAAGACATCAAATTAGCTCATAAATGAATTATTATATTAGGCTATTATTTTTCTGGTAAAAAATACTTGTCCTAAGGGAAGATATAAAATAGTATTCATGAGCAAACAACTTCCTAAATATAATAATTCATATAAAGTTCTTTGGGGCAAGAAATCGTCGAGTAGTTGGACGCAACTGTTCTCTCTTTTTTATGTAGAGTAAATGATTTTAAATCGTGAATATTTGTAACCTTCGTTTTAAAAACACTTAATATTGCGGAATCTCATTCGCGGCAATAAAGATCATCGTCGAGATGTTTGACCGCATAAAATCAGGTTCGTTTTCTAAAATGTAGCACGTTGCCTTGCACGAAGGTTGCAGGCTAAATCGCCCGGTTATGCAACGGAGCACAGGCGCCGCGGGCCTGACTTTGGACACGCCTGTATTATACAATATTATTATATTAGATAAAATCTATCGATGGCGGATCTAAGAGGCTCCATGCTGTGAGGCCACGGTTTTATATCGGTAGAAAAGTATATACTCACAGGGTCCGGGCATAGGTCAATGACATGATTTGTAGTTGTGTCATACCTGGAAAGGTATGCAACTGTAGTCCCATATCTTTCGATTTCCGAAGAAGCCGGGGTCATGTGATAAACGCGCTGCTTGAGAGATCTGGAAAAGGCGCTCGTGAATTATGGGAAATGACAAACGCGGAAGATCTATTGTGCGCCTCCGGATTTTTGTTGGATCATCTTTAGACCATCATATTCTTCAATTGGAGCAACTATAGTAAAAGTCTAGCTACAAACACAGTAATACCCCGCTTAACGCTGTTTAGTAAAGCGCTGTTTCGGATTAGCGCTCTTTTGTTTCAACCCAGGTTTAGAAAGGGTAAATATGGAAGATGTAGATGAAATAATTCAAGAAGCAGCGACTTGTCTTTCTAATAATGAGCTCTGAATTAACTGAATAAGATAAAAACAAAAATGTTGACGGCAGTGTCTGAATTACTGAAAAAACTTTCGAAGGCGTCTGTAAAAAAAGAGTTTGTCTACCATAACTGAAATAATAGATCAATTCATTGAAAATGATACGAATTTTGACAAGAGCTCAAAAGTAAGGCGTGGTGTTAGAGATGCTCTATTCGTTTATGAAGAACTTTTAAGAGAACAACGCAAGATAAACAACATTAGACGATTTTGTCACAAAGAGACAGAACACTAAAAACGCGGAAGTAGTAGTTATTACGTGAAGTAAATAGTTTTTAAAGCAAATATACTTTTCAAATTTAATACCTAACTAATTTCCTAGCCAACTTTCCTTACCCCAATATTTCCACCTAAAGACTTGGCTAATGTTACACAAAAAGCAACTCACAAGAATATATTTAAGTTAGGTGTGAATGTTGCAGCAATGCCCCCGAAAGACGATCATAGTTCTCAAATAAACGATCTAAAGTAAAAATTTGTATCATACTGCTTGATATCGAGCTGGAGAAAATTAGGATCGAACCTAGGACTAAGATTTGCTAGTCCACGTTGTTTACCTCTGGTATAAAAAAAAACCTAAAAGAACTGAAACTAATAACATACAGATTTAACTTATTTATGCAATTGGAATTCAATGAATTTGGCTTTCGTTAAATCTATTAATAAAAAAATAATTTAAAATCGAATTTGACAATTAAGAGGTGATCAAATTAGCAAAAATAGATCGATGACTCTGAAAACGTAAGTTTATTCATAAGATGATATTTATGAGATATCTATATGCAATATTTATGTTCATTCACTACTTGTTCTTTATCATGTCTATATTTCCGATTTTCAAACATATTTAGCAATAAATTATGCAAATGTGATAATATTTTAATCTTTGTAACATCAAACGAAGAACAGGTGTATTTGTTGTAATGTAAATTACCCATTCTCAAAGATGTGAAGCAAACTACATGAATAGTAGTAAAATAGATTATAATTGTTACATACAAATTGAATTGGCAGTTGAAAAACAAAAACCACCAAAGCTTGCACTATTTAAGTCCTTTTCACAATGAAACAAATAAATCGATCTCCACGACCTGTACTTTTAGTTTTAATTCTTGGACACAATTCTAATAGAAAATGCATTAAAACGTACCATATATAAGCAAATTCTAATTGCTTATTCATGTGCAATAATGTTAAATTTCTAATCAATATTTTACAGATACGATTAATTGCTTACGGCAATAAATCAAACCCAACACAATTTCAAAACAAGATCTACAAGAAGTAAAGACTTTCCTACCTATTAGTTAGATAATATTTCAAATCATGTTATGAAAACGCAAGTGATCTCAATATTCTGCAATTTAATAGCAAAAGTGCTGGAAGGCGTTCTGGCATTAAAACTGGATCTTAGTTATTTGATTCGCGGTTTATCGCCCTGCTTTAATATCATAATTCCTTATGAAGTAAATCACCTTTGCCATTTCATAAAGACGAGCAATTGAGATGAAAATAGTTCTATTTAATAGTGAAACATAAGTTTAGAGGGAAGAGGTAACAGGAATACATATATCAATTCAAAATATTTGCTCTAATAAAATTTACAAAGTATTTGATGATAATAGTCGCCTAATTGCACAGTAACCATATGGCATTTTGACAGCATTTAGTACCATTTTATATGAGAAGCGCTATGTATCATTGGTCTATTTTACGATAGAATAGGCTACAGTTGTTGGTGTCATAACAAAAATTCTATAAATATCTTCAATTAAACTTGAATCATTGGTAAGGTCAAATAATATAAATTATTTTTCTTTGACTTAAATTTATTACAATAAACATCAAAATAGTAGCAATTGTTCCAAATTCTCCAAAATTCTCTGTTACTCATAGGTATTCCATTCCATTAACTTTGTTGCACTATTTATTAACCAACACTATTAATTTCAATGTACGCGATTTAAACCATAAACAAAACCATATTTCGATTATAAATTTAACATAATTCCCTATATTAAAATGATCAGGACAGGCGAAATATTATTACCCATAAGTAAGCGTTATTTATAATTGCAGCAGAATTTAATTCCAATAATAATTGAAGTATCAGCGATGATGGCTTGATGTATTAAATTTATATTAAAACACGCTTGCACACATATGAACCTTTTAGTTATAAATTCCAGGTATGAAAATTAATAACTGGTAATTTAATTCGTAATTGTCGGCATTACTTAGCCTCTACGTGAATTAGTAAAACAAATATAAAATATTTTCTTTGGTATAAAGGTAAGTAATATATATTAATCGAAGATCTTCGATTATTGTGATGATTATTTCAAATAGCAACATGTCTATTTTTTACTTTTTCAACTTGCAACTTCGGAGAAATGTGATCATTTTTTCACTGCTCCAATTCAAGTAAAATGTTGTTCGAAACATTCGAATCGGATGCTCCGTTCTCTGAAAAACTGCCATTTTTGCATTCTTTGCTTTGAATCTCCGAAACGGCTGGAACTATTTTTGCCAAAAAACAATCAGCACGTCTCGCCGTCCATACGAATCGAATATATTTTGAATCAATCTAATCGGATGCTCCGTTCTCGCAAAAACTTAATTTTTATTTTTTGCACTTTTTGGTCAGTACCTCCGAAACGGCTAGACCTGTCTTTGCCAAAAACTAATTAACACATTTTCTTATCAAAAGGAATCAAATGCTTTCTGGATAATACAAATCAGTTAATCGGTGTTCCCAAAATGTCGACAAAAAATGTATCCATGCAAACACACACACAACCATTTATGCCGAAATGTTCAGCAACCTCTGAAACCTGAAAATATGCAAAAAAAATATTTTTCGATTTTTTTACGATTACTATAACTTTCCCTTTGAGAAGTTTAGAAGATGTTTCTACAAAATTTTAATGCAATTTTATAAGTTTCCTTAAGTCACTATTTGACTCTTCTTCAGTGGATAAAACACACAAAATATTAAATGATAATATATATTGATTACTGAAAGCTTTTTTTGTCGCAGCACATATTGTTTGAGAATTAGCATACTTCAATTTTTCAGATTTTTTTTTTATTTTTATCATTTGTTCAGTATTTTTATTGAATTATAGAATATTAAAATCTTTCATTGGTATCATGTGTGGCATAACCAATATTCTTAAAATTTATGGAGAGTTTAAAAATAATTCAAGCGAATAAATATTCATGTTCAAAACCATTGGCAATAATAATTAAAAATGACTTGTTAAGGATAAATTTTACATAACCTATCGCAGGAACATGGCGATATTGATTCCTTCACCTGAGCCATTATTTTATGCCATTCAATTGTCCATTCTAATAACTCTAATAGGTCAAATAAATAATTACACAAGCATAAAAACAAACAAGTAATACGATAATACACCATATTAATCTTATATTCTAACAAATAACGAAAGCTTCAACCCGCAGGACAAGTTTTGCAAAGATGCAGACTTCGGCCTTGTGTCAAATGCGGGCGAAAGGCACAAGACGAGGATTATTCTTATTTATTATTGTAATCGGATATCCAACATATTGCCTTAATCAAATATCGAACTTATTATATTTTTAAAGCAGTATTTATTAGGATAAAATAAATTTAGCTGGAACAAGAGCTTAGTAAGACGATACGAAAGAGATATTTCTATAGGTTGCTTTATGAAATCATGGTGTCGAAATTTATTGTTATATACATACACTAGCAACCGTTATTTATACACTCATTGTTCTTAACAAACAATAATTCATTTAAAAACATATCATATTGGTAATTTCAAAAATTGTTAATAACTAAGTAACATTTTTCATTAAGGCAAATTGCATGAACTTCCCGATATGTGAAAATATTCGACTTATTCGAGTTTTCGCTATTCAGATAGAATTTTCAACTATTTATTGTTGATAATAAAGTTTAACTAAGAAAACTAATTAATGAAATAATTTTAATGCATTTTTAAAACTCAACCCCGTTTCCTATGACTATAATATTTTAGGATGATCATTTAGACCAGCAACTCTATCTAAAATTAACAGTTAATTATGAGAAAATTGCCAAAATTCTAATCAGTAAGATTTCCCTAATATATTTTCTTTAATTTTTAAAAGCAGTTGAGGATTTTTAGATAGAAATATTTTTCACATTTCTGCTGATAAGAAACTGCCTTTGCTGATCGTCAAAACGCAAGACTTTAAAATGTTTGAAATTGCTTTTTGAGAAAACGTATTGACGAAAGCACACATAGCTTTTCCAAACTTGGGTCAGTCTTGAAACGTCGAGAAAATAAAATCAGCAAGCCGGATTTTCTGGCGAAAACAGATTGAGGACTTTATTGCAAAAAAGCTTTGAAAAATGATCGAATTAACCATTTAATTAAACATTCGAGCTTCGATTATACCTATTTATCATAAACCAATGTAATTAGAAGTCTTCACAAAATTCATCTAAGTAAAATGAAGGTAAAGGAAATTAGTAAATGGAAACAAGAAAACAGAGTTTTTATAAACAAATATTTGAAAATATATAACGCTATTAAGTGAGCTATACCTAGAATGTAACTTTCGATTTTACCCAATTGTACAATTTACTTATTTTATCATCTGGTTCTACCATACAATATGTATATTTTTATAGAAAGAGTCAACTATTACCGTAATAAAACCTGCACCCTATATATTTACTAAATAAAACATAATAAATAATTTAAAAAAAAAACAATAATGATCAGAATTAGTAAGTAATAATGATTAAAATACTTTATAGTATGAACTATAGACTAACAAAATATGTACTACTTGATGATTATTTGTCGAAAATTATTTTATATAAATTTGATCTTGTACACTGAAAATTAAAGTGGTCGATAAGAGTTCAATCTACTAACCTAACCAAATATAAACAAAAACAATTTTAATTGCAATAATGCAGCCTACAAGAATTTGTGCCTTAATGGAAAAACTACTGTCTCTATCATATTGGTCTATATCGAATGATGTTTCGCACGGGTACAAAGTTCTATTATATCGACTATCAATGACCTGGCTAATTTGTATATATTTTAATATAATTTATCTTTCAAGAAATCTGACATTCATAATAAGGTTTGTCAAAATTAAAGCTTTGTAACATCGATTATGACCTTGCAAATAATGATAATGCTATGCTCTCATAGTATAGTAAACTTAAACCAGAAATAGACATTGCTCCCTCTCAGAAGCGTCCAGTCATGATGGCTTGTTAGATGTCTGAAAAACCAACATGTAACGAGCTGACTTGGCATTTTAATAAATCTTATATATATCGGCATCGTATAGAAAAGACTCCCACAAAATATGGTAGTTTGGATAAACATACAAAATTTGGTAGCAACAGATTAAAATTAAATACATATGGTTATTTAATATAACATA
Organism: Ctenocephalides felis; assembly: GCF_003426905.1. NCBI lineage: Eukaryota > Metazoa > Arthropoda > Insecta > Siphonaptera > Pulicidae > Ctenocephalides > Ctenocephalides felis. The sequence goes on along the minus strand of NW_020537324.1, from coordinate 20,958,785 downwards.
AGGTATGTTGTATGGTAATAATACAAAAACAAACTATAAGAAGTGATCTATGTCGAATGCTAAACGATTTGTATCATGTCGGCTTTGTGTCTTTCTGAATATATAAAATGATAGTAATGGACATATAATAGACTAGTAACTTTAAATTTCATTGATAACGTTCAAAATATTATCAGAAGTATCTCAGACTCTTTTGGAAGTTTAGACAAGTCTACATATTTTTCCATTATGATGGTTATTAAGTATTACAAAGTTGCATATTTTTATAAATAATAAAGAATAAATTGATAATCAGATTTATTACTCTAAACAAGAGATTGAGCACAATAATAGTTTGTGTAGCTGAGTATCATTTATATACAGATATACTTTATAATGTACATCTATGCAGTTTATTCAATGCTAGTGTTAATGAAATTATTGAAGATTTTTTATTACAGCTGTCCAACAGTGTAAACGAATATTAAGGAAATTATTAATCTGCAATTACTTTATTTCTCTAATAAAGGTTCAAGTTCTAGATGCTAATTCCAATGACAAACCGCTCATGTCGTATTTGAAGTATGACTTTAATTGCATTATTATTTTCAAGTTTATTTAAAAAGGTTCAATTTGTATTTCGGTATAAATAATCTGATATCAGGCAGCATTGATAACTATTTTTATTTAAATTAGCTTTTATCGACATTGCTGAAGTAAGTATATCATCAGCTTTATAAGTTTTTATTGAATATATGTATGATACAAACATTGAGATGCCTTATAAAAAAAGCCAAGTTGTTGAGGAAATCAGTTATTCATTTTTTTCCTTGAAAATATTTTTCCGAAATTAGCTCTTACCGATATTGCTGCAGTGAAAATATATCACCAGTTTTAAAAAAAATTCAATAAAAATATAGGTTGCACAAACATTGGGATGCCTTAGAAAAACCACCATGCTTTTGAGAAAAATCATCATCACAGCAACTTACACAAGCATAAAACAAACTATAAATATACATCCTATATTTTTACTGTAACTTTTATCATTTAATTTCTAAAACATCAATCTCTCAATATAATGCCATTTAGCATTAATATTACAAGAATAAATGAGAATTCAATAATAAATTAGAAGTTATTTTAACCGTGACTTTTGAAATCACATATTGCCTGTAAGTAAGTATATCTTAAATTAAATTTTATTTTTAAAAGAAAATTGACATTGGCTTTGTGTAAATGAATTGTGTAAATTACAACTAGTTATAAAACCAAAAAAATAAATTAATTTTAAATATTTAACTGGCACTAAAAGTACCTGAAAATCATATATGCTACTAATCACTTTCCAATTTTGAAGGTTTGAAACGTTGTCACAGAAAAAAATATATAAAATATGAAGAGTATATATAATTATTTTGATTTTATATATGTTGGATTACAAAATTATATAATATATAAAGAGTATATATAATTGTTTTCATTTTGTATATCTTGGATTACACCTTTAGAATATGTATAGGTCCATAAATTTAAAATCACAGTAAAACAACACTGTTAAGTTAAAATAAATATTTTCCAATAAACACAAAATAAAATTCATAAAAAATATTAGAGGCGCCCAAATATGTCTAAAGTTGCCTTATTCATCAAGACTACAATTTGCACAGAAAAAATTAAAAGAGTTGAAATACTAGTACAAGACTAGATTGAAAAATCTTCCAAATCAACTTTTGCGTCCATTAATCACATGAGGTTTTTAGAGGGAGGGGTGGTTTGACAAAAAATCACAAAATATTTTAGGGGGGGAGAGAGGGGTATAGTAAGATATCACGTGTATTTATTTTTTAACTAATTTCTTTAAAAAAATTAAACATTTTCAAAAAAAAAATACAGTTTTATCACGTAACTAAAAATACTCGTAATGTTTGGTGGGGGAGGGGGGGTTAATTTTGGATAACACCATGTATCACCAAAGGGGGGGGGGTCCAAAAATCCTTAAAAACTCGCTCACGTGATTAATGGACGCCCCCTAAAGACCTGCTTACCTCAAACAAACCCTAGAAGACTAAAAAGATCAAGTCCATTAGATTAAGCAAGTTAACTACCACTGATCATTATTTCTACCCATTAGCCATCAAAATTACTGAATGCCTTTTTCCAGACAAATTGTAATTAAATTTATATAAATTGTTGTATAATTGATTGAGATAAATATACCTATTAGAAATTGTTTCAGAATGCGAAGAGCAAATTTATTTAGGAGTTTTTCCATCTCGATTAGGAAAGGCAAACCAACAATAATGAAATGTGCTGGAATTGTCTATTTTCTCTTTTATATATTTATTCAAGTTCTTTTATATATATATATATATATATATATATATATATATATATAACGTGGTTATCCAATCACAATTTTCTCTCCATCAAATATTGATCATATCGAATACAATGCATTGGATGGTACCTATTACATAGATTTGAAACGCTTTTCGAACTATGCCAGAAATATAACCACTGTAGTACAGGCGCAATATAAAATACGTTTTATTTACTCTACCATTGGCAAAAGCTATTGTTGTCAGTCATCCAGACACCCACAAGCTCGCGGTTCGATTATTTATGAAGTTTGCGGGCTTTTTAAACGATCGTTATTTATTGTGAATCCACAGTTCGGACTCGAAATGATATTGTGCTTCACAGCGGCAACTGGATTCTATTCAGAGACGTCGATGGTGGAAACATATTATGTTAATTTGGAAAATAGATAGAAAAATGACTAAAAGATAATATTGCAGCTATAGACTTTTCCATAGGTACCCCATTATTTGAGCATTCAGTATTTCACGCTCTATGTGCACTGTGATTAATGAATTAAATATCAGGGTTTTCATAATCAAAATAATGAGCTACAAGTAAAGCTTACTACATAATTACTATTCTACTCTACATATATAATTTTTGTTGAAAAACCCAATGATCCAACCTGATCCGACCCATTTGAACCAACATATGTGCAAACTATTAACTTCACTGGTTATCAAGGTAATCAGTGACATTTTTCAACAATGAGAGAAAAAGTATATATTCTATAAACTTCATTAAATTTATAAAAAAATTATATATTAATTTATAAAATCAATAATGAAATATAAAATTCAAAAAACCCAGAACATTATGTAAATTAAATCATTTTAATATGAATCACTTTGAAAGATATGAAGTACAAATAAAAATAGTAGTAGGTATTTCAAAAACAATTTTTAAATTATTTAAATGTTTCTGGGCAGCTAAGATTATTTTTTTACTTCATTTTTCTAAACAAAAATCCTTTTTTAATTTAGAAAAATATTTAATTAATTTCTTATATAAATATAAATATTTTCTACGTTTTGGTGATTGAAAATTCTCTATCCCCTTCTTAAGTAACTTTAAATGATTGAAACAGATTCTTTTTAAATAAATACTAACAAAGAATCAAATTGTGTATCAATATTCACTAAAAAATATATTTGATGATACCTCGGGCTATAGATGTTAATTGTTACGAGTATATTAGAAGACTAAATAAAAGGACGAAATCTTTTTGTAACGTGTGTTTTGTTGTCCATTAAAACATAAAAAATGTTTTAATTTTTTTTCTATCAATCAATTGGCAATATATAAAAGGAGACTCAACTAACGAGTAAATTCAGCAAAAAAGTAGTAAAATACGAGTTTAGAATAATATCTACTGACAAGAAAATTCAGAAATTGCTTGTAGAATAAAAGAACTCAACTAAAAAGCAAATTATGATAAAAGTCGTAAAATGTCAATTTGAATAAAAGAAACTTTATTGGACAGCAAATTTAGAATTTATTGGCAAAATATCATACTAGAGAAAAGAACTTCAATGATCAGCAAATTCTGTAAAGAATTATTTCAATGCCATATTAGAGAGCAAGAAAAACTCTGCCAAAGAGCAAAATTAGAACCTCGAACTTAAATAACATATCAGAGCAAAAAACTCTACTGAAGTACAAATATAGAAAAAAGTGATAAATGCCTAATGATGACATATTTGGTGTCGTTATGAAAATAATTTTAATGTTCGACGATCTTGAAAGATGCTTCCTTTTCATATTTTCAAGAGTTCTTTATAAAGACTACACTAAATATTTAATTTATGCTTTTACACAAAAACAAAAATAATCGTATAAATAAAAATATTAATAGATATAAGTAACAATAAAAATACATCAAAATTAGATGTAAAAAAGTCTCTTGAAGCAATTCGTTCAGTTGGAAGCTGCAGAAGTAGTATAGGAGTATCACTTCAAAGAAAGTTTGTGTTACAAAAATACTTAAGATTATCCTTACATATGTAACTTATTTAAATATTTCGAGAAAATAAAATATTTATGAGAGCTTTCGCGTTTCTATAAATATCGCTATATAATATAATAAATTAAATTAATGAAATTTAAAAAATGAAGAAAAATTGTTTTACAAAAGAAGTTCATTTAGCTAAGAAGCCACAGTTTCAGTAAAGAAGTATCATTTCAATTATTTCTTTAGGTTACCTTCTCAGATTAATATTAATTTATATTAATATTTCGTATCATTGACATTAAATATTTGTAAGACAAAATATGGAATTCGGAGCTTTCGACAAGCTCATTCAGTAAAGCAGTCGTCTAGCAAAGAAGCTAGAATTTCAATACAAAAGTGTCTTTTCAATTATTTTTTTAGGTTACCAAAATACATAAAATTATCCATATTCATACTAATTTATTAAAATATTTCGTATCATTGACATAAAATATTTGTAAGACAAAATATGGTATTCGGAGCTCTTGAAAAGCTCATTCAGTAGTATAGCAGTCGTTTAGCAAAGAAGCTGGAGATTCAGTGAAGAAGTGTCATTTCAGTTATTTTTTAGGTTACTAATATACATAAAATTGTCCATATTCATACTAATTTATATAAATATTTCGTATTATTGACATAAAATTTTTGTGACATAAAATATGGTATTCGGAGCTCTTGAAAAGCTCAGTCAGTAAAGCAGTCGTTTAGCAAAGAAACTAGAGATTCAATGAAAAAGTGTTATTTCAATTATTTTTTTAAGTTACTAATATACATAATATTACCCATATTCATAACTAATTTATATAAATATTTCTTATCATTGACATAAAATATTTGTAAGACAAAATATGAAATATCGAAAAGCTCATTCAGTAAAGCAATTCATTCAGTCAAGAAGCTGCAGGAATAGTATAAGAGTATCATTTCATTGGCGTTTTTATGTTACAAAAATAAATAAGATTATCTTTACTTATATAACTTACTTTAATATTTCGTGAAAAAAAATATAGCTTATGCGCTCTTATGAATCATTCTATATAGAATAATGAATTAAATGAATTACTTTTAAAAAATGAAGAAAAATTGTTTTACTAAAGAAGTTCATTCAGATAAGAAGCCACAGATTCATTAAGGAAGTATAATTTCAAACATTTTTGTTGTTGCAATAATAGATAAGATTATGCCCTTATACTGATTTATTTAAATATTTCCTATCACGTACTTAAAATATTTATAGAACAATAAACTAAATGAATAACATTTAAAAAATGAAGGAAAATTGTTTCTTTAAAAAATTTCATTCAGATAAGAAGCCACAGATTCAATAAAGAAGTATAATTTCAATTATTTTTTTTAGATTACTAATATAGCTATTATTACCCATATTCATACTAATTTATTCAAATATTTCATATCATTGACATAAAAAATTTGTATGACAAAACGTTGGTATTCGGAGCTCTTCAAAAGCTCATTCAAGAAAGCAGTTCGTTCAGCAAAGAAGCCAGAGATTCAGTGAAAAAGTATCATTTCAATTATTTTTTTAGGTTACTAATATGCATAAAAAATCCATATTCATACTAATTTATTAATACATTGACATAAAATATTTGTAAGACAAAATACGGTATTCGGAGCTCTTGAAAAGCTCATTTAGTAGTAAAGCAGTCATTTAGCAAAGAAGCTAGAGATTCAGTGAAAAAGTGTCATTTCAATTATTTTTTTAGATTACTAAAATACATAAGATTACCCATATTCATACTAATTTATTCAAATATTTCATAACATTGACATAAAATATTTGTAAGATAAAATATGGTATTCGGAGCTCTTGAAAAGCTCAGTCTGTAAAGCGGTCGTTTAGCAAAGAAGCCAGTGAAAAAATGTCATTATAATAATATTTTTATGTTACCAAAATACGTAGGTAATTCATACCGATTAAATACGAGTATTCATAGCCATATACTAAATTATTTAAATATTTTGTACCATGGACATAAAATATTTATAAAACAATATACGGTCTTCGGCGCTCTTGCTTACAATACTTCAAAGCCGCATGCTGAAACAATATCATTATTTCGCCCGGGTTACGACCGGTGGTCATGTCGTTGACGTTTCTCTGTAAATAACTCGATCTAACGACTGACAGGGACAATATAATATGTGAGAAATGCACAATTACCACCGCGGATGTAATATGTATCCGATATATAGAAATATATGAAATGATGCCTTGCAAATGAATATTCAATGTTTACGAAAGGCACGTTTGTTCATAGGTATACGACGAGATCGAGGAAACTTGTTCGTATGCAATCAAAATTGTAAGGGATGGACTGGAATCCATCGTAAATATGATGATGAAAGATGTTTCATCATGTTTAAGGAATATTACAATGCACTTTCTATTACAATCCAATTTATATAAAAATCCAATTTCTATTTATTCCTTGCTATACATAGTATTAGTTTTGTTTGCTTATCTTCTAAACGAGATCCTTTTCTTGAAAGATGTTCTGTAGTTGGAACGTGCATAATTCCAAAAAATTGGCAATATTTTTTTTAAACTTTTGATTTTTATTACCAGGGGATTCCTTGTTCGTAACTCAATACAACGACATATATTTATAATTTTTATGTTTTTTGGAGGTGTCTTATTATCTGTGATCTTTAAATTTCTGATAGAAAAGCCTACTTTCATCTTCAAAACATTTTATTCATAACAATTTTATTTAATTAATTTATCCAACATTTCGCGGTTATTAAATATCCCCTGTTCCAGGAACTATTGGTACAAATAAAAACATGATTTGATTTAATATTTATATACTTGATATAAATATATTATAAAATTGAAAGATATTATTATAAAATTGAAGGAACTGACTTTGAAAGATATTCACCTTTATGACTAAACTATTGCCTTGGATTGCTGGAATAGAAGTTCATAACAATATTGGCAAGTACGCAATGCTATTTATATCAGAAGCTTATGTGAAGAATAAATGTTGACATACATAAATCAATATGGAAAATCATATAAAAACAGCAAAAAATTCAGGGGAACCGAAAATAAAGACTGAAATAAATATAAACTTGTAACATATTTACAAAACCACTACCATCAAAATATATAATTAATTTCTGCTGCCACTTCAAGAAAATTTAGAGTAGAAAAATTCAGTAGTATCATAATATTAAACGAGGTAGTCAATCGATACAGAAAAACATATTAAAAAGATGAAAAAAAAATAAAAAAAACGAAAATAAATTAATTGTAAATATTATATTCACAATAAGTTAAAATTCTCTAGCATCAAATTATAACTATTTTCCGCGACCACTTCAATAAAATTTAGAGAAAAAAAATCAGTAGTATCATAATTATTGAACGAGGTAGTATTCAGGTTTTAATATTTAATTTAATAGTTACACAGCATGAAATTCATATTTGTATTTTAATATTTCGGAAATGAACTGTTTAATGCATTATTAATAATACACCAAAGTATACCATTGTGTATTTAAAAAAAAAAATAGTAATAGTATAGGATATATTATCAAAACGCTATAGAATATTAAATAGAGAGTATAAATAAATAATCTATTTGGATTAATTTTTATGTAGATACTATCATCCCTTGAAAAATGAAATTGTCTGACAAAACTTATTAATTAATAAATTATTAATAAATTTTCATACAATAATCCGAACCATCACTGGCAGTTCGGTTCTATCTGGGTTAATATTCATAATAACGCATCTCGGTGTTCGGTATCCGCAGATTATTTCACACAACAAACCATTTATATACTGCCAGTAATGTGGTAATACATAAATATCAAATTAAAAACAAAAGAAAAATATATGTGCTATAAGAATAAACATGCAGCAACTTATAAATAAACATGCAACCAAACTTGAAAAGGCGAATGTGCTCATAAAAATAAAATATTATGTGTGCTCTCTTAAAAACTAATTTGTTTTTCGTTCATGTTAAATATATATATACAGAACTGATATTGCTCTAAATAATACGTGATACGTGAATACAGTACGTGCAAATGTTTATTTGCCACCCTCAACCAAAAATTATTCAAACCAAATTTAATAATACAAAAAGCTTATAATAAATTGCAAACAAAAACACGAAAACTACAAATCATATATAACTACAAACACTGTATTTACCTGCGCTTATTAACCCTTCTTGAAATATACAAATTTATTATTAACCTGAAATTTTCAACCATAATTACGGAATGTAATTATGAACAAGAGTGAAAACATTGAGTTTATTTGTTATGTTTATTAATTCATAAATATACAATCATCTAGAAAACTGAAATATAATACACATGTGAGGAGTAAACAATTTTAGTTTCTAAGAGTTATAATAAATAAAACATTTGCTATCGTCATGTGCCTAACTTGCTATAAATATAATAAACTTTAAAATAGATTCAAAATGCACTAGAAAATACAACGTGATATGTCCTTACGAGAAGTTCATCACAAATATCACGAAAACAATTCACCACAGTTCGCTTCATGAAAATTTCTAGATGATTTATTTCGAGTGAAGCACGAGAACGAAAAACAAATGTTACTAAGAAAACACACAATTATTTCTTTTCGGTATAATTAATAACTTCTCGTTAATCTATCAAAGTGACGGTCCCATTCATATATACATTTAGTGAATTTATGTTTCCCAAATCTCACAATATCAAATAATCAGAGTGATTCATTCAATAAAATTTAATTGTTTAAAATGTTCTGTAAGAAAAGGCATTAAATATTCGTATATCGCAAAGTCTTTAATTTCACATTGTTTGTTCACTAATAATTGTTTAAGTCTTTGTAAAGCTCCACTACGCATCCACAGTATAATGGATGGTATAAATATATAGCTTTTCTCGTTCAGTCAAATGAGCACCACGGAAACCGCCTGCAATTTAAAACAGTTTCTGTGTGACATAGACGATTTTTGTCAGTTCTTTGTTAGGCTTGTCGCGCCCATTGAATTGTCATTCGCCAATTCAAGAAGGTAGCGTTAGGAAAGACATGCGCGGAAGCACTCACCACTGTTGTTGTTTGCCGCCGCTGCACTCGCAGATTTGTTCACGTTGCTGGAACTGGATGAGAACTTTTTCCAACCCTTTTTCCAGAAGCCCTTCACCGAAGTGGACGTCGTCGTTGGCGCCGTCGGGCTATTCAGGGTAGTCGTAATAGCCCCGTGTCCGGCAAGATCTTGGGGATCTAGCTGCTGATGTAAATGATGCATTGGGGGTTCGGATTTATGAGTGCGATACCTCAGACTACCCACGTAACTGGCACCGCTACTGCTGCCGCTGAATCCACTATCAGGATCCGCGGGAGCTGGTGACAACAGTTCGTCCGTGGGACCGACAGGCAATTCGGGCTCTAATCCCGTCGTCTGGTCTTCATCAGGCGAATCGGCCGGAGGCATGAGCATAGCCTCTACGCTCAAATTGAGTTCACCTAAAACGCGCCGATGCCTATGTTGCACGCGTCGCAATTCTTCCTCCACAACGCTCTGCCCTAGCGATATCGCAGAGCGCTGAAGACCAGCTGAGATCTCTTCGTATATATTTTCTTGTGTACCATAGCGCGTTATGTAGTCGTGCCTGGAAAGAAACGAAATAACGAATTGAATTAGCGTTATATGCCATTAACCATTAAGCATACTAGAACAAGAAGATTATATTATTTTAAGATTCTGTTTCTACAAACCTGCTCCGTAACATAATTGGTTCTCGCGCTGATGACGTCGAAGGCCTAGGATTGGTAATGCTGTTACTATGTACATGACACCTCGTAGTCTGACTACTACTGCTTCCACTGCCTCCACTACTGAGACTATGTCTAGTGGCAGGTCCTGGTTCGTAATAAGCATACGAATAATCACTTGGTTCAAATCGTTCCATTGTTGCGGCAATATTGTCACGCCGCCAATGAACTGCTTGGTGGTGCTGTCGGCCATATGAACCTCTCGAGCCATGCTGCTGAGTGTAGTAATGGGGATAGATTTGGATACGGTCGTCCTCTTCGTCCTGAAGATAGGAGTCCTGGGTAAAGGATATTTGGTAAAAATTAGAATTAAGTATAAATAATATATTACAAATACAATTTGAACTAAATAAAAATCATGATTAGAACTGTATTGGGTTATGCAAACTCACGTCTTCTACTGGCGGATAAGTTGGTGGCGGCGGAAAACGTAAAGAAGGTCTTGGAGGTGGATGAGCAGGTCGTTTGCCAGCGCTGATATGCGATGACGTTGCTATCGTCGCAGCAGAAATTGCAACTTGTTTCTGCGCTTCTCGGCGGCGCGACGTCAAGGACTCCATCGCGCATTGTCAAACCTGAAAAAATAACCGAATAAATTAGATAGAACATATAAAAAAGTGAATGGAATAAGGAAATACACAAATAGTAGTGATGGAAAATAAAACAAACATTCTCCATGAAGTGGAGGATGGGGGCCATCCACTTAACACGTGAGGTCTAAAAGGGGAAAGGAATTTGGCAAAAAATGACGAAATATCACGTGGAAAAAGGAGGCTCTAGTAAGATATCACGGTATTTATTTTTGACCTGAATTAAGAAAATTAAACTTAAAAAAATGTCCAAAAATTTCACGATTTTTTCTAGGTGATACCTGATACTGGTGGAAGAGAGAGAGATCTACAACAAGGGCTGAGGAAGGAGTCCAAAAATTCGAGGTGAAAATTTAGGGCGACTACTTATAATCAACCCAGCTCGTGAAATTAGTGCCAAAACCCTGCATATAATTTGACTTCACTAAACCGTGGACGATTCGCCGTGAGTTACAATCTAATACCTTTAACTACTTCCTAATATGATTGATGAAATTGTTCAATTTATTGAAACTAATCAACGTGTCAGTTACCCAATTTGAAGCTTTCCTGCTGCAATTAGTGTGCACGTAACTAACAAATTGAATACGCCCCCATCTGATAAAGACCCCCAGGCACATTGGAAAGGGAACCGCCACGGTGCCAGAAGAAACTTAAAACGATAATTATTTCCATATACAATTTGCACGTCTTTCGTGCATGCGGTTCGCGTAATTACCGCGTCGCAGCAAGAAAAGCGGCGGAAAACACGCGTCGTAGGGTTGGAAAATCAGATAGATTTAATTTCAAAAACTTAATAATAGATTCTATAAAACAAAAAGCTTTTAGACATGTTTTGAGACAAAATTATAAAATTTGTTTTATAAAAACTATTTTATAATGACCATCATAATAGTAGACCTCAATATATTTACATTTCAAATTATATAACTTTATAACTATATATGAAATATACCTATCATATCTACATGAAAGCTCTTGGTAGGGCGTACAAATTATTAAATTATTTTAAGATTTTGCATAGTACTTATTGTACTATAAAAAATATTCTTGTATTTATTTATAATACATTTATTAATTTTTTTAGTACATTTTGTTTAGTAAAATCAATATTAGATGTTTATATCGCGAAGATTATATTAGACAACAAAGTTTGAACTCTATTTTTGACCAGTCACTCTGAATTTTATAATTAATCTTTAATAAGCAAACAAGTGGTGCTAAGCATCGTGCTTTAAGGCAAATTGCTGAACTTACCGTACCAAAATTTAAATTTTTTAAAAAGCTTAATTTTTTTTTAAAACTCTACTTTCGTTTTTTTACTTTTTAAAGTTTTATATTTTTATATTTACAAGATTTTTGAAATTCTTTTGCGGCTGGACCTTTTCCAAAAACTAATCAGCACGTTTCCTAGTCAGTACAAATCGAATGTTGAATTGAATCATTCTATCTATACGATTGATCCGTTATTACAAAATCTGAATTCCCATTTTCTGCATTTTTTGTTTCGTATCTCCAAAACGACTGAACCTGCCTTTGACAAAATCTAATCAAAATATCTCGCTGTCAACGCGAGTTGAATATTTTTTGAATCAATCTAATCGGGTGCCCCGTTTTTGCAAAAACCCAATTTTGCAAGATACGGGGGAAAAACGCCCGTATCTCCAAAACAGCTGGTCTTGTCATTGTCAAAAACTAGTTAGCACATATCCCCATGAATAGAAATCGAATGTTTTTTCAAAAATTCGAGCTCACAAAAACGGCGACGAACAATTATATCTATACATACACACATACTACACACGCACATAAATCTATTTTTTCTAATTGTAAGATATACCAAAATGTTCAGAAACCTTTGAATCGTGATGATATGCAAATAAAAATTCAGAGTTTTGGACAATTACTATAACTTACCCTAAAAAAAATAAAAAAATACGTCTTGTAAACAAGGTTACATGTGTGGGAAATAGTAAAATAAAAAAAAAACAATTTTCTATTTTAGCTATCTTATATATGAACAAGTGCATATAAGCTTCTATTATTAAAAAAATACTATTATGGCAATTTTATATATAAACGAGTGCATATAATATATTGCTTACATATTTCGGATACAGGATAACATTTACTCATCGCAGAAAATAAATTATCTTATTTGAAATAATTACTGCAAAATACAACACTAAAACGAAATTAAGTTTAGCATTTGTATTAACATGTAATGCAATGATAACTTAAAGAAAAATTGTGATATTGAGATAGTTTGTTTGAAGCTCGTTCAATAGATCTTGTGATTCTTGTGATGTACGCCTATATAAACTTTACTAATACTTTGATTATAGACTATATTATATGCTTTGACATTGTATTTGTTTAAGTTACTGTTATGGCAATCTAATATATTATACTACTTCATATAATATATTCCTTATATAATTCTTATATATTTCTGATACAGTATTAAAAATTCACTCAGTACAGAAAATACATTAGCAAAATTGAATTAATTACAGTAAAATATAACACTGTAGCAAAATTAAGTCTAACATTAGTATTACCATGTAATGCAATGATAACTTGAGGAAAATTGTGATATTGAGGTGGTTTGTTTAAGGCTTGCTCAACAGATCTTGAGGATTTTCTGACGTATATAAACTTCCTGACGTAGGTATGAACTGATTTAAAATTGCAAATTAAAATTACAAAATACTAAAAAACAAAGATCAAATTCACTATCAATTCGATCAATTTTTATTTTTATCGTATATCAGACTCCATGTTAAACCCTTGCATGTGACCGATGCATCGAACAGCGTATTAAATTCATCCGTGGCGCGCTAACCGGAACTAGTTCCGTGTTGGCGTTAAGGGGCACAAAATTCAATTAGGCGAAGAGAACGTTAGTGGATCAACGCAAAGTTAGATCGACTTGATGCACATTGCACATTGCACATTGCACATTGAACGGAGCGCAGTCCCATGAGTGAATAGCCAAAGCGTTGCGAGCCACACGGGTGTTTAACGATAATTGTGCCTCCGTCAAACAATATGATTCAATAAAATTCACACATCATGTGATTCGTTATAATAGATCGATTGAAAATTATTTCGTATGTATTGAAAGCACAATTGTAAAGAATGATAACAAAATAGATACTACTGAAGGTGTATATTTGGTCGAGGAGTTCAGGCGTTGAAATGTACTAGGATAGCAGGATACTGCTATCCTGCTAGGATATTGTTGAGAAGTTGGCAGACAGACAAAAGTATTTATTTCAATAATTGGGCATACATTGGGCATTGTTATTTTTAACACATATTTTTCTACCCTTGGGTACTTTATACAACATAATTGATTTGAATATATACAGTAAGTATTGATTGTGAATACAGCGAGATATGTGACAAATTGTGTGGCAAAAAGAAGGAAAGAAAACTTTTCCTCACAAAAAAAACACAAAGCAATATTTATAATAATAGTTAATTAAAAAAATAAAGAAGAAAAACAAAATAAAAGATTTATTCACTCTGTAGAAAAATCTGTGTCGAGCCAAGTATCATTTGCCGTTATGGGTCGATCAGTATATAGTTTGGCATGGCGTGATTGCCATACTAAATTACGTCCCTCGTAAACTGCCCGAGACCCGCGATGTTAGTATTAGGATGATCCTCACCTTTAGATAAAAATTTTCGGTGAGCTTTTTAGATAGTCGAGTATTGTCGGTACGTCAGTCTGTTTGTGTATATATTTTGAAGAGTAGTAATGTCTAGTCAGTGGGTCCCTTATTTTGTTAAGTACTAGTCGTAGTGTCTTATTTTGTGATGTCTGTAGTTTCCGTAAGTTAGTCTTAGTCGTCGCGTTCCATGCTGGAGCGGCGTATGTCAGTAACGGTCTTATTAGTATCAAGTAAAATGTCCGCTTGTTGTTCACGCTTAGCTGTTGTGGTTCAAGAGTTGTTAAGAGGTTTTAAAACAAGAATATTGAAAACTCTGTACAATTTTGATTTAATTAAATACATTTACTCTATTTATTGCATCTAATGATGTTTATACTCCATAATACATGGAACTTACCAATTATTTGTTGTTACTGTGTTTTTATGGATTAGTTTTATGTAGTTGCACTGAAAATGGGGTAAATTCTGCAATACTGCAAGATATATTGACATAATTTTCAACATAATCCTTTAATATTTAGAGAGATAATTGAATAAACTCTTTTTAGTATTAAAATTTATTTCATACTAAAATTTTACGGTCCTACGGCAAGTTGTTTAATTTTTAGAATTCATCAAAGTTTGAAAAAATATTATAGTCAAAATTTGTGTCAGATGTTGCTTTTGTGATGCGATAAGTAAAACATTGTCAATTCTTTGAAATTTGGAATAATAAACTACAATTTTAGAACTTACAAAAACGCATCTGTGCAATATAATACATTAACATTAAATACAGATAGTTTGAATGTGTTTGAAAAAATTCATTTGGTAAACGCAATGTTTAGATTTAATTAAAAGCAAAAACTTTATTTTTGAAATATACAGGTAAAATTTTTTCTAATTAACGAATTTTTTTTTTAAAGTAACTTAAATCTAAAATTTTTGGGTATATGAGTGAGAACTTTTTGTTCTATGTTCTATCACTTTAAAATAATGACATCATAATATATATATATATATATATATATATATATATATATATATATAACGCGCCATTAAGCGTAGAAAAAATGTTGCAGTCGATACGTGCGCTTCATGTTAGAATTCACATAACGGAACATCACGTAGTCAATAGGACCATTACAGATCTAATTCCCTATAGCCGATGTAGTTCTGGATAGGACTGGCATTATGGTTTACTGCGCCATTACGATGTCCCCAACGATGCTGAATTCTGAACACACTGCCGGGACAGGCTGCACGGCCGTACTTTGTAATGGACGGCATGACCGACATAACATATGATTGAATATTTACCAACTGCTTTATGCAAGGATTAGAGTAGTTGCGAGATGGCTTTTGAGAATTTGATGCAAATTGGATCGCAAAGGCTGCTACTGAATGTATGCTCTTGTTTTTGAATCGGTAGATATGTTGGGTAGATGCATATTATCAAGCCAACCAGTATAGTTACTCCAATATCATTTATACCATGCCCAGTTTTTTTGTCTATGTTATTTTTCTCTAATATAATGTAATCTTTAAGTATTTTCGTATTAACTCACCTAGCAGCTTCGTATTAACGCACCTAGCAGCCAATGTAATTAAAAGGAATGCCTTATTTGGTGGTTCTAAGCTCATGATCTCGACATTTATGATGATAGTTAATCTTATATTAAACACATAATTTATTAGCAGTTAAATCCAACTGCACGGTTAATGACGATCACGCAATCATTTAGGTAAAATCTACATATTCATGGTCATAGAAAGGCACAACCACATGTCACAACCGTACCCAATAAAAACAAATCATCGTTATAATTGAGATCAATGCGAAAACTAATTGGTGGTAACTAACTACTGATGTTCAACTAACAACAAAATTCCAATAAAAACAAATTATCATCTATCTATATACAAGTAACAGTCAAGAAAAATCGAACAAAGAAATTTTTTGCCTCTTTAAAAAGAATGTCGTCTACAGATCATGTTAATGAGGAGCGTTAACTCAAAGGAATAATGGAAACTTGCTCGAACAAACATACATCATCTTTCTCCCTTTGGAACCTATCTCAAAATCAGTATAGTTTAGCTGTTATGGCAACTGTCACTACCCTGGGACAACCGTACCCAGTCTCCCCTATATGTCCTCAAAATGTGTTATATTGTGTACTAAAGTATAATATAATAATTTTGTTTCCAAATTATGAGTTTTGTTTTCAAATACTCATAATTTGGAACACACACGAAGCTATTCATATAAGTAGTATAATAATAAAAAGTGTTCATATTTACGAACCATGATTTATATGACGATTTTCGCAAAATCGTAAATTGATTGATTATCAGTAAAACTCGTAGGAATGTCATTGTAAAATATTTATTTATGACTTCAATTGTATTAACTATAAATTTACGGTCCTGAACGAGCGCGCATGGAAGAACTATGCATATTGCGCCTATTGTCTACAATAAGTGCTAATTATAAATCATAATATGAGATTGTACATAAAAGGACTTAATAGTTTCTAGTTTCGCTGATTACACTTGCATGTTATCTATTTTACGATTGCGCGCCATCACACGCATTTCATATAATAACCAAAGAGCTGGCGTAATAATTACAAAACTCTAGATTGTTAATACGAAATATCGATGGTATAATAGCAATATTACACCTAGACGTAATTGCTATTTCACAGGGCAGATAGGGAAAATTTGAAACGACAATAAATAGAAGTAAAGAAGATTCTAGTTTCGTATCATCACCGTGGAAAATAGTTATTCAATTAGACATCTTAAGTTTAATACCCGCTACGGGCAGCCTGATCTCAAACACTAGTAACACAGGTTTTCACTTGGAAATATAGATAACATGATAGAAATATATTTCCAAGTGAAAATAGCCTTCATCCGCCATTGCTGCATCAATAAAATATTTTTCCTACTACATAAATTGTAACAATAAAATTTATAACACAGAGATGAGGGTTGCCATCTGTGCAACCGTAGTATTAAGTCAAATTAGCTCGAAGACTTATAAGTTCTATTTGGTACAATTAAAAAATGGCATTTCTGAGACCCTTTCAATTTTCATAGAAAATACCACATTCCAGGAATTATCATCATCTATGTCCAAGGTCGTCTGAAACTCAGAAAGAAGCGTTAGCTCTCTGCCTAGTAGGCATATTATTATCCACTATCCGGCTATTAATACCACAACTGCTGTCAAGTAACCGAAGGCGATAGCTTCGATAATAATAAAGATAATTCGCATAATAATAATAATATAAACATTACCTCAAGACAATGGGTCGTAATTTAAATATCATTCGCGGCAATCAAACGCACAAAGACAGATGGATAGGGAACTTGAAATGGGAATAAGCGAATGGTAGGAAAGCAAGCTCGTATGCGTAATTTCCAATCTCAATCTAAGAAATTTTAATTGAAATTGATTGATTTATGTGAATTCGATTAATGTTTCATTAGAATGTTCTATCAAGAAAAAGTTCCAAACATGCTTAAAGTAAGGTGACATTACGACCCGGTTTGACCGGGTCGACTTCTGTCCTAGTTTTTTCTAAAAGAAATGTTTGTCCCGGAGTTAAATCTTTTGTCCTGGATTAGATAATAAAATGAAAACTACACATCAAATATCGGAAAATGATACATACAGCGAGTATGTTTAAATGAAACAATGCTTCAAGAATGAGAAAAGTGTCGAACGCAAAATTTCGAAGGCTCCTTAAAATAGCCTCCCATTTCGAACTTTCATTTGCAAATTTCTAAAAATAGTAAATATTATGAAAATGAACCTACTGACCACCTGCACAATATCTAATGTTTACTAAGTTATTCTTTTTTATAAAGAAAATTGAATTAAATATTCAAATTGAAATGAGTATTAAGCTGGGATTGTGCAAAGGGATTTTAACTACGCCTCTGATCTCAAACTTTTAAGGATGTCAGCTATCGCACCAACTTAAGCCATATTTCATTTATATTTGTAAATCAAGTACCATCGGATTTATACAAACTTAAGAACTGTAAAAAATCATTTTATTTCTTCAATGTACAGAGCTTAGTTGAAAACGGTATTTCCATTTCCGCTGACAAGAAATGATAAATCCTCAAGCAGTAATGGCTTGCCAACAAAATCTGTGATTAATTTCAGATTATTAAAAAAGAATTAGGCCAAATCACGGATCAAATAATGCTCAGCATCTGTTCTTATTTCGCCTCTTATATTGGATTTCGCGAGATTGAGGTCGCGCAGGATTGGCCTAACGGAAACAAATAATAATGGTGTGTAGATATACTTACAAGAATGCCACATGCTACGATCATATAATAAAGCAAAAAGGCTATAAGAATTTGATATAAAAGATAAACATGGTACAATTCGACATACATTTACAAAACAATGCTACGGCGGTATTATATTTGTGCAACTATAAAGTCCATTTGAGTTGGCTTCAAATGCGCTGTGGATTACCCTACTGGGTAGAGAATACAACAAAATTCCAAAACACGGACACATTCGCATTCATGATATAACTAGTTGTACAATTGTATGGAATGGTTCGGTCTGATTTGTCCGCTGATTGCTGTCTTGTGACGAGCATTGTTCAGCGCTTCGTCTCAATTGTGCGTCTCTAGTTGCCGTGTTTGTTCCGCGGCTGAATCTCGCTTTTGAGCCATCATTGCCGACGCCAACTTGTGCAGTTTACTCGACAACCAGGCGTAATTCGAATGAAACATTTGCAGAACGGTTAAAATTTACTCTTGCCAACTTAATCCTAGCTTTGAGCACAAAAGTTACTTGAAACGCATAACTATTCGACATTTAATGCTGCTCATAAATGATCCACTTTGAAATGACAGTGTGTAAATATGAAATATGCTCACAATGAATCTCTATATAATAAGGTCAGTTCATTATCAATTATGCATCAACTCACCACAAGTCACCTCAAATCACTCGTTATTCCGCTGCTTCATACACCAGAAATTGAATTTACTAAAAATACTAAAAACTAGTTAATATTGGTATTTTGCCTTGAGGCAAGTTATATGTACTTCCCGATATGTGTTAATAATCGACTTAATCAATAAAAAATAATTTAATTTATGAGTCATTAAAAGCGTTCCGAGTGGATTTATTACGCATAATTGAAAACGAACGAACACGTTAACTCGGAGTGTTTTCTAAGAGCAAATTTTCACAAATCAACAATTTCTATAATTGAACCGGTTTCCGTAGGACTTTAATGGTTTAGTATGTTTATTAAGACCAAGAACTCTATCGTCTAATTTTAATTCTAAATCGTCTGATTTTAATTTTAACAAACGCCAAAACAACTACTCACTTTCTCAAACTTTGTTGAATTTTTAAAATTAAACTACTTGTCGTAGACCCGCAATATTTCAGTAAGTTCTATAAGACCATGAAATATATCGCCAGGAAATGTTCCATAAAAATCGGCATAATTTTTTTCAACAGTGTATTACAAGAAAACGGCTATGATATATTTATGATTCTCTATAATTTTATTATGTTATAATTGGTTTATTATGCATACTATAAATACGATAATTTTGGTATGTATAATAGGTAAGTACCGCATTGTCTACGATTACTGATTCTGAGTATGCATTTGTCACAAGTGTGGCTACAAGCAACATCTGGGTATACTTGGTATAAATTGAAGGGCGTCTAAATGGTGATCTCTGATCATGACAAAGGGTGTCAGATAGAACATATGACTGTTTGACTGATTGTTGTTTAGGTAGTAATCGGATACGTCTGCGGTTGGAGACGGACTTTAGAGACGACTAAGGCACACTACTGAAGTGTCTTGTTAACATTCTTCAACTCATTTCTTCTTATTCAATAAATATTCGAAATAGGAAATATTCTATAGAATTTACGGCACTGAAAGTGTTCTAATTAATGTAGCAATAAAGAAATTGTATAAATCTGATTGTGCAGGCTCTGTAAGTGATTCTCCATAAGTGGTCTATATGAACCTTCAGGTAAGCGAAAAAACTTGTGGAGTCCACTATGGTAGACCACAAAAAACATGCCAATATATATTTACATTTATTTATAATAAAAGGTCATATTCAATTTAGCAGATCAAAGTCATGATCTATAAAGTTAATATTATCGGTATTAAATTATCAGGTTCACCTTTTTATTAAAAACAGTCACATAACTTATTCGATTACTTAAATTCAAACAGACTATGTTAAGTTTTAAATACTACTCTTCAGTATAATTAGAAATTTACAACAAAATCGATAATCAGGTAAATATTAAATATATCCAAATGCGAGAAAACACTGCAATGGGTCTACAATATAAAAATATTGGAAACGTATAACGTAGAGATTTGTTTCTGTTGGCATGAGGATGTAACAATGAAATAATCAATATTATTTCATTATATAAGATTGAGTGTTCTGCAAATGACTTTTTACCTAGTTGGTATTAATATTTTGCCTTGAGGCAAGTTACATGAACTTCTCGATATGTGTAAATAATCAACTTAATCAATAAAAAATAATTAAATTTATGAGTGATTAAAAGTATTCCGAGTGGATTTATTACACATAATTGAAAACGAACGAACACGTTAAGTCGGAGTATTTTCTAAAAGCAAATTTTCAAAAATCAACAATTTTTATAATTGAACCAGTTTCCATTCTTTAATGGTTTAGTAAGTTCATTAAAATTAAGTACTCTATCGTTATACCAAGTAAATCGTCTAATTTTAATTTTGACAAACGTCAAAAAGCTATTCATTTTCTCAAACTTTGATAAATTTTTAAAATTAAACTACTTGTCGTAAGGCCGTAATATTTCAGTAAGTTCTACAAGACCATGATATATATCGCCAAAGAAAGTTCCATAAAAAGTTAAAAAAGCATGTGAAGTATTTATTAATTCTATCATAAATATAATAATAGTATTTTGAAAGAGCAAAATGTATATGAAATGATTTTATAAATTATTTGAACAATGTAAGCGCCACACACATACCGCCATAAATTTATATCCAAATAACATCTCATCTCATAAATAACTTTTCCAAAAGTCTCGTATAATCATGAAATCAATACAACTAATTTGAATACGGTAATATTAATTAAGCGGATTGAAATCATAACTTATGACTATAGAGAACAATAAATTATATTACTGATGGGTTTCACGAGAGAACAACAGACGATGTGGTATCATACAATGTGGTCTCGACGGAATATCACAAGACGAGACGCATAACGCATATAACGCGGCGTATTGACACCGCGTGACCACATAGATATATCTTCTTGTGTTTTGCCCATGATAAATGTTGGCAGCGCAGCATCATCATAATAATTGTCAGATTGACCCGAGGGCCAAATCAATATAGCGACTGTCGA